>NC_084842.1:54792048-55147048 GCF_033115175.1 Lepus europaeus
TCATTTAAATGAATGAAAACTTTTTTTTATGTGTACAAGAGGATTAAACATTAGTTTGCTTTAATAAATAAACTGTTTTTGGCCGGCGCCGCGGCTCACTAGGCTAATCCTCCGCCTTGCAGCGCCGGCACACCGGGTTCTAGTCCCGGTCGGGGCACCGATCCTGTCCCGGTTGCCCCTCTTCCAGGCCAGCTCTCTACTGTGGCCAGGGAGTGCAGTGGAGGATGGCCCAAGTGCTTGGGCACTGCACCCCATGGGAGACCAGGAGAAGCACCTGGCTCCTGCCATCGGATCAGTGCGGTGCGCTGGCCGCAGCGCGCCTACCGCGACGGCCATTGGAGGGTGAACCAACGGCAAAAAGGAAGACCTTTCTCTCTGTCTCTCTCTCACTGTCCACTCTGCCTGTCAAAAAAAAAAATAAATAAATAAACTGTTTTTGTTGCTTTTAGTTCAGTAACCTTATAATCCAGCTTCCTGCTAATGTGCTTAGGTACTTAGTGGAAGATGGCACAAATGCTTGGGCCCCTGCCATACATTTTGGAGATCTGGATGGAGTTCTTGGCTCTTGGCTTCAATCTGTTCCACCTCTAGCCATTGCAGTTGTTTGGGGAATAAACCAGCAGATGGAAGATCTCTTTCTGTCCTTGCATCTCTTTCTGTCATTATGCCTTTCAAATAAATAAAATATATCTTTAAACAATGTTTTGCTCTAGCATTTGAAGCTAGATTAAATATAAATCTACATTAATACAGTAAATCCTAAATATTTCTGTGGAAGAATGATAAATTTATCAAAATTTTTATTTGCCAAGAGTGCAGGTTTGTTTGAACTCTCAAATTTCCCTTTTACTATCCTGTTAAAAAAATAAAGTACTCTTGGTGTGGAAAATGGATGATTTCCTTCTGGGAAACATATAGCACTTATGACAAAATGCAAAACTAATTTCTGAGGAAAAACAATGAGACCAGACCATTATCTTGTACAGTAGTAACCAAACCATCCATAAGATCACTGGTCAAGAGTCTGATGATATTTCACTAGACATGCATTTTCTTTCAAATCCCGAGAATAACTTTTCAGTTTTATTAGTGAACATTCTAATTATTTTCACACAAATATCTCCACCAAGGGATATATAATATTTCAGGAGATATATGTTCATGAAAACAACTGAATATTCTGATGGAAAAGAATAAAATTATGTCCTAGCTCACATTAAATAAAATAACTCACAATTGACCAAATGTCTTTAATTGACTGAAATTGACAATGTCAGAGCTAAAACTAAAATAAATCTTAGAAGTAAATAAGTCTAAACCTTCATGACTTTTGTTTAAGCAATGGTTTCTTAGAAGTGACATCATAAACCGGTGCCACGGCTCAATAGGTTAATCCTCCATCTGTGGCGCCGGCACACTGGGTTCTAGTCCCGGTCAGGGCACCAGATTCTGTCCCAGTTGCTCCTCTTCCAGTCCAGCTCTCTGCTGTGGCCCGGGAGTGCAATGGAGGATGGCCCAAGTGCTTGGTCCCTGCACCCGCAGGGGAGACCACGAGAAGCACCTGGCTCCTGGCTCCTGGCTTCTGATCAGTGTGGTGTGCCGCCTGCGGTGGCCATTGGAGGGTGAACCAATGGAAAAGGAAGACTTTTCTCTCTGTCTCTCTCTCTCACTGTCCACTCTGCCTGTCAAAAAATAAAAAATAAAAAGAAATGACATCATAAGCATGAGTGCCAAAAAAAACTAATAGATAAATTGGACTTCATTGAAATTTTGTGCTTCATGGCTATCAAGAAAAACAGCCCACAGAACAGGAGGAAATATTTACAAAGGATATATTTGACTATGAATTTGTTTCTAGAATATATAAAATACATATTAAAATTATATATGTATAATGTAAGTATAATATATAATGGACATACACAACTCCACTATCAGCCTAGACATTTCTCCAAAGAGGAAGTACAACTGGCAAATAAGGAAATAAAAAATTGCTCAACATAACTAACCTTTAGAGAAATGGAAATCCAAACCACAATAAGATACTATTTCATATTCCTAGTTACAGCTATCATAAAAAAAAGACAGGCAATTACAAATGTTTGTGGGCATGAGGAGAAATTGGTATTCTCATGTATCTTTGAGGAGAGTGCAAGAAAAAAAAGTTAGGAAAGAGTTTAGTAAGTCTTCAAAAAGTTATACATTGCATTATCCTATGACCTTCTGATTCCACTTGCAGGGAATATCTAGTTCAATCCACTTCAGTCCAAGAGAATTGAAAACTTCATATGCCTACATAAAACTTGAACTTAAATATTCATAGCATTATTATTTCTAATAGTAAAAAAGGAAACACCCAAATATTTATCAATTACTGAATATATAAATGAAATGTAGTATATACATACTTTGGAAATCACTGAATAACAAAAATAAATACAGTATTGGCACATATTATAACTTCAGTGAACTCTGCAAACCTTATGCTAAGTAAAATAAGCAAGTCCCAAAAGATCACTTATTGTAGGGGGCATCTTAAAAAAGTTTATGGAAATACATACCATCAAAAAACTGCATGATTTCAAATTTTTATGCAAAAAAATACAGGTTGTTTAATTTTAGGTTTCCTCAAAATCTTTAAAGTCATCTTACATAATTTTCCTTACATGTAATTTCTAGTATTGGCAAATCCATAGAAGCAGTATGTTACTGCCTGTCCAAAACTGGGTCTAGAGATTTGAGGGTGATGTGACTACTCCACTCTCAGTGATTATGTTAGGTAGCAAGGTAGACATTAGCCTATGTGTGTGAAGGGGCTGTAGAACAATAATGGGACTTTCTGTGCAGTTGAATGCGGGAAGAAATGTAGAAGCAAGACTTGGAAGCAGGCCATAATTTTTGTGCACCAAAAGTCTTCCCCTTGTTCCATAATGTTAGGTAAGTCCCAGTCCTCTCCCAGAGATCTTAGAGTTATTTTACCTGATCTGCACCAGGAAAGCTGATAGATTCCTGGAAGAAATTTCATTAATTCCATGCCAGAAAGCCCTCTGTCCTGTAATTTCTCAGAAGGAAAAGGGGGAGAAAAAAGTTGTAGACCCATATCTATAAAAACTCCAGTCAGAATGCAGACTGGGATCTCAATTCTTTGTGAAGACACCTACCTGGTGTTTTAGGTGTATTCTTTTAATTAAGGCCAGCTAGTATGATTTCAGCTGTTCTCTGTCTCATGTCTGAAATTGTTTTCATGTGTGAACACAAGAACCTCTGATAAAGTAATCTTTGGTAACATATATTTTGGAGAGCCAGCCTGAAGAGAATGGGTGCAGTGAGAACTCGTTAGCTACTTTGCCTTTAGCTATGCAATTTGACCCATAGAATCTACACACTTGATCTTAGCCAAAAGGCCAAGAAGTGATTACCCCATAGAATCTAAAGATGTACTTTATTTTTTTTAAGATTTATTTATTTATTTGAAAGTCAGAGTTACACAGAGAGAGGAGAGGCAGAGAGAGAGAGAGGTCTTCCATCTAATGGTTCACTCCCCAGATGGCCACAATGGCCGGAGCTGCGCAGATCCAAAGCCGGGAGCCAGGAGTTTCTTCCAGGTCTCCCACACAGGCACAGGGGCCCAAGGACTTGGGCCATCTTGTATTGCTTTCCCAGGCCATACCAGAGAGCTGGATCGGAAGAGGAGCAGCCAGGACTAGAATCAGTGCCCATGTGGGATGCCAGTGCTTCAGGCCAGGGAATTAACCCACTGAGCCACAGTGCCAGCTCTAAAGATGTGCTTTTTTTTGTGATGGCTTCCAAGAGCTTTTCTTTTCTTTTCTTTTTTTAACTTTTATTTAGTAAATATAAATTTCCAAAGTACAGTTTATGGATTACAATGGCTTCCCCCCCCCATAACTTCCCTCCCACCCACAACCCTCCCATCTCCTGATCCCTCTCCCATTCCATTCACATTAAGATTTATTTTCAATTATCCTTATATACAGAAGATCAATTTAGTATATATTAAGTAAATATTTCATCAATTTGCACCCACACAGAACATGAAGTGTAAAATACTGTTTGAATACTAGTTATAGCATTAATTCACACTGAACAACACATTAAGGACAGAGATCCTACACTACTGCCTTTGTATTAGGTTCCAGAGTTGACTCTTCCCCCCTGCAACATGAGGGAAATGTCCTTGGGAGACCTAGAGATGACTGAGTTTGGGTTATTCAGTGAGCACTGGTAAGTCCAAAAGCCCATGAAGGCAGGTTACATGGTGAAAACTGGTTAAGTCTGAAAACCCAGGGGAAAAGGCTCTGGTTCTTTCCCAAGTGGGGACACAATCAGGAAGGTCTGACTTATGGTTTTCCCTCATTGTCCTCCATTCTCTTCCAGATGGGAAATTGTCTAGACCACTCAACACTCTACTGGAATATAAGGTTTGATCCACTGGCCTTAAAGGGGTGATTTCTAAACTTTTTCTGTGACACTGGTTGGTCACAATATAGAACACACAAAAACATGACAAGAAAATGGGAGTCAGATTTTTTCTGCTATGAGCACAGAAGTCCTTTTTTCAAAACAAATTAAAGGAGAGATGGAAAGTTTTATTGATGACCACAGAAACTTATAAACAGTTTGTATATGATGGTCACCATGTTTGATCTTACCTGGAAGGAAATAGTTCTCTTATTGGTACCATCTTAACTCATAAGCAAATCAAACATTGTCAGAACATACCTATGACTATAGATTTCTACCTCATGCCACCTGTGATAGTAGATGAAAGATTCTAAAAAGAGGAATGGCACCAAGCACCCCATTGGCTGTCATCCTAAAGACTACCTCCTTCTTCTATGTTAACAAAACCAGAAGGAAGCAGAGCAAGCTAGGCAGTAGGAATAATGTAAGGATATGTGGCTCAGCAGACTCCTAGAATGACAATCACTGTAAGTAACACTCTGACCACAGAATCAACCCTTAAGGCTTCCTGGTCTGGCTGTAAGGCCTGTGAGAGTGTTTCAGGAAGACATTTTGGCAAAAAATATCCCACACGAAAGATCTCTTTGAAACCCCAGTGGAAATAAGAGGCCATCAAAGAAGTTTGTACTTTTCTCTGAAGGGAGGAGAGAACTTCCACTTTGCTTATGGTCTCGTCCAAATACTGATGGAGTCTGTGGTCACAGAAGGCTTCCATAGCTTAGGCAGCTCATGTCAAGAGCCTCGGGTGATCACTGATAACATACGTAAGAGGGTTAATTGTTAACTTAACAACAGGAGTCACTTCCCTATTGCCTTTGATATAAACTTTTTCAAGCCCCTATATCACTTGGCTTACAGGTTCTCTGTAAATTACTTCATTAAACCAAGGAAATGGCATAAAGGTAAAGCCAAGGCCAAGACCCTGGTTCATATAGAGACTAATTGCTCCTATAATTAATATCTCAAAGTTAGCCCCTATTTGGAAAGCTTTGCTGGCGATCACAGCACTGATCAAATGAAGTAATTCTGAATCTACCTTTAGACTCAGGCAGACTGCAGCTCATCACTGGCCAATGAAAAGAATGTCATGTGCACTGTGGAAAAACCAGTAGCCCCCACAAAAGCTGCTCATGCACTGCTCTTTCTCAACTTCGAGTTATAATTATCTTTTATCCCTTGTTGTGTTCAGAAGTTGAGCATTACCTACCTGGACCCTATGTGTTGTGTTTTGCAATAAACACTTACTTTTTTCCATAACTCCAATGTCAGTGATTTGCCTGCTATGTTTCAGGTCAGAAGACCCAGTTTGGGTGTCCTAGAGCAAATCCCTCAATTTCGGGGGTGTTCTATAACATTTAGGGAGTTTCTTTGGTGGGTTCTAAAATTAGACAGTAGGGATGGTTGCACAACTCTGAATATACTAAAAAATTGTTGAATTTTGCATTTCTTATGGTGAATTTTATGATATATGATTTTCTTTCTATTACAATAAATATGTTTAAAAATGAGACATTATTGACTTGACTTGTTGTAGGCCATTTACTTTGAAGGAAGTTTGTAATGAGTCTGAAGTATAATTATAAATAAATAATTTCCAAGTCTTTTAAAAAAATTATTTGAAAGAGTTACAGAGAGAGACACACACACACAGACAGATATCTTCTCTGCTGGTTCACTCCCCGATTGTCCTCAAAGGCTGGGGCTGGTCCAGGCTGAATCCAGGAGCCGGGAGCTTCATTTGCATCTCCTACATGGATGGTAAGTTACCAAGGGCTTGGGCCATCCTCTACTGCTTTCCCAGGCCATGAGCAGAGAGCTGGATTGGAAGTGGAACACCTGCGACAGGAAACGGCGTCCACATTGCATGCCAGCGCTGCAGGTGGTCGCTTTACCATCTATACCACAGTGACCACCCCTATATCTTTTTTAACATTGTTCTAATGTGTGTGTGTGTGAGTATGTGTGTGTGTGTGCATGTGAATATACATGCCATCATCATCATCATCATAATAATAATAATATTCCTAAGGTTGCTTTGGGAATTTGCTATTTGAAAGACACTTAATTATCCTTCAGGAACAGCAATCTACTATGTCTTTTCAGGAAATTAAAAAAAAAACTTTATATTTTAAGAAAATTTTGTTTTGCCTGTTGCAAATTATTACTCATCAAATTCTTTCACTCAATTCCTTGAAAATTTAAATAACTAAATAAAAACTAGGCTTTGTTGCAGTGACAACTATTCATTTCCAGTAATATTTGTTACCTTTGGGGAAAAAAGGAGACTTTTTAAATAGAGAGAAAGCACAATTTTCAGCTTTAGAGTCTTGTATCCATGTTTCTCTACCTCTCAGGACAAAGCTGACCATCTGTCTAATTGGGACTTCTCTCATAAGTTTAAATATTCAGATTACTTTCTAATAAGTTGGGACATCCCAGAAAGATATCAAGGGACTATTCCTGAAGAATAGGAAAGGAATGTTGCAAATTCCAACCCCCAGCTCCCCTTTGGTTTGTGAAAGTATAAAGCCTCGCTTCTTCCACTCTTCTGTGCAGAATAAGCCTTGCCATTGTTGTGCCCTTGATATGTTTTCCTGATCTGGGACCCCATCCTGATGTTGCCCTAATAAAATGTGCTATTCTTATATGGAGCTTGGCCTCAGATTATTGCTTAGTTTGGGGGTATTTCTTTCTTTTTTTTTAAAGATCTATTCATTTATTTGAAAGTCAGAGTTACACACACACACACACACAGAGAGAGAGAGAGAGAGGTCTCCCATCTGCTGGTTTATTTCAAAACTCTGTCCTCATGATTCTAGGCTCATTCTTCCAGTTATTCCTGAGTCACTGGTCAAGTCTTTGATCACGCTCCATTCATATTTCTTGAGATCTCATATTTTAAAGGAAGCAAAACCTATAGAAAAGCAAGTAATGTACACTTTTGCCAATAGATACAGAGGCATAATCCTTGTATATCTACTTCAGCACTGAACAGAACTTTATTCTTATAGAAAACACATCTCTAGATCATAACCTTCCTTTTCTAAGAATTCTTCTCCTAAACAGAAGTCATAGATGATTGTTATGAGTGGGATACCTGATGTTAGTTGGACAAATTAAATTTTCCAAATGGGTTCCACGAACGATCCATAAAAGTATGTTATGTGGTATTTGAGTATCAATGCAGATTCTACAAGGTTATTTCGAGCAGTTAATGAAAAATGGAATTAAAATATAAGAATTCTTTGGTAGAAAAATTTTTGAAATACATGCATAGATTTTTGATGGTATATATTTGCATTAACATTTTAAAAAATATTTACTCTTTTTATTTATTTGAAGGACAGAGTTACAGAGGGAGGAGGAGTGTTGGAGAGAGAGAGAGAGAGAGAGTTCTTCCATCTCTTTGTTCACTCACTCCCCAAATGGCTGCAACACATGGGGCTGGGTCAAGCCAAAGACAAGAGCCCAGAGCTTCTTCCAGGTCTCCACATGAATGTAGGAGCCCAACCACTTGGGCCATCTTCTTCTGCTTTCCAAGATACATTAGCAGGGAGTTGGATCAGAGGCAGAGCAGCTAGGACATGGACCTGGCCCCGTATAGGATGCCAGTGTTGCAGGTGGAGGATTAACCAAGCTAAGCCACAACACCAGCCCCTTCCATTAACTTTAAAGTCCTTGCATATGATAAAACACAGTATTGCTTCATAGCAAAGGCTAATGAAGAGAAGATGCAGGTCCAGAAAGTACTGGATAAAGGAAAGCCATCTCCAATGTTGCAGTGTCCCATGATCTTCTTTATGATTAAACACCTAGTATTCAGAGTTGCTTTGCAACTTCTCCAAGATTTTGGTTTTCTCACAAGAGTAGATACATAAAGATAAGAAAGGAGATGCTCAAGAGTTGAGTATTCTTCCACTTCCTCAAAATATTTTAAGCTTCTGATGCCTTTTTTCTTATTTAGCAGAATTAGATTTAGTAAATTCTAATTAAACTTCTGGAATGTAGGGGAGGTAAAAGTGAGAGGGAAAGTAGAAAAAAAACAGAGTATTAAGGATGATTTTCATTTTTGAAACATAAAAGTTTTGGAAAAAGTGAAACGAGGTTATTTTGGACAAGGGAAAAGAAATACTTCTTTGGGATAGAGTGTCATTATTTTTAAGAAGTATAATGCATGTGTGCTAACAAAGGCATATAAAATGACATTTTTATTTAAAAAATTTATCATTTACCTTACAAATGCAAGAACAAATAAAAAATTGGGGAGGAAATAACCTTTCAAGAATTAGAACACATTTGAAAAATCAAGTCACCAAAATATCTTGATTTCAATAATAAAATATGTTAATTACATACCTGCACAGATGCTTTTGAAAGTATACTTCCTTGACAGTTGAGAAAGCCAAAAATTGGAGATCATTAACCTCAAATGCCTGAGGGCATATGTTATTTATGCTTAGTATAAAAAAATTGAATGCAAGTCTAGACACTCGGGAGCAATTATAGAGCAAGTTGTTTATTTACCATATTCTATAATACCTTTTGGGGAAGCTATGACTTCCACCTTTAAAACAAAACAAAATCCTCTCTAATTTTTTTTTCTGTCATCTGGTTTCATTTCACTTTCTCTTACAGTTTTACATTCTCGCTTCTCATGAGCTGAAACTAATAAATATTTCCTTTCCAAACATAAATTTAATTAGTTTTTCAGAAGTGGTTGATGCATGTTTCCTTCACCTGGCTTATATATGAAAGTCTTGCTTCATTTTCCGACGTTTTTAATCCTGTTTTCTGCATGTTATTACATTTTAATTCAATTGAATTGAATTTATATTCTTGAGAACATCCATGTTATGTGCCAAGTAATGTGCTAGATGTTGAAAATATTAACATCAATACATAGATCTTTCCTATCAAGAAACTCAAAATTTAATTAGAAAGATAGTTGGAATCCTAATAGACACTTGCCTATGAAAATACATAAGCAGATGCTGCATCTAAATTGATGGAGTCAGGCAAGCTGTTTCAGTGCAGATGACATACAACCTAATTCTCATTATGAATATGACCCTCTGAATTTATTTAAACTCTCTGTGTCTTAGTTTTCCCATCTATAAAATCAGTTGATTTGATGATCGCATGAGCTAATAAATGACTCTTCCAGAAGAGTCCCTGCTTTATAGTAAGGACTCAGTAAATCTTAAAAAATGCATTTTTATTCTCCTTCTCCCCTTCTTCTTTATTTTCTTCTTTGTAAAAATTATAGGATAGATCATATGTGAGGCCATATAACAGGTCTCAGCAAATTCAGAAAATGATTGAAATGATACCATGTAACTTAAGCTGGAAATTAACAACTTAAGAAACACTAGAAAATATGCAAACATGTGGAGACTGAAAAACATACTCCTGAATCAACAGAGGGTCATAGAAGAAATAAAAAGGGAAATAAAAAAAATTCCAGGAAACTAATGAGGATGACAACACATCAAAACTTATGGGACACAACAAAAGCAGTGTTAAGAGGGAAGTTTATAGCAATTAGTCCCTACATCAAGAAATTGGAATGGATCACATAAATGATCCCCCAATGACCTGATACCATCAAATTACTAGAGAGAATTGGAGAAACTCTACAAGACATTGCCATGAAAACCCTAGAGGTGTGCACAATTAAAACAAAAAATAGACAAATGAAATTTTTTCACAAGAATCTTCTGCACTGCAATGGAAACACTCAACAAAATGAAAAGTCAACAGACAAAATGGAGGAAATAATTGCAAACTATGCAACTAATAAAGGATTAATATCCAGAATCTATAAAGAACATAACAAACTCAACAACAACAAAACAAACAATCCAGTCAAGAAATGGGCAAGGGCAATGAACAGATATTTTTTAAAAGAAGAAATTCAAATGGCCAACAGACACATTAAAGAGGCACTAGGATCACTAGCCATCAGGGAAACGTGAATAAAAAGCACAATAATGTTTCACCTTACCTCAGTTAGAATGGCTATCATCTAGAAATCAGAAAATAACAAATACTGACAAGGCTGTGGGGAAAATGATACCTAATCCACTCTTGGTGGGAGTGTAAACTAGTGCAACTATAATGGCAGAGAGTATGGAGATTCCTCAGAAACTTGACAAGAGACCTAACATATGACCCAGCCATTCCACTCCTGGAAATTTACCCAAATGAAATGAAATCAGCAGATGAACAAGTTATTGGAACCCTGCTTGTTTATTTCAGCTCCACTCATAATAGTTAAATATGAAATATTTATGAGATAAATATGGGTAAGTTGCCAGTGCTTTCCTTTATTTGATGGTATCAAGTCATAGATTTAGATCCCTGTTACTTTTTGAGTTGACTTTTATGTAAGGTGTAGGGCAGAGGTCTTTTTAAAATTTTATTTAAAGTATGCAAACACATATATTCTGTGTATACAAATTTAGGAATGTAGTGATACTACCCATCCTACCTTCTTTCCTGCCCATGCTCCCACTCTTCCTCCTCCTTACTCTCCTAATTGCTCTATTATTTTTACAATGCTCCACTTTCAGTTTACTTTATACTCATAAGAGTGACACTACACTGAGTAAAGAGTTCAACAAATATTAAGAAGAAAAACAAATGTTCAGGGATGAAAACAATCATCACAGCTCAAAATGTCAATTCCAGTCCTTGGACTTTACCCAAAGGAAGTGAAATCATCATATGAAAGAGTTATCTGTACTCCTATGTTTATTGCAGCCCAATAAACATAGTTAAGATACAGACTCAATCCAGATGTCCATCAACAATTGAATGAATAAAGGAAATGTGGCATACATACACTATGAAATACTATTCAGCCATAAAAAAGAATGAAATCCTGTCTTTTACAAAAAAAAGAAAAAAGAAAAAAATGGTTGCAACTGGAAACCATTATTCTTAGTGTAATAAACCAGTCTCAAAAAGACAAGTATCATATGTTTTATCTGATATTTGGCAGCTAATATTCAGAATACAAAAATATATAAGAAGGAAATGGTCACTTTGGCATATGATTGTCATTTTTATCTCACTTTTATACTCCTTTGGAACAGTGATCTTTCTACTTTTTACTTGTTGAATATTATAATTAGGATGAATTAAGCTTGTGAATATAGAGTGAATTAGATTTATGTCTTTGCAAAACTGATGATGAGATGGGAAGGAGTATAGGGGGATGGGAGAATCAGGAAAGTCAGGGAAGTGTGGTTGTCTTCTTGGTAGAGTACCTGTGGAATGTGTAAAATTTATTCTCTTCATATTAATTAAAATTTAAAAAGAAATTATTGATATTAACCTATTAAATATAGCAGGTATTAATATATTTATATTGTTCTCTAAACTGATATAGTAACAGCAATTTGAAAACATGAGAGATATATACTAATTGTAAACATTTGTTTGACATTAGCCCTATTCTATGATAGTAGATGCATACGTAGTTAAGGAAATATACTTCAATGAATAACTCATTAAAGGGTTTAGAAACAGAGTATCCATATTTCCTACTGTTGAAGTGAACAGCCGTGAGTCTACAAATACAGTACTGCATATGGCATTTCATATGTTCTCTTTAAAGTAAGGATGGGAGAATGAGCCAAACTTGAAAATGGAAGTAGTCTGAAGTTAGCATTTTGATAGCAAAACATTGGGATACTTGTTCCCTATCATCCCCTATAAGGAATCAAAATAGTATAGAAAAAAGTACATGCTCACATCAGCATCAAAGGCAATGCCAAGCCAGTTGGTCTGTCAGTCCTGTCATGGACATTGATGCTATTCCACTTAGCTTTCTCCAGGGTAGCACCTTTCCATTCTGGAGCTACACGAACCTGTCATATTCTCTTCCTAACTACAATTTGCTTTATCAGACTTGCTAGACTTATTGCTCCAAACTCTGCATTCAAATATTTCAAGATATGTGTACCATAAGTAAAGTTTACCATACAAAATGTGTTATTAAAATAACATAGCATGTAGATTATTTTCTCCATCCATAGAGAACATATTTTGATGTGATTAGTGTTTTGAGAAATAAAATAATATTTCTCAGTTTTTGGAAAAATATATCCCCAATACTCTCCCTATTTTATGTGTTAGAGTGACCCGGAGGCATTCTAAACACTTTCATTATTTGTCAGAATGGAAGATGAGTGGGTGGTATCAGTGTTGACAGTGAGAATTTAATGGGAAGGGAGAGGTTGAATTAATTTTTATTAAATATTTGTTACAAACTTCACTGTAAAACATTTGGTCACTTTCAGTTATATAGCACATTTAGTTTTTTAGCCAGAAATAAGAACCCTAGTTTGCTAATAAAAAATTAATGACAGTAATCAATACTCTTAAGCTGTACCAGATGAGATCAACAGAATTGTGTTACGAAAGTGTAAGATAAAAGAAAAAAAGTATGGTCAATATGGACTTCTCCAACCAATAATACCAATGCTTAGAAGGGAAACTAGGGGTAGATATCACATCATCTTAAAATATTTATTTATTTATATATTTATTTGAAAAGCAGAGTTACACAGAGGAAGGGGAAGAGATCTTTGATCTGTTGATTCATTCTCCAAATTGCCTCAATGGCTGAGGCTGGGCCAGGCTGAACTCAGGGGCCAGAAACTCCATTTGGGTTACCCCTTGTGGCTAGCAGGGACCCAAGGACCATCATTTCCTGCTTTTCCAGGTGTTGAGTAGGGAGCTAAATCAGAAATGGAATAGAGTGTATTAACTGCTACACCAAGCACCCACATGCTCCCTTTTAAAAAAATCTTCATTGTATGACTTCTATCTGCTTGAAAGGCAGAACAATAGAAGTGGAAGCCAGGTGCCAAAAACTCCATCTGAGTCTCCCACATAGGTGGTAGGGCTCATACACTTGAGCTATCATCTTCTGCCTCCCAGGTGCATCAGAAGGAAGCTGTATTGGATGTGGAGTAGCTGGGATACAAACTAGGACTCAGATATGGGCTGTGAGAGTCCTGAGTAGCACCCAAATCCACAGCATCACAACTCCTGCCTCTTTTTTTCTTTTTCAATTTTTTCAGGGAAGTCAGAAAGCCAGATTCCATGTAATCACCCACTTTTCAATGCTACCAAGTTGTTATAAGAAAAGAAACAATAGAAAACCACACATATATGTAG
The DNA here is from genome assembly GCF_033115175.1 of Lepus europaeus. NCBI lineage: Eukaryota > Metazoa > Chordata > Mammalia > Lagomorpha > Leporidae > Lepus > Lepus europaeus. The sequence goes on from NC_084842.1 coordinate 54,805,720, forward strand.
GAGTGGATATAAACTATGAGTGCCATTTTCAAACTCTGGCCTAAATAGTTGAATTACCACCATTGGAATTATTTAACTAATTCAGATTTAAGCATAACCAAAAGAACTACTAGAGACTTCCTTGTTTCTTGAAGACAAGTAAAACTTAATTCAATGGAATTGAGGCAATCTGTTGTAGCTAATCTCTCTGCATTGTCGGTAAATTTAGGAAATGGCTCCTATGGTGTGTGCATCTCTTAGTAATGTTTTATTCCATTGACTGTTAATAAAAGAACATGGCCTTTTAAAATAGCATTATTTAATTTAAAATGTGACTCTAAATTGGGAATTATTGCAAGTATCTAATTAAGAGAGTGAGGAAGTTTTCCTGAAGAGCTCAACAATACGCTGATAGTAAGTCAATTGTGTCAAGACAGTTTTGCAAGGTACATTCTGGAAACCCTACTGCCAGAAGCACATGGAATTGGACTGCACAGAATCAAAGATATTAAATTGCAAAGAACAATCCTGTCAGTCCCCCAGGGTATAGCCTAGATAAAGCAATAGTTAGTTTTCATCTTTAAGCACTTTAAAAATGGGCTGAACTTCATTATTGAAATCTTCATTGTAGTTTTATCTATTTTAAACTGTATATTCAACCAAACTGGTGACTCTTAAGTGTGAATTATAATTATTTCCATTGTTATGAATATCTTTTAAAATATTCACCATTTGACACATCTTCTGTGAAGGAAATAATTAATGAATTCTCATTTATTAAATATATGCTTCATGTTCAGAAGTGCAAAGAGCTTTATAATTTAATTTAACAAGTTTGATCTTCTCCAGCCTGGTTTTCATCATTTGGATCCGCTGGTGTAATACAGAACATAGAACATCTAGGGGCTTAGTGAATGTTTATCAAATTAATTAAAATTTAGTGAAGCAGTCAGATGCTACTAGGAACCTTGTGAGTCTTAGGGAAAATCACAAAGAAACGGAAATAGATACATATTTTAAAAGTTAGATAGATGGTATTTGCAATGATTAAACAATGACAAACATATTTAAGTATTTTTGAAAGTTTTATAGTTGTCAACTTTGACTACTATGTCACACTATTTATAAAAAATAAAACATATATTGTATTTGATAGATTTTGAGAAAGGAAAACTTTCATAGTGATAAAATACCGTATTTTCTTTGGTTGTCGTGCTTAGTTTGCACAGCTCTTGCATTGTGAACCTGATTTTCTAAAGGGGCATGAGAATTTAGTAAAAGGGGTATTAAAAAGAGGTTGATAGTAAGGATTCTGATGCTTGTGTTTTTCATGTTCTAGTGAAGTAGCCTGGCTATGTCAATAACTTTTCTGAGCTCACAAAAGATGTATCATCCTTGGGTTCTTTAAAGACAATTAAGCTGGGGCCATTGCTATGGCACAGCTGGTTGAAGTCCTGGTCTGAAGTGCTGGCATCCCATATGGGCTCTTCTTCTGATCCAGCTCCCTGCTAATGCACCTGGGAAAGCAGCAGAAGATGGCCCAAGTCCTTGGGCCCCTGCACCCATGTGGGAGACCCAGATGAAGCTTCTTGCTCCTGACTTCGGATCTTCTCAGCTCCAGCCATTGCAGCCATTTAGGGAGTGAACCAGTGGATAGAAGATTCTCTCTCTCTATCTCTACCGCTCTGTAACTCTGTCTTTCAAATAAATAAAGAGTATCTTTTAAACAAAAGAAGGGGGAGGAAGGAAGGGAAAAGAGGAAGGAAAAAAAAGTGAAATGACCTTCAAGAAGCAATAACAAAGAACAGCCCTTGTTTAGACTGTTGAAGAACAGTTCTCAGTATTTTTTTAATCCCATTCTTCTTTATTTCTTTTTTGCTTTCTTTCTGTTTCTGTTTCTTTCTTGGACCAAACAGAAGAGGGATGAAGAAGAGGGGAGAGAGGGCGGGTGCAGTGGAAAGTATTACTGTGTTCCTAATGTTGTATTTACGAGATACATACAAATAAAAAATAATAAAAAAAACCCTTTCTGAGAGTTAATCTCAGTAGCCTAGAAAATGTTTACCGTATCTGGGTCTCAAATGATTGGTACTTAGACCAAATAAGAGAATGGATATAAAGGTGCTTTTAAATTTTTAAATGCAAACACAAGACTATACTTCTCCTCCACAGCCTTGCCTTAACTATAATTATGTATTTTTTGTGAATACCTGCTCTTTCAATAATTTCTGAAAACAGATGGGTAACAGTCAAAATAGATTAGATTATCCTGTATGCAAACACCCTCCAAATCTCTGAGGCTTGAATAAAAGGGGCTTATTTTTGCTTGTACTGTATCCTTTGTGTGTCACTGGGACTATGGCCTCTCTTGTACTCTCCTGGGCTGATTAGTCAGCAGCCACCAGCTGGATGCCAGCAGTGTTTGTGTCATACTGGAATACTGCCAGTATGGCAAGGGAGAGTCATGCAGGACAGACTAGCAACTTAATGCTCACAGTTCATGGGGACTGCATTTGTTTGCTGGGGTTACCACAACAAAGTACAATATAAATTTATTTTCTCACATTTCTTTTTTTTAAGGTTTATTTGTGTATTTACTTGAAAGGCAGAGTTAGAGAGAGAGACAGAGACAGAGAAAGTGAGATTTTCCATTCGCTGGTTCACTACTCAAATGACTGCAACGAGACCAGAGGTCAAGAGCTTTTTTCAGGTCTCCCATATGTGGGTGGTAGAGGCCCAAGGACTTGGGCCATTTTCTGCTGCTTTCCCAGGCGCATTAGCAGGGAACTGGATTGGAAGTGGAGCAGCAGGGACAGGAACTAGGTATTCTGGCATCACAGGTGAAGGCCTTACCTATTATTCCACAGCACTGGGCCCTTCTCACATTTCTTTAGGTTGGAGTTCTAAGACCAACATTTTGTCGGAATTGTATCCTCTGAGGCTCTCTTTCTGGTGTGTGATGGCTGTGTCTTCACATCATTTTATTGCTGTGTATTGTGTTTGTCCTAGTCTTTTCTTCTTATAAGGTTACCAGTTCTATTAGATTAGGGACCCCTGTAAAAACCTATTTTGATGTAATTATCCCTGTAAAGACCCATCTCCAAATGCAGTCCCACTCAGAAATATTGGAGGTTAAGATTTCAACGTGGAAAGGATGGAGGAAGATGATTCATCCCACAATAGGTCTCACCATTTGATTTGGGCTGGGAAGAGGTGAGCAACTTCAATAACTTCTACAACCTTCTTTTCACTGATGTGTAAACTATCTAGCATGTATTTGGTCCTAAATACAAAAACTGTTGCCAGTAATGCCTTAAAGCCTCAGGTGTGGTTTTTGTTTTACTTGAAATTACATATGTACAGTTCCATATATATATATATATAGTAACATAATCACACAACACACTTTGTGCAAATTTAATCAAATATGTGCAAGTGACTGCTTGCCACCATCAAAAAGAATGACATGCTATCACTTACAGAGAAGTGGATGGAACTCAGGCAGCATGTTGAGTAAAATAAGCCAGACAGAGAAAGACCAACACTGTGCATTCTCTCTTCTATATGAGCGCTAAATTAACAAACAAAACAAAACAAAAATGCCTGTGTGCATCAGTTTTGCTGTGAATACAGTGTTTTAAAAACTTTGCTTTGAATCTCTGTCAAACAAATTGTTAGAAATTAAATACCACTATAGTTTTTAAGATTTCATGATTATTTTAAACTTCCTTTATTGAGTGAACTTGAACATCTTGCATTTGATTACTGTTTATAGACCTTACCTATTTTCCTGCTGGACTATGGTCTTTTTATTTGTTATTTGTTGGACCCTTTATTTAGTGGAAGTATTAAGACTTTGACTATAATGTAAATTGAAAATATTGTCTTAAAAATATAATAAAATACTTTGTCACTATTTTATCTAGGTTTTCTTTCTCCATTGCTGTTTCTGCCATCCTGTTATAACCAAGCTTCTATGTACATTTTTTCTAAGCATAGAACTCGCAAGCTCTCTGTGTATACTTTTTCAGTAATTATGTGCCATTGGTAATAAGAAATCTATTTCAGAGCAAGTAAAAACACAGAAACCATCAGCAGGCCAGTCTAACAGAGGTAATATCTCATTTGGCTCATTAGATAGAGCATGTGCTTGCTCAACTTAAAATGCAGTTTCCTCAGTGTAATTAGTTCCAGAGAAAGTAGCAGAGAGTAATTCCATATGACAATTCTTTTTTCCTGGTATTTTATTTCAAATGTTAATATAATATTACTTGGGACAGAGAGTGTGAAAGTATGTTTTTTTTTTTTTTCTTTTCACCTACATGGACCATTTTGTTGATAATTTTAGCTGTGCCATCCCTTAAGGAAATTAGAAGCTTCAGGGAATTTCTTTAAACTTATCAATTCAACAGGATTATTACCTTTTCTGTGCTCATTTACGATATAATCTCTTCTTGACTCCAAACACAGGAGGACAGAATGGATATCGATCAGTTGTTTTAGCGGTGGAATAAGAACTTCAGTTTAATGATTATTTGAAGCATTATAATGACAAAGACTAGTAAAAAGGCATTCATTCTTTCACACATAAAGCAAATAGCCTTCAGGTTCTTATACTATAAATTTCCATATGATTTAATATTTATATTATCTTCAATATGGATAACGTGCAGTGTGCAGATATCTCAGTCCTTTAAAAACAAGAAAGAATGACCAATTAAATAGTTCTATAGTCAAGAACACCATCAGGTTATTTTATTTAAATATTAGTTTTTAATTTTATTATTTATTGAGAAGCATTTTCCAAGTAGGAAACCAATGTATACCAAGAAAGGATACTTTCCTTCATTTCCATAAACCTGAATGCAATTTCTACCTGAAGATCACATTCTGCATGCTGGTAGAAAAAGTAATCTAGTAAATGTCAAATTGCATAAGTCAGTTTTGGATTTTCAAAATAAACTAAGTCAAATCTGGAACCCCCAGGGAAACAGGAGAAATTTTTACCTGCTTCATGCCACTCATTTGGGACCTTCAAGGAACTTGTAGCTTTTATTAAGCCTTCTTTAGTTTTTCACATCTCACATAGACTTCTTTCCTCCCATTCAGAGGTCAGATGTCAGAATCAGGATAGCATGAGACTGTAGGTACTGTCAGAGTTTCACTGTACAATTCCATTGTAGCTAACCGCTGGAGTTCTTTCTAGGGTGTAGTCTATACCAATCTCAAGACTTTCATATAAGTCTTGATTATTCCATGACCTTAACTCAGGAAACTAGGCACAAGTACACTGTTCTCTCAGGTGCATCCATAAACTTCAAAGGATTTCACATTAGGTCTTATTTGGGAATGGGAGTGAGAGGGTGTGGCTTTCAACTACACTTAAATTTCTTGCAACTGCCTCACAACTTCTTTACCCCTCTTCTTCTCAAAGAATCCTATTTTGTCTGGGAATGAGGTAGGGGACATGAGTGTAGTAAAACCAGTACTTCTGGGGTCCAGTATTGTAGCACAATGGGTTAAGCCACTGCTTGTGCTGCCTGAATCTCATATGGGCTCCAATTTGAGTCCCCGCTGCTCCACTTCAGTTCCAGCTCCCTACTGATGCACCTGGGAGAGAAGCAGAAGATGGTCCAAGTCCTTGGGCCCCTGCACTTGCATGGAAGGCCCAGAAGAAGCTACTGGTTCCTGGCTTTGGACTAATTAAGCCTGGCCATTTCGATCATTTCAAGAATGAGTCGGGAGATGTAAGATCCCTCTTTCCCTCTCTCTCCTTTTCATTCTGTCTGTAACTCCACCTTTCCAAAACAAACAAACAAACAAACAAACAAAACAAAACAAAAACAAAATCCAACAGCAGCAAAACTCCCTCTCTCTCCCCTTTTTTTAGATTTATTTATTTGACAGGTGGGATGTCATCAGTGCAAGCAGTGGCTTAATCAACTACACCACAGCACTGGCCCCTCCCTTTTCATCTCTAATATAATATAATTCCAGTATAAATGTAAGAAGGTGGTGGTATTATGTTTTGGTCATGCTGTGCTGTCCCTATCTTGGTTCAATGACTGTCTTGGAATGAATGACAGGTAAATTAGGGGAGTCTCTGGGCAACAAAGAGATGGCAAATTTTAAAAAGCAAATGTGACATTGTAATATTGCTCCTCTTTTACAGGTTAAGAATTGGGATGAAAGCATTTGTTCTAGATTTTGCAGTAAGAACTTTGTGATGAAATGATTATGGGCTTCAGAGCTGGGTGTTTGCATTTAGACTTGCCACTTATGAAATTCCTTGCCACATTTCTTAATGTTTAAACATACTGAATGATATCAAAATATTTACCTTTTGGATCACAAACAAATTATTCACACAATATTTAATGTATAATGTTTGGGTAATCTGTGATAATATTGTTAACTTTAGAATTATTTGTTATATAAAATAACTCTATTTCCTTTTTATGTCTACTGTGGCTTCTGTGAATATCAAACATGAAAAGGATATTTTTAATATCCTCATTTTTCTATTTTAAATTTATATTTTTGTATTTTCATGGATCAGGTAGAGATAAGTAGATTTGCTTGAGTTCAATTTGTTTTATATCATTTTTTTTCTCTTATTCTCATTTCACCTTCTGAAAGCTATGCTCCATGGCCTAGAACAGTTAAGTAGATTCCAACACTTTTTATCAACATGGTAGTGCTTTTGATTTATATAGTAAGAAAATTTTACTATACTGGTTTCTTTTAATTCTTTCATTTCCCACTTGGTGTAAGACATTTTCCACAATGATTTTGAATGGAATTAATTTTTTTTTCTTCAGGTAGAAATGGTATGAAATAAAATAAATGCTAAACTAAAATTAGGTGATGTAGGATATAATCTCTGCTGTGTCATAAGCATTGTGTAATATTGTCTAAATCACTTCAATTAGTTTCCTAATTACGGAAATAAAGAAGATACAAAATGAGAGAATCTTCCATGTTCATTGATTGGAAGAATTAATACCTCTAGGAAGAACCATGCAAACGGAAATAAAAATCTAGCAGGAGTAGCTATACTCATATCAGACAAACTAGATTTAAATAAAAAACTTTTAGTAGAGACCAAGAAGATCATTGTGTAATGATTAAGGGATCAATTCAACAGCAAGATGTGACTACTGTAAATGTATATGTACCCAGTGCTAGGATCCCAGTTTTATAAAAACAATTGTTAAGGATCCCAGTTTTATAAAAACAATTGTTAAGAAATCCAAAGGGAGACATAAGCTCCAATACAAGAATAATGGGGGAATTCAACACTCACTTTCATCAATGGACAGATAACCACACACACAGACATAACAAGCAAAGGAGCTGCATTGTAGACCAAATGGATATAATAGACATCTACAGAGCATTCCATCCCATAACTGCAGAACGTACATTCTGTTCATCACTGCATGGACCATTCTCTAGGACAGACCATATACTAGGCCATAAAACAAATCTCAATAAAATTAAAAAAGGAAGTCATATCATATATTCTGTATAATCAGAATTGAATGAAGCTGCAAATTAACAGCAAAAGAAACTGTAGAAAATATACAAATACATGAAGACTGAGCAACATACTTCTAAAAAAAAGGCTAATAGAAGACATTAAAAAACCTAAAACCAGAGAAAATGAAAATATACCATATTAAAACTTGTATTGTACAGCAAAAGCAGTGTCAAGGGGAAAATATTATAGCAACAAGTGTCTACATCAAAAAATCAAAAAACTGTCAAATAAATGATATAAGAATACATCTCTTGGGGCTGGCACTGTGGCATAATGGGTAAAGCCACTGCCTGTAGTGCCAGCATTCAGTACGGGTACCAGTTCATGTCCCGGCTGCTCCACTTCCCATTCAGCTCTCTGCTATATCCTGGGAAAGAACTAGAAAATGGCCCAAGTCCTGGGGCTCCTGCACCCACGTGGGAGACCCAGAAGAAGCTCCTGACTCCTGGCTTTGGATTGGCCAGGCTCGGGCCATTGCAGCCAATTGGGGAGTGAACCATCAGATGGAAGACCTCTCCATCTCTCTCTCCACCTCTCCTTCTCTCTCTGTGTAACTCCGACTTTCAAATAAATAAATAAGTAAGTCTTTAAAAACAAAGAATACATCTCAAGGTCCTATAAAAAAAGAACAAAACAAGCCCAAAATTCATAGAAGGAAATAAATAATTAAAATTAGATAAGAAACAAGCAAAATAGAAAAAAAAAAAAACTGGTTGGCGTCATGGCATAGTGGTTAAAGCCACCACTAGAATTCTATATGCATGCAGGTTCAAGACCTGGCTACTCCACTTCCTATCCAGCTTCCTGCTGATTTGCTTGGGAAAGCAGCAGAAGATGGCCCAAATCCTTGGACCCCTGCAACCATGTAGAAGGCCCAGAAGAAGCTCCTGGATCCTGGCATTAGATCAGCCCAGCTCTGGCCTTTATGGCCAGTTGGGGAGTGAAACAGCAGATGGAAGATATCTCTCTCTCTCTCACTCTTTCTCTCTCTCTCTCTCAACCCTCTCTCCTTCTGTCTCTCTGCAACTCTGCCTTTCAAATAAATAAATCTTTAAAAAGGAAATGATAAAAAACTACAAGAGGTCAGTGAAATGAAGAGCCAGTTTTTGGAATAAATAAACAAAATAATAAACAATTGGTCCAACTAACCAAAAATAAAAATGTAGAAGATCTAAGCTAACAAACTCAGAGATGAAAAAGGTGTTACAACAAAGTATCATTAGGAAACATTACAGATATATGCCAACAAATTGGAAAATCTAGAAGAAATTTATAAATTCTAGACACATGATTGAGGCATGGTGATATGGAAAACCTAAATAGGCCAATAATTGAGATAGATTGAATCTGTAATAAAGAGCCCCCCAACAAAGAAAAGCTTATGGCCTAAAAGTTTTCACTGCTGAAAACTACCAAACTTTTAAGGAAGAAATAGTACCAATTCTTCTTAAACTGTTCAGAGTAATTGAAACACAAAAACTCTTCCATAATCATCCTATGAGACCAGGATTAATTTAGTTCCAAAACCAAAGATACAACAAAATATTGACCAACAATTCTGATGAATTTGCATATAAAAATCTTTAACAAATTATTAGCATATCAAATCCAACTGCACATCAAAAGATCATCCACCCCATGGCCAGTGTCGTGGCTCACTTGGTTAATCTTCCGACTGCGACGCCAGCACCCTGGGTTCTAGTCCCGTTTGGGGCACTGGATTCTGTCCTGGTTGCTCCTCTTCCAGTTCAGCTCTCTGCTGTGGCCTGGGAAGGCAGTAGAGGATGGCCCAAGTGCTTGAGCCCTGCACCCGCATGGGCGACCAGGAAGAAGCACCTGGCTCCTGGCTTCAGATCGGTGCAGCGAACCGGCCGCAGCACACTGGCTGTAGTGGCCATTTGAGGGGTGAACCAATGGAAAGGAAGACCTTTTTCTCTGTCTTTCTCTCACTGTCTCACTCTGCCTGTCTAAAAAAATTTAAAAAAAAAATGATCATCCACCCTGATCAAGTGGGATTTATTCCAGGGAGGCAGGAATTGTTCAACATATGCAAAAATCAATAAATGTGATATATTACATCACCAAAATGAACAATAAAAACTATATGGTTATATCAATATCTCAATAGATGCTGAGAAGCATTTTATAAAACATAGCATCCTTTCATGACAATAACTTAAAAATTTGGTATAGAAGGAGCATATCTCAACATAATAAAAGCAATATATGTCAAACCCACAGCCAATATCATATTGAGAAAGGAAAAACTGAAGGCATTTTCACTAAGATCTGAAACCAGACTATGATGCCCCCTCTCACCTCTATTATTCAATATAGTTCTGAAAGTTTTAATAAGATCCATTGGGAAAACAAAAATCAAAGAGATACAGATTGGAAAGGATGAAGTCAAATTACCCCTTTTCACAGATGACATAATCCTTTTTTAGGAGAACCAAAAGACTCCAGTAAGAGACTATTACAATTCATAAAAGAACTCGACAAAGTAAAAGGATATAAAATCAACCCTGAAAAAATCAATAGTATTCTTATACACCAACAATATTCTGTCCCATTCACAATAACTACAAAAAATGAAATACTCTGGAATAAATTTAACCAAGGGTGTGAAAGATCTCTGCAAAGTAAGTTGTGAAACACTAATTAAGGAAATAAAGCAGACACAAAATGGGAGAATCTTCCATGTTCATTGATTGGAAGAATTAGTATAATCAAAATGTCCATACTATCCAAAACAATCTACAGAGTGAATGCAATCTCAATCAAAATTCCAAGAATATTCTTAATGGAATTAAAACAAGCAATCCTAAAATTCATGTGGACACACAAAAGACCCTGAATAGTCAAAGCAATCTTTTTCTTTACAGATTTATTTATTTGAAAGCCAGAGTTACACAGAGAGAGAAGGAGAGACAGAGAGAGAAGGAGAGACAGAGAGAGAGAGGGAGAGAGAGGTCGGTCTTCCATCTGATGGTTCACTCCCTCGTTGGTCACAATGGCCAGAGCTGTGCCAATCCAAAGCCAGGAGCCAGGAGCTTCTTCCGGGTCTCCCACATGGGTACAGGGACTCAAGGACTTGTGCCATCTTCTACTGCCTTCCCAGGCCACAGCAGATAGCTGGATCAGAAGAGGAGCAAGCAGGTCCCAAACTGGTGCCCATATGGGATGCCAGCACTTCAGGCCAGGGCTTTAACCCACTGTACCACAGTGCCAGCCCCCATCTCTTCTTCTTTTTAAAGATTTTATTTATTTATTTGAGAGGTAGAGTTATAAACAGAGAGAGAGGGAGAGACAGAGAGGAAGGTCTTCCATCTGTTGGTTCCCTTCCCAAATGGTTGCAATGGCCAGAGCTGAGCTGGTCTGAAGCCAAGAAGGAGCATCTTCCTGGTCATCTCCCATGCAGGTGCAGGGGCCCAAGCACTTGGGCCATCTTCCACTGCTTTCCCAGGCCATAGTAGAGTGCTGGATCTAAAGTGGAGCAGCCAGGACTTGAATTGGCATCCATATGGAATGCCAGCACTGCAGGCAGAGGGTTAGCCCACTATGCCACAGTGCCAGGCCCCCTAATACACTGTTGATGGGAACACAATTTGGTACAATCATTATGAAAACTATGGATATTACTAAGAAAATGATAAATAGATCTATCATATGTCTGAGTTATCCCAAAGGAAATGAAATCAGCATACAAAATATACTTTCACTATGATGTTTGTTGCAGCTCAATTCATAATAGCAAAGATATGAAATCACCCTACATGTACATCAACTGATGGTTGGATAAAGAAAATATATTACATATATACAATGGGATATTACTCAACCATAAAACAAATGAAATCCTAACATACATAACAAATGGATGGGACTGAAGATCATTCTTTTAAATGATACAAATCAATTTGAAAACGATAAATATCACCTGTTTCCTCTTATTTCTTAAAATTAATATGTAGAGAGAATATAAAAGTTTTATGGATGTCATAACTTTTGGTATTTAGTTATAAAAATTGCTTCATTGAATCATACCATGTAAAAAACCTTCTACTCTTCTCTTTCCCATGTTAAAAAAAATGGAGGGGCAGGGAAGAGTGAAGACTCTTGGGTACTAGCAATGTTTTGATCTTAATTTGAGTGTTGGTTATGAGTATGCTTTGAGGACAAAAATTTCATTTATCTGTACAAATTATGTGCACTTCTTGGTTTGTATAATGTATTTCAATCAAATGTTTAACTAATCAGGAAAAACAAAATTAAGTAAAGTGCTTGGTTCCATTTTGAAAACTGGAGAAGCAATGTGTGAAAACTATCATAGTTAGTATTTAATAATTTAATTATATGCTATAAACACATAATAAACCATTATATATTCTGATAGTTATCCAATCATGTTCTATAAAATCCTATTTTATTTAGCAAGATGAGTTACATTTAACAAAGTTGAAGGATACTAAGAATAACTTCAAATCTGTTAGTTAATACAAACAGTATGTTTTGAGGGTGGAGGTGAAAGCTGGTTTGAGGAAGATAAAGGAAGCAGAGAGATACAAGTGAGTGAAAGTCCACAAATCTTGCCAAATTCAGAAAATGATAGTTATTAAAAATGCCCTGGTTCAGGTAGGCTGTATGCCTGCATACAGGTAAGCGGTCCTCTTTGTAAGTTATGCTAATATCTTGTTTCATATAGGTTTTCATCTTCAAGGAAAAAAAAATGGAATTTTCCTCTGTTACATCTTTGTGATACACAAGGAAATGTTACAAAAGAGATATTTGAAACAGCAGAAATAACACACACAATATTATGAGGAAGGCAAAAAAAATTATAGGCATGTTAAGAAAACTCACAAGTGGAATATGCTGGCATTGGTTTGTTATTCATTAGTAAATAAGGAAACTATCCACATAGAAAGTATGTAAGTAGAAATTTTTGGCTATAGATACCACTACTTGTAGATGGATAGACTTATTTTTGAATCTAAATCCCATTATTTTCAAACTGGATGCCTTCGGAAAAATTACTTTTTCTCTCTTAATAATAGTATCAATCATATAGATAGGTATTTATAGGTAAAGAGAGGATAAAGTGAGGTAATCTACATGCGGCTGTTGAAATACTGCCTGGTAATGTAGTCTATGTTGATAACTTCTGGTTGTTGAAAATATTGTTTTTTTAAGTATAAAAATGAGAGAAAGGCTACGTTATGTTTAGAGCAAGTGGAGTATGCAGTGATAGGAAAATTGGAAACTCTGTAACATTGGGCCGGCGCCGTGGCTCAACAGGCTAATCCTCCGCCTTGCGGCGCCGGCACACCGGGTTCTAGTCCCAGTCGGGGCACCGATCCTGTCCCGGTTGCCCCTCTTCCAGGCCAGCTCTCTGCTGTGGCCAGGGAGTGCAGTGGAGGATGGCCCAAGTGTTTGGGCTCTGCACCCCATGGGAGACCAGGAGAAGCACCTGGCTCCTGCCATCGGAACAGCGCGGTGCGCCGGCCGCAGCGCGCCAGCCGCGGCGGCCATTGGAGGGTGAACCAACGGCAAAAGGAAGACCTTTCTCTCTGTCTCTCTCTCACTGTCCACTCTGCCTGAAAAAACAAAAAAAAAAAAAAAGGAAACTCTGTAACATCTATCTATTTAGTCTCTATTTTCACCATGAGAAACAGTGATGTCAACACTAAAACAAAAAACCGAAAACACAAAATGAACAATAAAGATTTTGAAGTCAGTAATAAATGAGAGCTTAATTAGGAACTCAGTAACTTTTGGGGATCTTCTGCTTTTATTGATTTAGGGGTTCAAGGTATCTCACAGAAATTATTAATTGGTGCAATAACCACCTGGCTCTAGTCCCCTATTGATTCTATTCACGCACTAGATAAGAAAATGTCCACAGATCATGTGGCACTTAATTTAAATCTTTAATAATGTTCCCCTAGGGTATTGAAATGTTATTCATGGCCTTTCACCAACTGCAGCCTGCTATCCCTCCACTCTCCTCTCCGTTATTCATCGAAGTTATGTGACATTGTGCACTGTTACTCTAACAGCATGGTAATTTTATTTTTTTTTTGTTTTGTTTTCTCCTCTTTGTGTCCTAGACCATGAGGGTATTTCAAAACATTTGATAAAAATGAAATTAAAAGGTAAGTTTATTTTGATTCAAGCATAAAAGTTCATAGAAAATACTTCTTCTGAAAAAACTGTGTGGATTTTAAAATTATTTTGTTCCATAATAAATATCTTCTAATTCCATTTTCACCTACTTTTAAAAGGACTTTAATATAGTTATCTTTACCCAGCATGCCTTTCCCACTATCTATTTCTTTATTATTATTTATTTGATGGAAAGGGAGAGGGAAAGGGACAGGGAGAGGGAGAGAGGTGTTCCTATTTGCTGATTTCACTGCCAAAATGCCTGCAATGGCTGCAATGGGCCAGGCCAAAGTCAGGAATGGGGAACTCAATCCAGGTATCCCATGTGGGTGGCAGGGACCCAATCACTGGAGCCTCCCAGGATCTGTATTAACAGGCTCCTAGTGTCAGAGCTGGAATGGGAACCCAAGCCCATGTGCCATGATCTGAGACGACGACGTCCTAAAAGGCACCTTTGCTGCTAGAACAAATGCTCTTCTCTCACTTTCTATTTCATCTGATAATTCACTGCTGTTTGTTTTTTTCTTCAATATTTAGTTTAAAATATTGCCCTTTTGAAACCTTTCTCAAATTATTTAATTTAATGTTAGTCTTATCCTGGATTATTCTGCATACAACTCTTTGTATCAAACTTATATTTGTTCAAAGTTCTCCCTTTCATAATACTTTGAAATCTTCAAGGACAGGAACCATGGCTTGTATTCATTCTTGATACACCAATGCTTGTGATGATCTTTGGGACACTTTATGAAAGTCTATTGATTGAATGAATAAATTAATAACTGAGTATGCTAGATCTTAAGATATTTATAGAATGCATTTTAAGAATATAAGTTCACACTTGAAGAATTGATAAAATTTCTTTAAAAATTAATACATGAAAGTGAACTCATTTCTTTTTTATATTTGTATTATATTTGTAGCAGAGACTCACAGTTATCTCCCCAAATCCATCTGCTTATAATAACGGTATACTCAAATTTTAATTCAGTACATGAATAAACTGAATTTTAAAATGTGTACTTTCTATCTTTCTTTACAGTGTTTTTAGCCATGTAACTAACTTTTAGACAGTGAGACCTAAGTGCACATGTCACATAGCAGCTTTGCCAGGATCTTTTCCTAACACAATTTGCTCTGTGCATCTTTCTTTACCTTTCCTCCTTTCTGATACCTGGAATGTAAAAATCTCTAGATGTAAAAATTGCAGTTGGAGCATCCATCATGAACAAGTTGGTCTCAAAACTGGATGCCATACATGATGAACCAAGAAAGAAACAACCTAGGATATTGAGACCGTGTAGAACATAACATCCATACCAGCTTTTGATTGCCTATCCAGAAATTATAAGTGACAAATAAATTTCTATTTTAAATGTATTTTTATTCTTGTTCTCTATTATGTTTATTGGGAATTAGGTGACAGAACTGAGTACATATCTTAAAATATTTGATTTGCAGAGGTTATACGAGGACTTGTGTGATGTTAAGGGACTGAAATGGGATGAGATATGAAAAACTATTGGCACCTTTTGCCTTCTAGTTTCATGACACCATATACCTATATAAATTCCATATGCCTTTGTGTCCTTATTTATGGAACATAAATGTCTGAGAAGATAGTGATAAATAAGATTATGCATTTTGAGGGCTAAGATGCTCAATAAATGTCGGTTGCTTTCCCCACTATAGCCACCTCTGACAAATCTGTGAGAGCAGAGAAATATTGATACAATTTATCAGAATCAGGTAAAGTATTTGGTAGATTCTTTTGGGTATGACATTGTTGTAGATGAGATAGAGAAATGTGTGTTAAGACATAGAGCAGTTCAATAAATGCACAACTACCCCCAAATACATTGTTTAATAAATGATTATCACCTTGGAGAGATGTATTTTGTGGCATGTCATAAGATTTCCTATTTAGTCTTATAAATTTTCATCTGTCACTTGGATAGGGACATTTATCAAATTTGTAAGTGACATAATACTGGCAAGGGAAACTAATATTTTAGGTGAGATCATCGACATTCAAGAGTTTTGCTGTCATCTTAACTTGCAGGCCCATATAAGAATTCTAACGATAATCTTTGAAATTCTAAATTTATGACAAAAAGATCAATTACAAAAGTATTGCATAGGATATTGGCTAAACAAAAATCCAGATTGATTATGATAAGGGAATAATGTGATATGATTTGTTTATCAACAGAAATATAGATTGGGGTTTCTCTGTATAGTCTGCAACAATTCATGTCAGAATTCTGTGGAATGTTTAAATATTTAGATTCTGAGATTTAAGTACAGATATACCAATATCTGGGCAAATGAATTACAATAGCTGTTCCAAATGTTTCTTGGAGGAGGGGGACGTTACATATTGACAATCATTTATATGCATGAGTGGGGTCTTAGTTTTAGCATATTCTCTTCCAGCCTTGAAAATGCATCCAGAATCAAAACTCCACTTGGCAGATTGTTTCCATATAAGCCTTAGCCTCTTAATCCCTTGCCTACTGTGGAAGATAATACCATCAAGGATCCTAACTATATTCTTCAAATATTGGAATGGCAGAAAGAGGCACTAGCATCATGGCGTGAAAGTTAGGGTACCATCTAAGGAAGATAACATATTTAATTAGATAAAATGCATATAAATTTGAGGCTTTTTCCTGAACTTAATTATGTGGAGACTAGAAGATCATCTTACAAGAATATTTCTCCTTTTGGAAGATTTCATTAGGTCATATCTAGTGTCTCTTATTTTTTGAAGAATTTCCATGGCTTCTTTTATCTTCTGATTTCTTCCAATCACTCACTGAAAGGTAGCCCAGAATTTCTATGAAAATACTTATTAACCACCACAACAAAAATCTTTACCTCTAACGACTAAGTTAAAATTCAGTTTGATCTAAATAAATAAAATATGACCTTCTCAGTTTATCTTGGGAGATGTAAGATAATCACAAAATCCAAAGCACATCCAGTCAAAAACAAAATGTGCATAATAAAACACTAGATGGACATTTAAGTTTATTGATTAAAAGGATATTTAATGCCATTTTCTCATGAGGGAGAGTTTTATATTGTTAAAAATATCAGCTCTGGGGGTGGTGCCATGGCTCACTTGGTTAATCCTCCACTTGTGGCACCGGTATTCCATAAGGGCACTGGGTTCTAGTCCTGGTTGCTCCTCTTCCAGTCCAGCTCTCTGCTGTGGCCCGGGAGGGCAGTGTTTGGGCCCCTGCACCCTCATGGGAGACCAGGAGGAAGCACCTGGCTCCTGGCTTCTGATCGGTGCAGCGCCGGCCGTGGAGGCCTTTTGGGGAGTGAGCCAACAGAAGGAAGACATTTCTCTCTGTCTCTCTTTCTCACTGTCTATAACTGTACCTGTCAAATAAATAAATAAAAAAAATCATAAACAAGAGTGTCAATTGTTAAGTCAACAGCAGGAGTCATTGTGTACTTACTCCCCATGTAGGATCTCTGTCCTTAATGTGCTGTACATTGTGAATTAATGCCATAACTAGTACTCAAACAATGCTTTACACTTTGTGTTTCTGTGTGGGTGCAAACTGTTGAAATATTTACTTAGTATATACTAAATTAATCTTCTGTATATAAAGATAATTGAAAATGAATCTTGATGTGAATGGAATGGGAGAGGGAGCAGGATATGGGAGGGTTGTGGTTGGGAGGGAAGTTATGGGGGGGGGGAAGCCACTGTAATCCAAAAGCTGTACGTTGTAAATTTATATTTATTAAATAAAATTTCAAAAAAATTCAGCTCTGTCCAGTAAATATATCTGTTTTGTATCTTTAAAACTCTCTTAATATCTCAATAAAAACATTGACACTATATATTTAGATTATGGCCGAGGTGGGGCGGGGATATTGTTTATGGTTTTCTTCAAGTTTGTTCATAGATAGACCCACTGGTAATAGACTTGGTCAGCAATTGTTGAGGAGTTCTACAGAGTGAGCATTAACGCTGAAGAAAGATATAGTGTGTCTAGTTCCACAAGAGATGAAATCATTGATTTCTGTAAGCAGCTTCCTGTTAGTATCTTCAGAATTGCCTGATTTAGCAAGAAATGCACTCTGTCTTCCTGTATCTTCATGGCTATGTCTATTGCCCTTGGAATAAGTTTAAGAATTAATTGAACTCGAGGGCCAAATTTTTATCCACTTTATTTAAAAATCAATTTAGTTCTTAAAGTGTTATATTTCAACAGAGCTCATAAACTATTAATCTTCACACTCTTTTTGATAAAACGAAAGTTATTTATAGATAATGAACTCCAAAGTGATTTAGCACTGTTTGCTGTGAATTTAGCTTATTAAGCTTTCAGAAAACAACCATAGAAATGTTTTGTCAATTAACTTCTATGGTGAAGAGCACTTGCACATTGTAAAAATGCCCTAAAAATACAGATGGTAAGTCCTTGCACTCATCTTACTCATAACATAGTTGGATAGAGAAAACATAAAAATGAAATTAATTCACATTCCTTTCAAGAGTACCTATCATTAAACAAATTTTAATATGTTCAAAACAAGGTTATTAGGGAAAAAGTAGTAATGAGAAGTAAGGGCATAATTGAATCAGATTCCTGTATTGCTTCCAATTTTGAAGATGAGGGAAATATACACCATAAGAGACTTGAGAGTAAGTGGATAAAATCAGCAAGTGAAAGCATGAGAATCAACACATAGTAGTTGCATCATAGACTTTCAAAAAAATTATACTTGTTCAATGCAGAATGATTTGTTCAACTGGAAGATTTACTGTAACATAACTAATATGTTAACATCTCTAATGAAAAACTTCATCATTTGCAAGTTCTGCTTGGCCAGGAAAACAGGAAAAGGAGGAACTCAGAAGCCAATGTTGCTGATGTGAAGTGATGGGCCTTTACAAAGTTTGTGGAAGTAACATTATGAGTGGACTCCAATTTTTTTTCATAAAAGCAATTATTCTGTTTCTATTTGCTTTATTTGTTTGGTTTCTGTCTGTTTCTATTTGCTTTATCTTTGGCAAACCAGTATAATACAGACAACCAAAAATTTCTATGGAGATTCATAGAACTCATAGTTATACTCTTCTCTTGGGACAGGATTTCATGAAAATGAAATCATTCTATTTCGTATACACCTGGCTGCCAACATTTTCAAACTTGGCTGAGGAAACAGGGCTGGATGCTGATGACCTTCCAGATGGCGCCTTCGGCTGTCGTCTGCGCTGAGTGTCCCCCAAATCCATTCCTTCCAGATTTATGTCTCAAAAATGGGAATTCTGGAAGCCAATAATTCCCTACAGAGACATTCAATTTTGGCTGTAATTTTATTCTTACTCCTATTCCTACTTTCAATATTTCTGAAGGAGATCAGTTTGTTTCTTGGTTCCTCTATTTCTTCGATGGGTTTCGACTTTATCAGATCAGGTACATTAGTTGCCATTTGGTTACCTGCCTTACTTGTCTCACTTTCTCTATTTGCTTTTGTGAGTTTGTTCTTTCTTTATCATTTACTAGGGTTTTAGGATGTAGAAAATGCATATCCATCTTCAAAATCATGTATCAGTGCCAGCTCCATGGCTCACTAGGCTAATCCTTCACCTGCAGTGCTGGTACTCTGGGTTCTAGTCTGGTTGGTGCGCCAGGTACTAGTCCCGGTTGCTTCTCTTCCAGTCCAGCTCTCTGATATGGCCCAGGAGTGCAGTGGAGGATGGCCCAAGTGCTTTGGCCCTGCACCCGCATGGGAGACCAGGAGGAAGCACCTGGCTCCTGGCTTCAGATCAGTGCAGCGCTGGCTATAGCACAGCAGCCATTTTGGGGGTGAACCAACGGAAGGAAGACCTTTCTCTCTGTTTCTCTCTCTCTCTCTCACTGTCTAATTCTGCCTGTCCAAAAAAAAAAAAAAAAGAAAATCATGTATCAGAGGGAATTTCAGTTATTTTTTTTCAAGGGTGATAAAATTAACTCCAACTCTGCTACACCCACTACACATATAAATTCAAAGGAAAAAAAACACGATCTATTGCAATTTCTCAAATTATAAAGCAGAGCCACTGACATGCATGGATTATGGTTATTGCAATAATAGTATAATCAGGATCTGGAAACTAAGATAATGGATTGTGCAATTATTCTATAGTTATTGATATTCAAGCAACTGGTTACAATCAAGAGACTGCAATAATAACTTTCTGGTCAACTTCCATGTAAAAGAGGACACATCCAAGTAGAAAATAAAACTTGGTTTTTTTTTTAGACATATTCCTGTGCTTCCATCTTCTTATATATTGTAAGAAGTATTTAATTATTCTAAATTTTCAGAAAATCTATTAGTTATTGACAAGAAATTAATGCATACCTTTATTTTAGGTTATCTTTCTGTCTTGTAAAGACACACTATTGAAATTTCATCCTAGTAGAAAATATCAACTTTTATCTGCTCTGTTCTACTCTATTGATTGCTACAGTTCCGCATCTGGAACAACAGCTGCAATCAGAAACCCCATCTAATTAAGCTTACAATAACTCATTCTCAAAGATCCATCTGTCTTTGAAACTGGTCAAATTGGGAAGTTATATGGGCTATCATATAAATCATTACTCTGAATCATTAGTCTTTGATGCTAGTTCTTATCTCTCACTTTTCTAGTGATGCAACACTTCTTTTTATTCACTATTTTTTTAAGATTATTTATTTGAAAGTCAGAGTTACAAAGAGACAAGAGGCAGAGAGACAGAGAATCTTCCATCCATGTTTTCATTCCCCAAATAAGTTGCGTTGGTCTGAAGCCAGGAGCCAGGATCTTCTTCCAGGTCTCCCACACAGGTGCAGGAGCCCAAGGATTTGGGCCATCTTCCACTTTCCCAGGCCGTATCAGAGAGCTGGATCAGAAGTGGAGCAGCCGGGTCCTGAACTGGGGCCTATATGGGATGCCAGCACTTCAGCTGATGGCTTTACCCACTAAGCCACAGCGCCAGCCCCTCGCTATTTTCTTAAGAAGATAAACTAGAGTGGGTTGGTTCCTACTTCTATAAAAACTCTTATTCTACTTTCTGATAACTGCTTATATTATTTCTGGAAACTAAGGTCTGGAAGCGAGAAAGTTAAACATCAGATGAGTTCTATGTCCTATTGGGTATTCTGTGAGGTGGACATAGGTCAAAATTGCAATTTTGTTTGATTTTTAATGACTTCTTGTCCAGCAATCAGGATCAATTAAGAGTGTCAATAGCATATTTGACAAGATCCCTTGAAGAAGACCAATAGGTACATTCTTAGTATAGATGTGTACTTTTACTATAGAATTTTTCCTCAAGAGTACCAGATCTCTTCTTAATCCAAGAGTACCCTCTCTGGTAAGGGATTTAGTTCTGGAAATTCAGTGAGAATTCATGACTTTTCCTACTAGTAATTCACGTGAGAATTCTGCACATATTATTGTGGGAATTTTTTCAGCTGCAACGCTGTTATATGTAAAGCTGTAAAAATATGATGCATAAATTATGGTCCCAATGCAAATTCTGTACTAATTCTATGGTCAAGGACCTTGTCACAAGGTCATTGGTGATTTAATGATGGTGATAGTCCTGCTATGTGGCTGCCTGAAATAGTTAACACTACAGATCTTCCCCAGGAATTTATGCTACAGTTTTGACTCAACCATCTGGTGCATTTTTGTGCATAATTGGAGAGCTCACTTCAACAGCAGCATGAAAACATCTTTTAGCTTCCTGGCTCAACAAAATCACTTTTTTGCCTAAGTGGTTTTAAGGGTATTCCCAGCAACAATCCATTTCCCAAGGCCTCAGTACAAATTTGTCTCCTGGGAAATAGCTAGGAGACAGATCAGGGGGAGAGGGGACATAACTGACAAATCCACACTAACGTTTCTGTTTCACAAACCATTTGGATTTCTTTTACATTATACCAAGTTGTCTCTGTGGCATCCACTCCATTTATCTAGGAGTTTTCGGTAGTAAAGGTTTTAGCCAATGGAAAAATCCAGTAGCACCATTCTCAACTTCTCAACGTTACACACCAATCCCAATGTCTGTAAAAAATTTGTAGCCTCATCTAACATTTCAGTCTCCTCTATTTCTAGTAGCTTAAATAAAGGTGACTTATGTTTACCTACATTTTTGTGACTATAAATTAACAAAGTTCAAAATATTTGTACCTCTTCACCTCCTAGGGATGATTTAAAAATGCAATTTTTTTTTTTTTTTTGGAGAAAGAGAGAGAGAGATCTTCTATCTGTTGGTTCACTCCCCAAATTGTCCCAGCAGCCAGGGCTTGGCCAGGTGGGAACCAGGAACTCCAGTTGACAGGAGCATGAAAACAGGGTCCTCTACTGGAGCTGTTTTGACTGATAGAGTTTGTGGGTGCAGGGTTTCCTGTCTCTGAATTCTGCCTCAAGTGTTGTTGGGATTCTTTTATCACTACGTGTGATTTTTTTTCTGATTTAGTCTTGTGATCTGTTTCTTGAGAGAGGTCATAAATGAAGATGATCGCTTTCTGGGAAAGCCTTGACTAGAGGAAAATTAGGTTTGATAGTATCAGTCAGGAAAGGCACAATGAGGAAGTGAAATCAAAACTCATGAAACAGAAGAAAGTTATTACTTACAGGTCTTCAAGGGGCTAGGAGTGCCAACAAGATGCGCAGTCAGGAAGTGGTAGGGAGCTCAACCACTGGGCAAAGGGGTAGAGAGGAAGAGAGAGTGAGAAAGAGAGAGAGAGAATGGAGAATGGGACTTTGCCTTTGTTAAGGTTCAGAGGTGCCATCACTTAGGATTTTCCGTAGAGTTTGAGGGTTGCTCGGCTTAAAGAAAACAGATGAAGAGGGAACATGTTTATTTGATTAATGTTACCTAGGTTTTATTGTGGTGTTACTTAGGTTTTATTGCCTAGCTGCGAGGTATGTGGGGTGTGTGGGGTGTGTGGGGTTTAGGATCATAAATAATGAGCAAGCAGGCTGTATCACAGACAACCACAGGAGGAAAGTAAGTTAAAATTAGGTCAAAAGGGACAGGGCATGACTGGGCTTCAAACAACTTGTCAGGCCTCAAAGTGGATGCTGAGGTAGTAACTGTATTAAAGAAATTTATGGCACATGTCATTCCAATTTTGATTTCTTTTTTCTGATCAATGCAATAGTCTTCATATAACAACCCTGAAATAATCCTGTGAATTCGTATGTCATACTTTGTCAATCAGGAGGATAAAGCTGAGTGTGCTTTTCAGCTTTGAGTCATCCTCATGCTGTGATGTTGAAAGTTTGGCAATTCTCTCAAAGTAGTCTTGCTTTCCAGGCTCCCATCTGTATCTTGAGAGAAAATTTCAGATACGCATGATCTTCATAAATTTTGTGGAAAATGTATATTATGAAAAAAATGTGTGAATTTGAATCTTTTTATACCAAATGACCCTACCTTTCGATTTTACTTTTCCATTAATATATTTGAAGAACCCTTATATTTGGGGGATTTTACATTGTTATTTTACTTCCTTTAAGATACTCAGTGCTGACAAGGCAGCTGCCCAAATCCACAGTCATTGACCTATTGATGCACTTCAGGATTTGAAAGTCTCTGAAGTCTTGCCTTCATTTTGCATAGATAATTTAATTAACTGTTTCATCACCATATACCATAGAATGCCAGATTACCACTCCCTACTAATGAATTTTTCACTGTATTTTTGTCAGTTTAAGTAAGATTCTTTCAGTTGGTTGAATAGTATCTCCCCAAATTGATATCCGTGTGGAAAGTCAGAATGTGAACTTATCTTGTGAACTTATATGGAAATAGGACCGTATTAGATGTGATTAAGATCAGAGTAGGGATGAGATCATATCAGATTAGAGTGAGCCTTACATTCAATGACAGTGCCCTTAATGAGAGGCAGAAAAGGACATGTCAGGCCAGAGGGCATGTGAAGGTGCAGACGAGAGGGAAATTTCTCTACCACAAGCCAAGACATACCAGGAACCACAAGAAGCTGGAAGAGTTAAAGAGAGAATCTCTCTCAGAGCCTTCCTAGGGAGCATGATCCTGCTGACACCTTGATTTCAGACTTCTAACTTTAGAACTGTGAAGAAATAAATTTCTGTTGTTTTAGTATGTCAGGTTGGTGGTAATTTATCACAGTAGCTGTAAGAAACTAATGTTATCAAAATTATGATTGTCTTTATTTGCCAGAGTTTTGTACACTATTCTGATTTTTATCTTTTTCTGTAATCAGTCAGGATTCTTAGCTGCAAGCAAAAAACTGCAAACTGCTTTTTCTGATTTACAAAAAGGCAGCAATTTATTGAGGGATGTGGGCCACTCACAGAATCCCTGCTAAGTTTTAAGGATGAAGTTTAGAAGATAGGTATGGATTTCTAGTCTAGGCAGTCAGAGGCAGAGAACAGAACAGACTACAGATCCATTTTGCACCTTATCTGATGCTAGCAGCCCTGCAGCCACTGATCCCTGGCCCCCAGATGCTGTGACTTTTTCAGTCACTGCCGTCCTTCCACCCTGATTCTTGCCTTGGTGGATGCACATTCAAAGAGCTGTGGTGTACTTTGAGAATGGTCTCCCCAGGTCACATTTCCATGACTTCGTTTGCCAGAAGACAAAAAAAAAAAAAAAAAATTCTGAGCATGCAAGCATCTGACCTCACATGGGAGAAGACTCCCAACAGATATAAATGTTGAAGCACAGGATGGATTTTTACAATGGCACAAAGGAAATAGAAAATGGAGGGAGAGGAAATAAAAGTAAAACCAAACCAAAGCAAACCAAACCCCACAACATATGTACTGTATATACTTAAAACCAGTTCCAGACTCCTTTCAGACTATCAGAATTTGATCTGAGAAGGTGAGAGAAGTTACATTATGTTCTGTTAATCAAATGCATGTTTTTCTAGTAGCAAAATAAAAAGATGAATAGCCAATAGTTCCTTTCATCTTTCCTTGAAGCTATAGTATATTTATCTGTCTTAATTATTCTCAGTAGCTCTAGGTCCATATTTAAGCATCATGATATCTTAGAGTCATACTCAAAATTAAACTTATATGGTTAATTAGTAATTTTAATTAAAATGAATTTTTTATTTAAAGCACAACATCATATTCATGAAACTCAAGGCCTCATTCCTTTTACTTAATTAAGGGTGCTAAAAAAGTAAACAGTTATTTGAAATGTCAATTTAGGATATTATTTCAAGTTATAATTAATTAATATTGATAGATTTCAAAATAAAACACTAGAAATTAGTTTAAAAAACAACTAGAGATGAAGATAAATTTCCTGACTATGCCAATGTCCTATTGTATAGGAAATCAAGCTTATTGTTGTCACTGTAAATACCACAGAAAAACATGTTTATCAATTCAAAATATAAGCCCATTTCCATGGTTATGTTGTTCCCTCTATTGAAGTTTGAATACATATGACTGAATGGCTTGTCTTATGCTTCTTAGGAATGTTAAATAATGTCACCAATGTAGCATACATAATATTTTTCACAGACTTAGGAACTGAAAGAAACACAATGCATCATGCCATTTTATCCCATAAAAACTGTGAAATCCATGCACTCAAAGAACCTTCAAAAAGTTCTTAGAAAATTGGTATTATGAAAAAAATGCATGGATTTCACTCTATTTTTCTGCACTAAAAACATTTAAATTGCATTTCTATGAGATTTTTGATATATTCTTGTGTTTTTTAATTGCATTTGTGGTAGGCTTGGGAAGTGGCTTGGCTCCTCCTCCATTCTCTCCATTTCTTTAAAAAGATCTACCTATTTATTCAAGAGGTAGAGCCACAGACAGAGGGAGAGAGAGAGAGAGAGAGAGAGAGAGAGAGAGGTGTTCCATCTACTGGTTCATTCCCCAAATGGCTGCCGGGGCTGGAGCTCTAGCCAGGAGCCAGGAGCTTCTTCTGGGTTGCCCACTCCTAAACACCCGGCCATTCTCCATTGCTCTCCCAGGCCATAAGCAAAGAGCTGGATTGGAAGAGGAGCAGCTGAGACATGAATTGGCACCTATATTGGGATGCTGGTGTCACAGGTAGAGGCCCAACCTACTATGTCACAGCACAGGCCCCAGTACTCAACATTTTCAAGCAGGTCTTCCTAATGCAAATATGGAAAAAAAGCTACATTTTCAGTATTTGTTAATAGTTAAGTTTCTGTAAGCTACTCAATTCCCATCAGAATTATCTACCCAAATGAGATTTAGAATACCCAAGTGAGAATTAGCTATCTTATTGTCCTTTTGACTGTTTTTTATTGATAGAAAAGTCATGAATATATGAAAAATAGTGAAGCAATTTCCCAGTTTCTCTTTGTAGAAAGGAAGTTACAAACTCCAGGATCCAGAGAACAGATCTGAGTGCTGAGAGCTATTTGAGATGGCAGTGACCTCCTGACTCTGGCCTTTTGATATCTCACAGATAACTGTGGTGGTATGGTCATCATCTCAATGGTTTCAGTGATGACTTCAGTGGTAGCAGCTTCCTTGACAGGTCATTCCTGAGGTTTTCAGAGCCATTCCTAAAATCTCCTATAACATGCACCCCTTCCAAGCATTTTAAAAGAAAGTGTTTACAGAGACTTTATGCACTTTCTCTTTTTAATTGATAAATAATAATTTTCCTTTTCATCTATATTCCAAGTGAATTATGAAATCCAGTGAAGTTTAATTAACTTAATTCAAAGATGGATACATTTTTGAGATCACTCCCAAGAGTTTTTGACCACCTTAAAGATACAAGGCACAGAAAGGATTAAGAAGTGAACAATCCCTCTTGCTCGAAGGGTTGGTTAGGGGAAGAATCATCCTCTCTCTGCGACCCTGAAAGCTAATCTTTCACTAATGCATTTGTATCCTTGCTGCTATTATCTCTTCACTTGAAATACGGACAATAAGAAATCTAATATGTAATGCTAGGATTGTTTTAGATTTCCAAAGAGAGATAGAAGTCAGAGATGGATTAAATATATCCATCTGTCTGATTTTCTAGTTGGACTTAATTATATACATTGTGAGATGCTTTACTCAATTTATTTTCTCCACTCAAAAGAAGTGAATATCTACTTCTGAAAGATGACTAGACTTGATAAAGCATGCATTGTGGTAGCTTTCCTGTGTGTTGTTTTCTGTTCATTTGCATTAATTTTTATGGAGGTGGTAATTAGTGAAGTACTTACTTTAACAAAATGCCTTCCCAGTTATCAGGACTTCACATTTTGCAATTATTACTCTGTTCTTCAGCAACAAATGGTGGCCAAAAAAAGCATTTGGGCCATAAAGGACAGTGCCATTTAATGAAATCAAAACTCTGGCTTGCCCGCCTATTATATGTGATAACATACTGCTTGAAGGAAGTCCATGTTAGTAGGAATAAATAAACACTGGTGTGACATAAATCTCTGTTTCTGATTTCAAATGCAGTTGTTTCCGATATTGCACCTAAGGGTGAAAAACAAATGAAGTAAATGAATTTGTATATACTTTCCATGATTTTCTGTTGTGTTATAATTAAGACTATAAAACATTTGCCTTTAGCAAACAGCTATTGTGGGAATTCTCTCATGCAGCCTCAGTGCACAGGCAACCACATTTTGTTTGTCTTTATTTCCTCTGACAACAATTGCAACTGTCTGCTGAGAGAAGGCATAACGTAATTTTATATAGAATTGTTTACAAGAAAGACAAGATTAGTTCACTCTGATTTGCTTCTGAGAAATGGAGACTTCTGATATCATAAAAAATAGTTTCCCTCAAAGACCAGAGGGAAAAAAAATCCAGTGTTTTTAATGGAAGTACAGAATCCTTCATACATACTGTTCAGGTTCTGGGGATATAAGTCATATATGGACTTGCACAAATTTGAAGATACGTTTGAAGTACTGTCATATGTAAGTAGTTTTAATAAATTTCTACATTGCCAATATTTCTGTCAATCCCTTTATACCTTATCCACAGTGTGACTCTAGTTTTACAATCTTTAGCCAGAAGATCACAACCACATCATATTCCAACATTAACACTGTACACCCAACTCTCAATGTGGTATAGCAGGCCAACTTCTCAAGGCTCATCTATGAATTCTCTACCACATCTCTATTTCTTCCTACCCTATAAACTGCTTTCTCTGGTTCCTTACTCTTTTGTCTGACATTTAACTACTGTCATTTTTTTATTTCTTATTATCTTGTGCTTTCTCATAATCTCCGTTCATTCTTTGGGTAATTTTATCCAGGCATCAAATTAATAGCACTAACCTATACTCTCCCTTGCTTATAGACTTCTAGATGTGTCTTTGTAACTAATTTTAATGTGCTTGAAAAAGAACTTCAATTTGATTGTTCAAGTGAGCTTTCTTCCTGTTTTCACTTTTCACTATCTTCTTAAAAAAAAAAAAAGCTTACTTATTGATTTATTTGAAACACAGAATAGCAAAGATTGGGAGAGAGACAGAGAACACATGTGTGAGAATTTTTCTCCTGGCTCATTCCCCAAATGCCTGAAATAGCTAGGTCTGGCCCAGGCCAAAACCAGGAATCAGGAACTCTATCCAAGTCTTCCATGTGGGTAAAAGGGATCCGAGTACCTGCTGCCTCCTAAGCATATTTCTTTTTAATATTTTATTTATTTCTTTGAGAGGTAGAGTTAAAGACAGTGAGAGGAGAGACAGAGAGAAAGGTCTTCCTTCCGTCGGTTTACTCCCCAAATGGCCACAATGGCCAGAGCTGCGTTGATCTGAAGCCAGGAGCCAGGTGCTTCTTCCCAGTCTCCCACATGGGTACAGGGGCCCAAGCACTTGGGCCATCTTTTACTGCTTTCTCAGGCCACAGCAGAGGGCTGAATTGGAAGAGGAGCAGCCAAGACTAGAACTGGCGCCAATATGGGATGTTGGCACCATAGGCAGAGGATTAACCCACTGCACCACAGCACCGGCCCCATCTCCTAAGCATATTAGGATATCAGTATATTCTGATCCAGCATGTATCTGGATCAGAAGTAGAGACAGAACTTACATAGGGTGTGAGTGTCTTAAACAGTGTTAACTTGCTGTGCCACAACACTCACCTTTTATAATAATTTCTCAGAGTAAAATTCGAGGCTCATGTATACTTCTTTGCTTCACAATTAAATCCAATCTACCAGCAAGCCTTGGTATGATACTTTGAATATATATAAAATCTGGTATCTTCTCACATCAATACTGCTCTGTTCAAAGTGACATTTTGTCTACCAGGACCAATGCAGCATCTCCCAACTTATCTCACTGCTTCCCTTCCTCCTGGCTCCCATCGCCACATCCTCAAATCTATTTTCTACATAGTTTGAAAAATATACATCAGATTGCATTAAACTTAAATCTCTCAATTGATGCTTTATTCTTTTAATCAGAGAGGTCTCTAGGCAGGAAGAGACAGATGTAATTTGGACCCAAGGCATGGTGCTATTCTGTAGTATGAGCAAGAAGCCGGTCAAAGTCTTGTTAATGTAGCTGTGGTGTAGGAGTGTAAGGTGGCCAGAAAAAGTTTCAAGTAGTGCACATGAGGTTCATTTTCATGTCTATCTTGTTAGCTGAAAAAACTGAGAAACAGAGAAGGTAAGCAGCTTGTTCAAAGTTACACAGAAAGTAGAAGTACATAATGTCATTTTAATGTAGTCTATTAATATGGATCTGTTCAGAGGGCATTACTTGCTGTTCTCAATAAGGGAGGATTGATGCTATTGTTCTTCCATCAATAACTCATGAGTTTTATTGATCCTACAGTGATGAAAAGTTCTCATGCTTTCACACTCAGCCTGCTCTGCTAACAAAATCTAGTGCTCTATCACCAGAAAACAGAGAAAATTGGATGTCACTACAATGCACCCTACGTTCTCAGGCTAATGGGGCCTAATAACCTTGAGCTTACACACATCACACAAATACCAATTTTATTGTAACAATATTCAAAACTTTCAGTTCATCCAGAAAAGAAATTATTTTCATTTTACAGAAGTTAGAAGTAAATTGTGAGAAATTATTATACGTTTAAAATCCAACAGAAGTGTCTAAAGGTAAAATGTGCTCCAGTTCATATTTTATGGTTTTTATCTTTGGAGTAGGACAACAGGGAATCTTGATGACCATTTTCAGTGACCCCTACTTGTTGCTCTCTCCAGGATCCCTGAGACAGCTGCAAGTGGATGGAGTTTCCCTCTGGCTTCTTTCAGTTTAAGATCCCATAGCCTATTCTGTGCTTTATTTCCCAGGGACCTTAATTTCCTCTTTCATGTCCAAAGCCCCGACAGTGGATTGTGTAGAGTTGCTTCACCTCTGGTGCCTGTTTCTCTGGGAATCTGACTCTTGGAGTTTAGTGGCTTGATGTCTTCTTTCCTCTCTCTCATGCCATCCCTCCTTCCTTCCCTTCTTTCATCCTTCTTTCCCTCCCTCCCTTTCTTTCTTCCTCCCTCTCTTCCTTCTTCCTATTTCCCTCCCTTCTTTCCTTCTTCCTCCTTCCTCCTTCCCCCTTCTTCTGTCCTTCCTCTCTCCCTCCCTTCCTTCTTGCTTCCCCCTTTCTTCCTCTATTCCTTTCTTCTTCCTTTCCTGCTTTCCTCCTTCCTTCCTCCCTCCATTCCATCATCCCTCCCTCCCTCATTTTCTTCCTCCCTTCCCTCTTTCTTTCCTTCCTTCCTTCCACCTCCCCTCCCCCTCTCTTTATTTATTTGTTTCTTTTTTCATTTTCTCATCTTTTGGTAATGCCCTTGGGATCATAGTGAATGGAAGTGGCAAAATGGAAACTATCACAGAACGTTGACTGCAATGAAGGCCAAATCACAACATTGACAGAAAGCGTGGTCTGCTTAAAACTGAAATGAAGAGTTGCTCATTGGAGAGAAATGGCCAGGCATTTATACCTTTACTTCTAGTAGTCTAAAGTATGTGCAGCATCCTTGGAAGGAAGTGGATCTGTACAAGGTGACTCCTTGAAGGTGTTCAGCTGAAGATTGTCTACTGGGGGGCACTTTTCTTTTTTAAACAAATCTATTTTTGAAGGGTAGTGGTCCACCACACTGTCTGATAATCCATATCCAATATTTACATCTTAGTTCCTACCTAAGTCGTGTTTTAAAAAACACAATTATATTTCTTTCCAAAGATGTCATTGTGGGAGGCAGATCAAATGAAGAAATTTTAAAATAAACA
This sequence comes from Lepus europaeus, assembly GCF_033115175.1. NCBI lineage: Eukaryota > Metazoa > Chordata > Mammalia > Lagomorpha > Leporidae > Lepus > Lepus europaeus. The sequence goes on from NC_084842.1 coordinate 54,836,629, forward strand.
ATTATTTTTTCAGTGTGACAGTACAAAACATCACAGAAAAGTACCAAATTAATTTTTTATAAAATAGTAACAAATCATATATCTGATAAGAAATAAATGCTATCTTTCTAATATTTAAGGTAACATTTAATTTTTATCATATTCCATTGCTCAAAAGCAATGACAAAATTTACTATATTTGGTTTTTTGGAATTTCATTTTTAAAATTTTATTATAGTTATACAAGTTTCATATATTTCATATATACAGATTTTGGAACACAATAATATTTCTCATCCTAATTCTCCCTCCGTCCCAGGCTCCAACCCTTCTTCCTCCTCTCCCTCCCATTCCCACTCTTAATTTTTACAAAGATCTAATTTCAGTTTACTTAACTATCGTAAAATTAACCTTACACTAAGTAAAAGAGTTCAACAAATAGTATTTTTTAAAATTATATTTATTTATTTGAAAGTAAGAGTTACACAGAGAGAGAGAGCGAGAGGTCTTCCATCTGCTAGCTCACTCCCCAGATGGCCTCAATGGTCAGAGCTGTGACGATCTGAAGCCAGGTGCTGGGAGTTTCTTGCAGGTCTCCCATGTGGGTGCAGGGGTCCAAGCACTTGGGCCATCTCTTACTGCTTTACTGCTTTCCCAGGCCATAGCAGAGAGCTGGATCAGAAGTGGACCAGCTGGGTCTTGAATGGGCACCCATATGGGATGCTGGCACTGCAGGTGGCTTTACCTGCTATGCAGCAGCGCCGACCCTTATTTTTAGTATTCTTAAGTTAAAATATTTTTAATGTCATCTTTTGATGCATAAAGTTTGCTAGCTTCAGGACTAGTCCTCAATGCTGAACATAGTACATTTAATATTTTTGAACTGAATTAATTTTATTTGCTCCCAAGTCAATTGAATCTCAACTATCACTATTTAAATATTTATTACAATTCCATTATATTTATGGCACAAGCTGTTTATTTGAGATTTACTTTTTGATGCTTTCATTGTACTGAATAAATTATTTTCATAATAATGTAGATTAGTACTAAAACAGCTTTGGACTTTTAATTTCTCTTTAGACAGTTTATTATTCCACCAAGTGTTTTCTGGCCAATGAGCCATTAAATACATAGAAAATTAGCATATTTTCTCTAAAATTGAAGAATAATCTCGATTTCTATAGTGTTTTTCAGTTTACAAATAATAGTTAAATTATTTATCCAGTTCTTGACAGTTATGTTACAAAACAATCTCTAAAGCAATAGTTTCTGTTGAACAAAGCACCCACGGTATCCAAAGGGAGGCAGAATCAAAGGTGAAGTGCAACAGGATTGATTTAAAATCCTAAACTATCTTTCAGTATTACTTTAGGAGAAACAATGTTAACTCATTTTCTGGGCATGATTATTTCTATGCTTAGGTCAGACTGTGAGGGGTTATTAATTCTAATTTTAAAATTTTTCAACGTGATTAAAATTGAGCTATCCATCATATTCCTGCTCATGGAAATCCTTGCACGTTGGAAAGAAGTGTCTTAGCCAAAAGCTCTATCTAGAAGTATGAGTGACAAGCCCAATGTGCTAATTTACTGTATGTTAAATTATACATTTTTCTGAAAGATGTTTAACTATATTCTCTCTTATATGAATAAGTAAAGCATTTAATACTCCTATTTATCATAGCAGTACTTTATTTTTTCTAAGATATGTTGGCTATGGTAATTGAGCTCTCAATAAATCAGAAAGAAATGAGAAATAAAAAGTATTTCACAGATATTAATGTTAACCCCTATTTATACATTTTTTAAATGGCAGAGATGAATTATTAAGCAGTCCCTCCTATCAAGTTGTCATTTGTGTGTTCAAGTTCTTTGACATATCTGAACTTCAATCAGAGGAAATAATTAAAGATTGCTCAGTGTAATAACTTATTTCAAACAGTTTGCAATGTGTCACATATCAACAAAAACAGACCAGGAAAAGGACAATGGAGATAAATTATGTTCACAAAGTGTATATAATATTAGTGAAGGGGTAATGATTTATTAAATACACATATAATAGTAGAAATTCTAAATGTGACTTAAGCTTTTCACACATTATGAGGTTCTGAACCTTAACAAATCTCTAAAAAGTTTTCAAGCCAATGCTTTTATACATGGTTGAATTGTTTGAAAGATTTTGACAGAATATTCTTACAAAAATGTATATATACATACATATTTATATGTATGTATAATGCAGATCCCACAGTCAATATCAGATTGAAGGGGAAAAGTTAAAAAGCACTTCTCTGATCTGGAGTAAGATAAGAATGTTCACTTTCAGCTTTTATTTAGTATAGTATTGAAAATAAAAATACATATATTTTTAAAATATCAAATAGTAAAAAGAATTGATACAGTAAAGAAATATGACATAAATAAAATGGAGGGACTGATGATGTGGTATAGTGGTTGGGGCTGCTGCCTGCAGTGCCAGCATCCCATATGGGCGCCAGTTTGAGACCCAGCTGCTTTACTTCTGATCCAGCTCTCTGCTATGGCCTGGGAAAGCAGTAGAAGATGGCCCAAGTGCTTGGGCCCCTGTACCCACGTGGGAGACCCGGAAGAAGCTCCTGGCTCCTGGCTTCGGATCCCTCGGCTCCAGCTATTGAGGTCCTCTGGGGAGTGAACCAGTGGATGAAAGACCTCTCTCTCTCTCTGCCACTCCTTCTCTCTCTGTGTAACTCTTTCAAATAAATAAATAAATAAATAAATAAATAAATATTTTTAATAAAAAGAATAAGGAAACAGCAATGAGTATTTGCTGCAGCAAAGACATTACTCTTCTGTCTCTGAACATTTGTTTCTCAGATTTTCCTTGCTTTTGGTGATCATGGTAATTTTGAGGTTTACTGGTCAGATATATTTTAGACTGTTTCTCTTTTTTTGGGACTGTGTGAGGTTTTTCTCATAGTTACATTGGGGTTATATGTTTTGGGAAAGAGGATTAAAAAAGTAATATTTTATTCTCACTTTAATATGTCAATGGTACCTGCTATCAATTTGATATGTTACTGTTGGTGTTGACCTTGATCACTTGCTTGAGATACTCTTCATCAGGGAATTCTGCTTTTCCCCCTTTCCACAATATACTAATTGGAAGGATGCCACTGTGTACAGCCCACACTTATTAGATAGGGAGTTAATCTCCATGTTATACGAGAGTATAGCTACAAAAGTTATTAGGACTTCCTTTCCATGGGATAGTTTTTATGATTTTTTTTTAACTTGAATAATCTCATTCTATATGCTTTGTACTATACTTAGTTATTTTTAATGAAGGCTTATATTTTAAATATGATGTCTTGGATGTCTGGTTATAAGAAGATTTAGATGAAAAATATAAGTTTTATGTCCATAAATGAAGTTTATTGACTATGGGAGTTGACATTTAGGGCCACCTGAATGAGTAATCTTCTGGCAGTATTGTTAGCTCTTTTTTTCTGCTTATTTATGTGTTACTGTGGTATCGTCAGATTCTTTAGTTACTAAGACATTTACAATTTTCTACCTTGAGGTAAGAATAAGCTTGCCCACCAGCACCCAGCGTATCTGAGGAAAGTTGGGGGTGGAGTTCATGGTGCATGGTTGGGAGTGGAGTCAGCCTTTACTCTGAAGAAGGATATTAAATTAACCCTTCTGAAGATCCCATTCCTAACATTCAGAGGGGTGCTAGTACAGATATCTATAACCTTGCTTTGCCACATGGGGAATGCCATCTTGGGGTCAAGTTTTTCACTTCCATTTATTCTTCATCTTCTTTGGGTGTCAGGGGCAGGAGGCTTTAACAATTTCTGAAACAAATATCAATCCAATCTCTATTTAGATCTTTCTCACTATTTCCAGAAGTATCTTTCTTCTGGAATCCTAAGCCATATGCTAGTTTTTGGGTTGGAAATGAGACTGCTGCTTTTTAAATTTTTCTCTCCCTCTCGCTTCCATCAAATTGACTTGAAATTCAACTTTTCAGTCATGCCAATCATTTTCATTTGTTTCTAAATCCTATTGTTGCTGTATTATTCCTGTTCTCTTCATCTTAAGAGTTTATAACTTTAAAAAGCCTTTTACTATTATTTTAGTGGAGTTTTGGGAACAGATGAAAGTAAATGTACACATAAAATCTTTTACTTTTAATTAGCTAGGTTTTATTGTCATATTGATAAAATGAGGTTGAGAATATTGTTCCCCATTAATTTTTCAAAGTATCTTTTTTTTATGCCAACAGAAAAAAACAGAAGAGAGGGAGATTGGAGCTGTCTGGTCCTAGAGCCACTCTAGACGGGAAGTGCTGCCAACCATTGGGAGCTGAGGACTGAGGGCAGTGAAGGCTCTTTAGGGATGAGCACAGATGGGAGCTCTGCTCTGAGCATAGGGAGCACATGGCAGAGGGACAGGAGTCAAGGAAGGTGATGAGGGAAATTTGGGTGAAATTTAGAAGCTATCATGAGTGGTAATATGGTGGTGGGCAGAATGGTATTTAGGAATAATTTTTGTAATATTTCAAGTGCAAAGTTGTCTATCTGATGTTCCCAGGAGTATCTTTTTAATTAATCAACAGCAATGATTCCCATGGTCCTTCTGATACTTAGTCACATTTATGCATCTTTTTAATGTAACCTTTTTGAGATTGCACAGGTGGTGTTCCATTTTCTAGTCAAGGAATTCATCCATTTTATGTATAATCCTTGCTTCTTCCAAAATCAGTCTAAAAAACACGAAGAGCGGATATCTTTACATACCATATCTGCAGATGTAGAACAAAATTCAAAACATAATAAACATATGAGTGAAAGGTCTGTCCCAGTTCTTAAAGTAAAGTAGAAATCCCTTCTGTTTACAATATTAAGCCTTTTATTGAGACATTTGTTTCAAAGGCAGAGTGAGAGAAGAGACAGAGAGGGAGTTAAGGAGTGAGGGTGGGGGAGAGATCTTCTATTTGTGGTTCACTCCTGAAATGACTAAGGCTAGGTCAGGGTGAAGCTGGAATTCTCTCAGGCACTCCTTCCAGGAACCTCACACATGTGAGAGTTCTTGAGTCATCATCTGCTGCTTTCCTTGGGACATTAGAAGGGAGCAGAGCAGCAGGGACTCAAGCTGGCACTGCAATATGGGATGCTGGCATCTCAAATGGTGGCTTACCCTGCTGCAACACAGTATCTGTTTATTTGGAATATTCCCCTTACACATAATGGAAAATGCATGAACATGGACTTATGCTTAGGGTGGTAAGGCTCAATTTTTGGCCATGTGTGCTTCTGAAAAGTGTGAAGGAGGCAGTCAGAAACTGTACTTGATCTAACCATGGAAATCCACAGCAGGAAACTGGACTCATCTTCTCCACGCAGCTGAATAAATGCAAATCTTTTCCTCTGAATTACTTCCTGAAAATGCACAGGGATTATATATTATTTATGAGTGACTGTATGATGGTTTCATAACTCAAAGTGATCAAATTGAAAGATTTTTAGAATGAGTCAGACATAAAATGCATCCTTACAACCTAAACAATAATGCTGCACTTTTGGCAATCATCTATTTATTGAGATGAGATGCTGACATATCTAAGGCTGTTGTCCCTGTATGGGGCAATGAATCTGTATTTACCATACCTAGAATACTGTTCCTAGGGTTGGTAAACAGCTGTTGGTGTTCATTCTCTCCCTTTGTTATATAAAACTATTTAAAATGCATTCTTTAACTTATTTCCTTTCTTTCTCTTTTTATTTTACTTAAGAAACTAGAAAATTGTTAGTAACAGTTTATCTAAAGAAGCTTTGCTGCTGTATTTGTTTTTCTGATACTCTACATTGTCTTCATTGTTTTGATTTTCTCCATGATCTTTACTTATGTTTTCTCACTCCACAAGTACACACTTTGATATGTCAAATATGCTTTCTCATAAAATATAGTTTTTTTTCATGGTCTTTTCAGCTTTTTTTTTACCATTTAATGTTGGCCTATTAAAGATTTTCCCTCCTTCAAATTTCGCATTTCACAATGTGCAAGCAATGTATTCCTTTCATCCGGGTTTGAAATTTACTGATGTGTAATTTTACCATGTTATTTCATAATTTATCCAATCTGAGTTATCTGTATTATTTCCTGATATTCAGCTTCCCTTTTATTTTTTATTCCTAAAAGAAATCGTTTTATGGTGTTGCTATTCCTAAAGGTTTACTTTTTATCCTCCTTTACAAAATATCTTTACTTTTTGTTAACATTTATAATTTCCTTCCTTCTGTACTCCACTGGCTTATTTTGTTGTCTTCTTCCTGTCTGTTGTCTTTCTATCTTTAAAATGTCCTTATTTGAGAAGCAGAAGGAGAGCAAGAGTGAGAACGAGAGCAAGGGAGAGAGAGCAAGAGAGAGAGAGAGAGAGAGAATCTACTGGTTCATTTCTCAAATGCCCACAATAACCTCAGACTGGAGGTGAAACCAAGAATCAGGAACTCAATCAAGTCTCCCATGTGGGTGGTAGGACCCCAGTCACCTGAGCTATCACTGCTGCCGCCCAGGGTCTGCACCAGGTGGAAAGGAGTCAGGGGCCAGAGTTGATTTGACCCCAGGCACTCAAACCTGGGATACGGGCCTCTTAACTAATCCCTACTGCTACATCAAACACCTGACCCTCTTTGTTTTCTGAAGTTGAATATTAAGTTCTTCTTGGTTATTTAATCAGTTTCTGATTTAAATAGCATTAACTATTATTTAAATTGTCTTACATAAGTTAGAGTTGAATATTTTCATTGGTATACTTTTCTGAGGGTTTTTAAATTAATTTATTGATTTTAAATCGGAGTTACACAGAGAGAGAGATTTTTCATCTGCTGGTTCACTCCCCAGATGGGTACAATGGCCAGCAAAGGGCCAGGCCAAAGCCAGGAGCTTCCTCTGGGTCTCCCAGGTGGGTAGCAGGGGCCCAAGGACTTGGAACATCCTCTGCTGCCTTACCCAGACCATTGGCAGGGAGCTGGTTGGGAAGCAGAGCTACTGGAACTTGAACCAACATCCAGATGGCACACAGGTGTTGCAGGCAGCGGCTTTAATCACTGTGCCACAATAATGGCTTCACACTTCTGAGTATTTTAAATTTGCCTTTGATTTCTTATTTAATACAAAGTGTGTTTACTGCTTCATTTACAAAATATGTAAAGTCTTTTGGGTTAGTTATTCTGGTGCAGTCCGATTTTCTGGTTCATACAATGGTGCATCTCGATGTATGTTGTGCTACATCCTTCCACAGAGTGCACCAGAGTGCACGGGGCTTGCTAACTCTTGGGTCTTTTTTATGAGAGCTCTGCTCCCATCACCTAAACACCTCTCAAATCACCTCCTGATTCTATTGCCTTGGGCTCCACCATTTCAACATGTGAATTTGGGACAGACACAACCACTAGGGCCATAGCAAATTCTGAGAAATGAATTTGACATACTTTGAACAGAGTGGTAGAGATGAGAGATTCCGGGAGAGGGGGATCCACAAGGAGAGAGGAGAAGAGGCTGTCCTACTAGCATTCTTGTTCTGTTTCTGGCTGCTCAGGAAGCTCAGTTGTTTTCTGCCTTTAGGATTTGTTTGTTCTTTCATCTCATAGTCTCTCAATGAATGCATTCTCCTTATTTATTATTGTAGATTGAACTCTATTTCTGTCACTTACAATCAACATTTTCCTGATTAATATATTAATTTTATAGAGCAAAAGTTTCAAGCATCAAATTATATGACATTTCATAAAGGTAACATATGGTCCTGGGTAATGAGATAGAGACTTTCTGTTCATTTAATTTGAGTGATTGTCCAAATTAGTGAGCATCTACATCTTGTACATGATCATCAATCTGGAGGTCCAGAAGAAATCCCACAGGGAGGTAGGAAATAAAAGAAAAACACATGCAATTGCAAATTAATTAACACAGATATGTCTATGTGTATGTTTAGTGTGTTTGAGAACCTAATAGCCTTCTAAACAATAATTGTTAATAATTGAGATTCTGACTTAAAACCATGCATTATTAAATCCTAGCTTTCAGTTAGGGAGAACAGTCCCAGTGTGTATGTGTCTGTACCTCATTACTCTTCTCTCAACTAGTAAATGACAACATGGACACTTTTCTTTAGTAGTTATGAGGTTTAAATGACAGACAGAGATATACGTGGCTGTAGGTCCATAGAACACTACATGGAAAGAGAAAATACTGCAAGAGTTTATCATTTTTATTAAATGCTGAATGCTGACTTCTGTATTTTTCTACCTTGATGGGACCTATGTGTGTTATCTTCAGAAGCACTCTTTGACATCTCCACCAACTATTATTTCCTGAGCTATTTTCTAGCACTACTATCTGAGGTGTGATTCTATCAGAAAGCAACAAGACAATGGCAATAATCACCAAAATTGCTTTCTGAGAAGGTTATTAATTTATTAATGTAATTTATATCTTAACTATATAACCTATTTATTAATTTAATTTATGTATTTTAATTGACAATAATTGTGCATATTTATAAAGTACAATGTGATTTTTTGCTGCATGTATGCATTGCAGAATGATTAAATCAAGTTTATGAATATACACATTGCCACTTATTTTTTTTAAAGGATTTTTATTTAGTTAGTTATTTGACAGGTAGAGTTATAGACCGTGAGAGACAGAGAGAAAGATCTTCCTTCCGTTGGTTCACCCCCTAAATGGCCACCACAGCCTGCGCTGATCCAAAGCCAGGAGCCAGGTGCTTTTCCTAGTCTCCCATGTGGGTGCAGGGCCCAAGGACTTGGGCCATCCTCCACTGCCCTCCTGGGCCACAGCAGAGAGCTGGACTGGAAGAGGAGCAACCGGGACTAGAACCCAGCGCCCATATGGGATGTGGGTGCTGCAGGCGGGGGATTAACCAAGTGAGCCACGGCATCAGCCCCATTACCACTTATACTTATAGAGTTTTTTGGTGAGAATACTTGAAATTCACTTTCTTAGCAGTTTTGAAAAGTTTTAGATTTTATTTTGACTTGGGTTTTGCTCATGGTAATTTCTTGTATCCACTGTAGTCACTTTTGTCTTAAGTGATTTGTGTGATTTTTAAGTGATTTGTGTGATTTTTATCCTTCTAAAACATGCTGGGTTTCATATGTAGGTAAAATGACAGTAGATATTTGTATAGATAGGTATGTGAGGGCTGGTGCTGCAGTTCACTTGGCTAATGCTCCGTCTGTGGCCCCGGCACCCTGGGTTTTAGTCCCGGTTGGGGTGCCAGATTCTGTCCTGGTTGCTGCTCTTCCAGGCCAGCTCTCTGCTATGGCCCGGGAAGGCAGTGGAGGATGGCCCAAGTGCTTGGGCCCTGCACCTGCGTGGGAGACCGGGAGAAGCACCTGGCTCCTGGCTTCAGATTGGCGCAGCCGTTTGGGGGGTGAACCAACGGAAGGAAGACCTTTCTCTCTCTCTCTCACTGTCTAACTCTGCTTATCAAAAAAAAAATAGGTATGTGAGGATAATTATAAAAGTTCATGGAAAATGAAATTGAAAGATTAGTTTACTTTGATGCAAAAATTTTTTAATCCCATGAATATTTTATTATATGTATTTCTATGAGCTTTTTAAAATATCCTCATATCTATATCTGTTTTTTTTTAAGATTTATTTATTTATTTGAAAGGCAGAGTTACGGAGAGACATAGGCAAAGAGAGAGAGAGATCTTCCATTCACTGGTTCACTCCCCAAATGGCCTCTAAGGCTGGAGCTCAACAGATCTGAAGCCACAAGCCTGGAATATCCAGTATCCCACATGGGTGCAGGAGCCCAAGGACTTCCACCATTTTCTACTGGTTTCCCAGACCAAAACAGAGAGCAGGATCAGAAGTAGAGCAGATGGGACTGGAACCTGTGCCCATATGGGATGCCAGCGCTGGAGGCGACAGCTTTATCCGCTATGCCACAGGGCCGGTATATCTAATTTTTTTAATTGACAAAGTTACAGATGACAGAGGGTACATGCTGGGTCCAGCATTATGGTGTAGTGGATTAAACGTCGACTTAGGAAGCCGCATCCCGTATTGGAGAGCTTATTTGAGATCTGGCTGTTCTGCTAAGGTCCAGCTCCTGGTAACGTGCTTGGAAAGACAGCAGAAGATGTCCCAAGTACTCAGGTCTCAGTCAACTCCATGGGGTCTCAGATGGAGGTCTGGGATCCTGGCAGCAGCCTGGACCAGCCCTGGTGGTTGAGGCCTTTGGGGGTGGAAGACCTCTCCCTATCTGTTTCTCTCTTTCCCTCTCTCTCTGCCACTCTACTTGTCAAATAAATTAGTAAAAAAAAAAAACTTAAAAATATAAAGATCTCTGTTTCTCCTTGAAACTCTGCCTTTCAAATAGGTAAATAAATCTTATAAAAAGATACATGCTTATCTAGCAGTATATCATGTCCAGTACAAAAAAGAAATTGATGGATATTTATTCTTAAAGAAGGCTAGTGGTAGTGAAACATTTCTAAAACCAAATTGAGAGTAAATAAATAGACCTGAAAAATCTTTTAATGTATATTGTTTTGAATGCTCTCTGCTTTAGTAAATTTATGGACTAATTTTAGAAGGTCATCTTTGTCTCAGGACTATTATCCTGTATTGATATAAATCATTATATATTGCTTTTTATGTAGTCATAATGTAGCAATAGTAAAAGATTTAAGCTTAATCACCATATGAAACCAGTAATTTTACAAGAGTTGAAACAGAATGTGAATGTATATGTGTGCATACAGATATGTATACTCAAAATAAGATTTTATGTCATTCTGTGTGCATATATATTAAGGGCATGTGTTCCTGTGAGTTCAGTTTATGAAGTCTAACATAAATATGAAAAATTTTTAAAAAGTAGTAAAGGACTTTTGATGGCACAAAATGAAAATTAATTATAAAGGACTAGGTAAAGTTGAGTCTTCAAAAAATAATTCAGGAGAAAAAAGTAAAGTTGAAAAAAGGGATATTCAGCAAATTTATGACAAAATGTATCTGAATGTGACAATATTTGGAGAAAGAGTTTCTAGAGTAAAAAATAAGAGCTTTAGTGATTAGAATATTGAAAGATCTGATTTATGTCATCCGAAATGTAAGATTTATAGTGTTTTTGAACATAGAAATGTGTGACTAGGGAAAATTTCATGAAAGAACTGAAATCAGATGAGTACCTCATGAATCTGAGCATGGAGCCTCATTGGAGAGATAAGGTCTATTTTTATCCTAATGAAATATGTGCATCTCCTTATCTTCTCATCTCCTTATCTTTAAGGCTTAAGAGCCTTAAAGACTCTTAGACTCTTAGTATTCATAAGTGATTTATCAATTGCTTCCTTTTCAACACATGCTCTCTTGTTCATTTTGTGTATTATCTCGAAATTATATTTTGCTGTATATAAACTGATTACTTTTAACTTGAAGTAATATAGCACATAATAGATAATTATACATTTTTTTCTTTTCTTGTTAACAGCATATATTCTTCAGTGAATTTGAAAACTCTTCATTTAGAATACTCTTAGAAATTGGATTCTAATTTTCCTGATGCACTTGACATATCTGCAATTCCCCAAGTGATGTGAGAGTGGAACAGTATCCACAGACTTGAATGCAAATACTATCTGTCAACTCAGCATGCAGGCTAGGGGGGAAGATAATTGATGTACAAATAGCAACAAGATCAGTCCCAATACTAAATTGTATATTTGTTGCCACTGTGCCATAAAGTCCAAGCTATCTGGTATATTTATAAATTTTAAATTCAACTTGTAGGGAAGGTATGCTTCTCATCACTGTCTTCACGGTGAAATTAGGCTTTAGAAACATGATTCTAGTATGTACTTACTTTTGACTTTACAGAAGAAGATAATTTTTCTTTATCCTGGGTGAAATATTTCCTGAATACACAGTATTTAAAGCACTGTGTTTCTTAGTAACGTGGAAGGAAAGAAAACTGCTAAAAGGTCTGCAATATTTTCCTATGAATATTTAGTTTCTCTTTGTTGTTAAATTAGAAAGTTGTTTGGGCTTTGGTATATTTCAGTGTTAGCGGGTGGAGAAATAGATGCTTAAGAAAAACATACAAGTATAAATGACAGAAAAGAGAGAGCGAGGTCTTAGTGCACAACTTCAGAGTTATCATCTCTCTGACTCTGTAGCATGTGAATCTTTAATTACAGGTATGGGGCAGAGGAGGACTAGAGTGTGGGGGGGATGTATTATTGCATTTTTATATCCCTAGAAGCTACTACTAAAATCTCTAAAAATGCAATAGTGTCAGGCTGCCTCAAGCATATAAACAGGTTAGACTACCAAAAATTCATGTTCATAGGTTGTAAAATACAAAATGCCTCCCTATGAAAATGTAGTAACAACATGATACTGTTAAAAGTGATAATTATTTTTCTAAGCCAAGGAACATAATCTTATTTAATCTGTATAGTTTAACTATGGGACTGCAGGATATTATAGAAGCTGGCTAAGATTTATGAAATTAGTTCAATGGAATGTGTTGTCACACTTTGAGCTGATATTTGAGAAACATGTCCACCCTTTGGCAGGGCAAGAAAACTCCCAGAACTGGTGGTTCCAGTGGATGATCTACACCTTGGCAAGTTTAACCTGATTTAGAGCCAGAAGTAAAAATGGCTACAGCAGTTCAAACACAAACCATTATGTCTCCCTCCTGCTATGTGGTTCCTATCAGGATATGTGTTTTCGGTTGGTATCATTGTGTAATGGAAAACAAAACCCTCAATATCCAGAAAGGAAAGAAATTTAAAGTGACAATTGATTTTTCCAGGACCATACAGCTGGTATGGTAGACTCAGAATCAGTCCCAAACACACGGGTGCAGTGCCATGAGGAAAATAAAAATGTGGGGACTTATCAAAAAGCAAGAAAAAGATTTTCTTTATTTCTTCCACAGTTTCTGCCTCTGATGTTCATGATTTTTTTTTATTTTCTATTTAATGATGTGCTCTTTCAGGTATGAGGATATTCATGGAATGAGTGCAAACCCTTACAGGTGCATGGAGTCCTGCACGCAACTCTGTGCATGGGGCATGTGCCCAACACTTATCCTCCTGAAGCCTGTGCGTAGATCCTAGCCATGGGCAGATAGTGGCAGTAGCTGCTGGATGGAGACGGGAGTGGTGGCAGAGAACTTATCCAGAAGAGAAGGGTGGGGTCTGGGTGGAAGATGGAATATGCTGAGCCCAGAACACAAGCACCCAACACACACACACTCTAATGCCTGATCGGACTCCACTCCCATCACAAACTCAAGAATAAAGTCAGTCACATTGGCCCTTAGAGAAACAGGCACTGTCAGTTACGGAACAAAAACTTCCTTTGAGATTGTCTAGAGCTGCAGCCCCAGAGAACACAGAACTCAAGCAATCTTGAGTTTGTGCTCTGAGGTCTTAGGGATTTTAAACAGGTTTTAAAGGCATAGACTGTAAGTGGGTAGGGAATTACATCAGTTGTTTGCCAAGAATTTAGATGGATTCAGGCAAGGTGGCAGAGTGAATAAGGGATTGGGTAACTAATGATGCATATAAAGCAGCTCTCAGTAAGGGAGCTTAGGAAGTGATACGGACAAAGTAATCTCTGGAAAGGGAAGAAGTCTGAGGGGTGAGAAAATCCTGATGGCCGTCTATGGCAGGGGGATGTCCTGCTTGAATGCAAACTATTGCTCTTGGCACACAAGTAACAGGATACAAGGAATTAGGGACCTGGCAGGACCTCAACCTATGCTGGTAAATTAATGTCCAACTGCACAGTGTCAAAAGCTCTGACTTATATGTGGCTGGAATCAGATATTCCATGTCTTTTAGGCCTAACGTTTTGGGGGTGCTTCAGTGTGTTTTGCCTTTTGATTTTCAGTGATCTTACACTAAGAATTTCAAGACAGTCACTACAAAGCATTGAACCCTAGCTTCGGGACCCCTTTCTGGAATGTGGTTCTTGTGAAGGTGGCATCCCATTCAGAAAATTAAACCAGGTGATTTCATTTCAGATTTTTATATCTTCTTTCCTATTAAGTGATTTTCTATGTTGAAGGCTAATTGCAAACTGGCCTTCTTAAAGTGGAAGTATCCATGGAAAGGGCTTGCGAGTTGAAATCCTAGGATACATTTGTCTGGAAGACTAAATAAATAATTCTTAGAATTTTGGCTTTTTAATTTATGGTAAACATAGGACCTTCATAGATAAATACATGTGTATTCTTCCATCAGCAACAACTGACTCCATATAGCAGAATAGCCCCTGAATTCCTGATAGGAAACCCCCCTGGGACAACATGCACATCCCACATGGCTTCTTGACAGCTGGTTTCTGGAAGTGTCAGGAGTAGAGGTCAACCTTCAGTTTTATGCTTGGTCCTCTCACCATGAACTTCTTGCCTCACTCAACTGGCTTCGATCATTGTAGTTTGGTTGGTTCCTGTTAGCAGTCTAGATCCAACATGGACCTTGTCCATGTGGCTGCTATTAGTTATATTTGTATTGTGATAGGAAACTGAGAGAAGGAATATGCAAAAGAAACACTATTCATACCTTTCTTAATAAATGAGTCAGTTAATGCGCTTTCTCAAAATGTTGGTGAAATTTATATTACTGGGTTTGTTGTATTGGTTAGGATTCAAATTTTGATAAGAAAAATCTAAGATAAGTATCCTGGATTCTATAAAGGGAAATATATATTTTTTCTTGGAAACTTTTTGAGTTTTGAAATATCAGTTATCTAAAAATACCATCAATTTACTTATTGAAAGTTTCTCAGCTACGTAAACAGTTTATAGTCATCTTTGTTTTTATCATGAGAGTAACAGACATTTTAATGGTTTTAGCTTGATCTAGAATTATAGCTATAGCTTTTGCTCTCTTTCAAAACACACTAAATCTTTGTAAGTAAAGGAACATAGTTAAGATTGACGGTGTTTTCCAAATTTGCTGAGATAGAATTTTCTAAATATTTTATGTGCTCTGGTACATGTGAAAAGTAGTAAGGCTGTGACATTTACTTTGGAATGAATTAAGGGGATCAATTCCACCTATGACCTTAGTTTTTTATTTTGAATTGATGGAATATGAAGGCGGGTCTACCTTTACATCCTTTCATAGCCCCCTCCTGAATTCCTCAGCTGATCTTCCTTGGTTATAAGAAAGAAGGTTTCATTTTAAATCTTTCTTTTGTCTTCTCTTTGCAGAGCCACCAAAAATATTAGGAGGATGTAAATGAAGAATAAATTATTCTCATATCTTCAGATATATTAAGCCAGAATGTTAAAATGTAGGGAACCATGAATTCTCATCCTTGTAATTAAACGAAGTCTAGCAAACTTTCTTCATTCAAAATCCTGAAGTACTTCTCCTATGTTTTACGAAGATCATCATATCATTGCCTTCCTAAAGCACTCAAGTCTCATCTCAGTGTCCCTTTTGTAGAGACATTTTCTCCATTGACCTAGATAAATTAGGCATCTTCCCTCTGTATCCTATCCGTGACAAAACTCCATTACCTTTGTTAACTTCCTTTGTTGTATTTGTTTGAAATTGTCTAATTCACTTACTTCCCAATCTATTCATTGTGTAAATTCCACTAGAATTTAAGTCCCATGGAGATTCTTTCTATTGTTCATTGTAGCCAAGTAATTGTCGAAACAATGGAAAAGCTGTTTAGCTCTATTTTTTTTTTAATTGGCATTCACAAATAATTTTTCGGCATTCATGCAGAGCAAAACCACTTCTTTAAATTATCTAACTAAAAAACTGTGCTATAAGAATAGTAAATAGTTTGCTTCTTTAATTTCTTCTGTCAAATTTAGCACTCCACATCTGTCAAAATTTAGTCCAGTGAAAATATTTTATGAAAAGAAAGATTGTTAGAACTGAAAGAGGAAAATAAGAGGTCACTTGAACATATTGCCCATGCACACCCTAATCTACAAGATTCAAGTTTAGTTACTCAGTAGCTGTCACTTTTACCAAGGAATACAGACACATGTATCATATGATTGCATATGATGCATATGATTGCATATGATGCATCATATGAGGGTTTCTGCTGGGGTTCATGAGTATCTCTGAACTGATCACTGTGGGAGACAGATTGACTGTAACTAGCTCTGATAGTTATAAATCCATCTTTGTGTCCAGGAGAACAATGCTTTTAAGAGAACTATGAGAATGAGAAAAGCTTTTATAATGGGCAAATAAAATCCATAGTTACCATAGGCACAACTTATTTTTTAATATCCATACATTATTTGCACATATACAATTTATATAGAATATTTTTCAAATTATTTCTGAACATTTATCAGCTCTAAGTTCAATTATTTCTATCTAAAACTTCTGGCACCTGTGGTGGGTTGCCAGAGATTTTCTTGGTGATTTTTTACAAACTACATCTCCGAAGGAAAACAGACTCATATACATTATAATTCAAATAGAGGAATAAAATATCTTTATTCAACAGAGACTACTGTAAGAGTCAGTTTTAATCAATAAATATTAATCAATCTTAAGAACAGTTTTATTAGTAATTATGATGGAGGCCAACGTTGGGGTGCAGCAGGTTAAGCTGCCACTTAGAACTCCAATAGCAGAACACTGGTTCAAGTCCTGGCTACTCCTTTTCCAATCCAGTTTCCTGCTAATGCACCTGGGAGGCAGCAGAAGATGGCCCAAATGCTTGGGGCCCTGCCACCCTTGTGGGAGACCTGGATGGAGTTCTGGATTCCAGTCTTCAGCCTGACCAAGCACTAGCCATTGTGGCTATTAGGGGAGTCAACCAGTGGATGGAGGATCTCTCTCTCTCTCACACTCTCCCTCTCCCTCTCCCTCTCCCCCTCTCTCTTTCTCTCCCATTCTGACTGTCAAACGAATTAATAAGTATTATAAAAAATAACTACACTGAGTAGTTGCTCTGTTGTCCATGTGATTTGTCCTCTGAAGTTTCATGGGTTGGAGGCTTGCTTGGCCCTCAGTGTGGCTATGGGAAATTTAGGAAGTGGGGACTAGTGTGAGGTCCTTAGATCAATTTTGGTGAGGGCTCGTAAGTGGTTGTGGGGCTCCAGTCTCTTTCTCTGGTTCCTGTTTTGTATGTAGTCTCTTGCCCCCACATATGTTCCCATCATTGTCATCTGCCACGAGTTCCTCACCAGGGTGAGCTAATGTCAGTGCCATTCCTTTGAATCTCCAGAACTGAGCTTAATAAGCCTCTTTTTTTTTTTTTTTTATGAAGCTAGTTTCCCTCAGGTAACTATATTAGTAATAAAAAGCTGACTAATATAGTAGTTGACTCTATTGTTCTTGAAATATAACTTTTAAAGTAACCACGTGACCCAACTATTCCCATAGTATTTTAGGAAAATTATTGCATGTTGCAAGGATGAATTCTTATTCTTATTTATTTGTACTTTCTTGCCATGCCAGACCTTGTGCCTACTGTCTCTGCAAATATTTTCCTTCCATAAATAAAGATGTACCACAATTTTAGGAGGAGGTAAGAAGTACTGTTTTTCCTTTCAAACTGTAGTCTCAGCAAAGGATGGGATATTGTGCTAATCTTCCAGAGAACAGTCAATTCTTATTATTGTCACAGACAAAAATGTTGTACAGGTTTAGAATTTAAGATGGCAAGTAAAACATAGCTTATAACTACTGAAGAGTTTCTGCCTTTAGAGATTTTTATTGCACCACCTCCCTGCCTTGCTCCTGTACCACAACCCAGTGGCATGAGGGAGAGTTCTATATATAGTCATGGCTTAAAAAGCAGAGGTGGGAGAAGGTCTCCCAAACTTAGGGGGAAACAAAGATGCCTTATTCTAACAAAAGCCGGGTCTTCTGGGTAGTTTCCTGAAAAAAATTGTAATGTATAAATCTCATCCTTATAGGAAAATCTCAACTCCAATACACATGGCTACAGATGGGGCTTCTCCAAGCATACCCAGATTCCATGTTGAATTTAAAAGGTATCTCCAGTCTCTTTTAGGCAGACAGAAAGATACTCCCTACAGAGTAACAGATCTACAGGGTTTATGGCTTGTTGGGTAGATTTCACTTTAAAAAACAAAACAAACAAACAACAAAAAACCCCAAAAGCAAAAAACAAAAAAAAAAAGTCAAGGAAGAGGAGCGGACATTAAGATGGTTACATCACACATCCTAGCTCCTGGGTTCAATTCCTGGCACTGTCTCCTGACTCCAGCTTCCTAATAATGTGGGTCTTGGAAGCAGCAGTGATGGCTCAAGTAATTGTGTTCTTGCCACCACGTGGGAACCATGGATTTTGTTCCCAATTTCTGGCTCTGGTCCAGCCTCTGCCATTGTGGGCATTTTGGGAGTGAATCATTGGATGGGATCTCTCTCTCTCTCTCTCTCTCTTTCTCTCTTTCTCTCTCTCTCTCTCTCTCTCTCTCTCTCTCTCTGTGTGTGTGTGTGTATGTGTATGTGTCTTTGTCTTTCTTTCACATGAAAATATTAAAAGTTAAGTAAAAACAGAAATGTTCCTCCTGCTGGTGTGAACCAGTCTTGTGCCAGACAGGATCTCAGACTTTTTCTGTCTCAGACATCATCTTCTTTTGCAGTGCACAAGTTGTAAAACTATGCATAAAAACCTGGATATAGTTTCACAGGAGAAAAATAGTTCAACATTAGTACATTTTCCCGAGATCTAAGAAAATTATGTCAGCAATAAATTGCCAGTGTCCCCTGAGCTTACTCTCTTGTCATTCTATGCAGGGTTGTGCTCTGCCAACCCAACCCTCATCCTGGTTGTTTTCAGGGATTATTGTATGAGAGGAGATGAAGAACCTATCAGGTTGGAACCCTTGTTCTCTTCAGGATCTACATTCCCGACCCTCCAGGAGCCACTGTTTCAATCAGATCATGCCAAACTCTGCATGAATGAGGCATGATTTAAAGATGTAGGACGATCTAAATTCTTCAGAAAAAACACACAAGCATTAATCTAAGTAAAGCTTGTGCAGGGATATAAATCTGCTACAATAAACAGTAAATTTATGTTAGTAAATACAACACTTAAATGTTTAATCCATAAATTCTTCCTTTCAGTTGCTTCCTTGCATTTAGGTCTTGCCTAAATCACAAGGTTCTACCACAAGATTTATATTTCACTGCTCAAAGGGAAATGGCGCAAACATAAATTGAAGTTTTAATGCTTAATAAATAGAAATTCCTTTCAACTTTTAAATGACAGTCTTTCTAACTTTAAATAATAACAGTAACTTGGGCTCAGTCCTCAACTAGGAAAATACCTGTACAAGTTGTCTCAAAAAGTTCATGGAAAACATATTTTGAAAAAGAAAAAAACAAAAAAACAAAAAAACAAAGCTGTCTTTCCCTCTCTTTCTGTAACTGACTTTCAAATAAAAAAAAAATCCTTAAAAATGTGTATGGACTTCAAATTATTCTGCACTAAAATAAACATAAATTTAATGCCACCTTCCATGAACATTTTGAAGTCCTTTTGTATTGTCAGGACAATCTTGATCAATGTATAAACATGTAAGATAGTAATGAATTAATTATATGTAAAGTGATCTTTTAAAAATTTTTATTTATACAAAGGGAACAAATATCTTGTATTTCATATATACATTTTAAGAACATAATGATACTTCCCATCATACTCTCCTTCCCTCCCTTGCTCCCACCCTCTCTCCTCCTTCCTTATTTTTCTCTTATTTTTTGTGATGACATAATTCCAATTTACTTTATAATCACAAGCATCACCCACCTTTAAATAATGAATTCAACAAATAGTCTGTATGAAAACCACTGTTCCTGTGGAGAAGCAATTATCAAATGTCAGAAGATCAATTTCACTCATATACATTGCATTTTTGTACTCTATATATACTCTATATATTAGTTACCATAAATCAGTAAAACATATATTTGTCTTTTGTGAATGGATTATCTAATTAAGCATATTGGTCTCCAATTACATCCATTTTGATGCAAAAGATAAGATTTCACACTTTTATTTTATTTTTTATTTTTTATTTTTATTTTTGACATGCAGAGTGGACAGTGAGAGAGAGACAGAGAGAAAGGTCTTCCTTTTGCCGTTGGTTCACCCTCCAATGGCTGCTGTGGTAGGCGCGCTGTGGCCGGCTCACCGCGCTGATCCGATGGCAGGAACCAGGTGCTTCTCCTGGTCTCCCATGGGGTGCAGGGCCCAAGGACTTGGGCCATCCTCCACTGCACTCCCTGGCCACAGCCGAGAGCTGGCCTGGAAGAGGGGCAACCGGGACAGGATCGGTGCCCTGACCGGGACTAGAACCTGGGGTGCTGGCGCCGCAAGGCGGAGGATTAGCCTAGTGAGCCACGGCGCCGGCCCTCACACTTTTTTTTATAGGTGAGTAGTAGTCTATCATGTATATACACCACAATTTCTTTATGCAGTCAAGAGTTGATGACATATAAATTGATTCCATATTTAGCTATTGTGAGTTGAGCTTCAGTAAACAGTGAGGTTCAGATAACTCTTTAATCTGCTGATTTCATTTAGCTTGGGTAAATTTCCAGGAGTGGAATGGCTGGGTCATATGATAGGTCTATTTTAAAGTTTCTGAGGAATCTCCATACTGCCTTTTATAATGGTTGTACTAGTTTATATTCCCACCAACAGTGGATTAGAGGACTTTCCCCCCACATCCTTGTCAGCATTTGTTGTTTGCTGTTTTTTGTATGGGAGCCATTCTAACTGGGGTGAGGTGAAAAATCATTATGATTTTTATTTGCATTTCCCTGATGGATAGTGTTCTGAAGCATCTTTTCATATGCATGTTGACCATTTGTATTTCATATTTTGAAAAATGCCTATTCATATTAGCACATTTCTTAACTGGGTTATTTGTTTTCTTATTGTTGAGTTTCTTGGACTTCTTATATATTCTGGATATTAATCCTTTATCAAAGATATAGTTCAAAAATATTTTCTCCCATTCTATCACCTTTTTCTAGTTGAGTGTTTCCTTTTCTATCTAGAAGCTTCTTAGCTTGAAGTAGCACCATTTGTCTATTTTTTGTCTTTATTGCCTGTGCTTCTGGGATCCTATTCAACAAGTTATTGCTTATGCAAATGTCTTATAGTGTTTCTCCTATGCTTTCCTCTAGTTATTTGATGGTTTCGGGCCTGAGGTTTAAATCCTTGATTCATTGTGAGTGGATTTTGTGTATGATGTTAGGTAAGGGTTTTGTTTCATACTTCTGCATGCAGAGATCCAATTTTTCCAACATCTATGTTGAAGAGACTGTCCTTTCTCCAAGAAATGATTTTAGCTTGCTTATCAAAAATTAGTTGGTTGTAGATGCATGAATTTATTTCTGGGGTGTCCAATCCATTCCATTGGTCCCTGTGTCTATTCTTGTGCCAGTATCAGGCTGTTTGGATTATAACTACTGTGTGATATGTCTTAAAATCTGGTATTGTGATGCTTCCAGCTTAATTTTTATTGTTTAACATTGCTTTAGCTATTTCAGGTTTCTGTGATCCCATATGATTTGTAGGTAATTTTTTCTAGATCTATAAGAACCTCTTTGGTATTTTGATTGATATTGCATTGAATCTGTAAATTGCTCTGCTAGGCATGGACATTTGATGATATTAATTCTTCTCTCCTTTCCTCTATTCTCTTTGTTTCCTTTTTCCTCCCTCTACTGTCACTATCTATGAAATATTTTTTTCTAAATTTTATCATCTTTCATAAATGTGATCCTAAATGGAAACACCCAAGAGATCTTTGAATATTGTTAAGAGAATGATTGCATGATGTGGATTTCATTATTTTGTGTTTGAAATATGAGAGCCTTATCTCTGGCTTAATTTAGTTGATCCTCTCTGAGTTGATATGCATAATGGTTATGATGGAGCATTATTGGCACAGTAGTGAGTTTTTAATTCTGCACAAATACATTAGTGATATTGCCCAAGAATGTCTTCTCCTCTTTTTGCAGTATCTATGACATAATGGATCTGAGAGTACCTTACTTTATCTACAACTACTATCTGGAACAAAAAAAAAAAACTCTTTTTGAAGAATTTAGGAAGTTTGAATTTTCCTTAAACTGTGACTTTTTTGGGCGTGTTTTGATCCATGAATGCTACTAACTACCAATTTTGTACAATTTCATTCGAATTTAATATTTTCAGCCATATTTCCCAGACAGTGTAAACGAATTATTAGACCTACATTATGAATATCTATAAAAGATCAACTTTCTATTATTTCAATCCATATTTCAATTAGTTAAATTGGTAGCATCAATGCTGTTTGAGTATCAATAGATGGAAAAGAAATGTAAAGTAGTTAACACACTTGGTTATTGGTCATAACATCTACTTAGGCACATACAAAAGTATTAATGAATTTCTGGGTTTTACAAATGGTTTCAGTTCACCAGTCAACCATGGTCCAAAAATATTGACTAGAAAATTAGAGAAATAAAATAATCTTAAGTTTTAAGTAAAGTAAATTAAGCATGTTATGTTTTACTTATTTAATGCAGACATATAGTCAAATAATTTTAGTGCTTTTAAAATTTGGAATTCATGACTTTACTTTTTTGGTGAGATTTTAGCATTCCAAGAAAGAATATTTTTAATTTGTCTTTTAAAACATTATAATAATACAGTTTTTTCTTATAAAAATATCATCTCTATTCTATTTACAGGTCCTCAACTCAGATTATCTGATAGTAACAGATTTTCTAACTTCTATTTTTACTATTCTGCATATGTACTTCCTAGCATTATTTATTAAGGAGACTGTCCTTTCTCTATTGTATGTTCTTGGCACTGTTGTTGAAAATCACATGATTTTAAGTACATGGATGGATTTCTGGGTTCTCTGCTTTATTTGATTGCTTTATGTGCCAGTTTTTTGTTTTGTTTTGTTTTGTTTTTGACAGGCAGAGTTAGACAGAGAGAGAGAGAGAAAGAGAAAGGTCTTCCTTCTGTTGGTTCACCCCCCCAAATGGCCGCTACGGCCAGCGTGCTGCGCCAAACCAAAGCCAGGAGCCAGGTGCTTCCTCCTGGTCTCCCGTGCGGGTGCAGGATCCAAGCACTTGGGCCATCCTCCACTGCCTTCCCCGGCCACAGCAAATAGCTGGACTGGAAGAGGAGCAACCGGGACAGAATGTAGCGCCCCAACTGAGACTAGACTAGAACCTGGGGTGCCAGCGTCGCAGGCGGAGGATTAGCCAAGTGAGCCGCGGCACTGGCCAATGTGCCGGTTTTTATGCCAGTAGAGTGCTCTTTTGGTTTCTATAGATTTGTAGTATATTCTGTTTTCCAAATCTATAACACAATTTAAAGTGATTTCATGAGAATCTGGTAGTGTGATAAAAACAGTGAAGTAAATGTTAACACATGTAGTTATCTTCATGTTCTCATTCATCACTCAGTGACTTTTTGCCCATGCATTTATTGAGTACCCACACTGTGTCAGATTTGGAAAGATCATCTGTGAACAAAATAATTGGTTGGTATTTATCACAATACAACAATAATCATTACTTATTGTTGCTCATCATAAAAGGCTTACTATACTCTGTAGTAAGCAGATAATATCCATTTACTAAGTTCTCTAATGTGTTGAAGTATACTAAACATTAATTGACTTTAACTCTGAATGGTTTTAATGTATTTTATTGTACATAGTTAACCTATTCAACATATTGTTCTGATATTCATATATGTAGTAAAATGATTCCTACAGTAATCATGTGTGTGTATGTGTTTATATGTGCATATATGTGGTAGAAGCACCAAAAATGTACTCTTTTACTAAATTTCCTGTGTACAATACATTAACTCATGCTATAATTTCTTTATCTAACATAACTGCAAATTTGTGTACTTTTTCACACACCTTTTCATCCCTAATTCCCAATACATCTAGCAACCCCTTTGCTTTTGATTTCTAAGTATGGCAATCCTACTGTTCACAACATGATGAATTTGGAGGACATTATGCTAAGTAAAACAAATCAGACACAGAAGGAAAAATACTTTATGATCTCTCATAACGTATATCTTATTTTGGGAAAAAAAGTTAACTGAATAGCTTTTGTAAAACTGACAAATGAAAGACGTTTTACTTTCACATCTGATAATCTCTTATATCTGAACTATTAAACAGTTTGTTATTAATTTGATGTTTCTCAATAAATAAGTATTTACAGAATAGTTTTACAAAATATACCTCTCAGATCAGCAATGATTTCAGTCAGTGATAGATTACTTCATTGAATGTAAATAACTTTCTCTCATTGATGTTTATAATTTGCAATGGGTTACTGAAAGGTATTCTGAAGTTAATGTCACCAGATATCTTTATAAATAGAACTCTCGTGAGATACAGTTTATATGTGAAATTCAAGAGGAGAAGGAGACATTCATGTAATTTTCCAAGGTCATGTCTAGCCTCTGAACACCGAAAGTACATTTGTAATATACCATAACTTGAAGAAGTGCTGGGTCCAGGCTTTACCAGGTCAAAATTTCATCATCCAAAGTCAATGGCTTCTGTCTAAAGATTTGCAACTACAGCAGAGACCTTGAAATTTGTTACAAATGTCTCACAGATCCCAATCCAACTTCTGCCATATGAAAGGATTAATGTTGTGCCATTTAAAAAAAAAGTTTTATCTTGCATTAGCCTGCTTGACGATTAGTGGGGCTTTAATCAAGTGTGATAGAAAGACCAGATATTCAAACTACTGAATACTGAAAAGGTCACGGTATTGTAGCAAACTTCCATAATTTACTGTCTCCTATTACATACTCCAAAAACGATTACATTCCCTTCTGAAAGGCAAAACACTATATGACAAAGTTAATATGTACACTGAATCCAATTGTAAATTGTGCAAAAGCTCCTAAAATTATGCTACTTTTATCAAAGAGCACACACAACATAATAAAATTACCAAATTTAACCTACATAGTTATTATTAGTATTCTGAAGTGGGAAGGATCATGCATTTATAAATGATATACAAAGTTTTGAAAACCCTGCGAGGCACATGTGAGAGTGCTACCACTTTCATGATCTAGATAGAATGGCTGTCTATGGCATGCCCACACAGGCCTCACTCTTACAGTTCTCTATTTCCAGCTAAGGCATCAGAGATGCTCCCTGGATCTCATAGGCAGTGATGTCTCATACTTTTGTTATTCCAATTGACTCTTCTCTGTTATGGCTTTTATGGCATGCTAGGCAATGGTGGAGTACAATTTGTGAGTAAATGTTATTAATTACATATTCATAATATCTTTTTATAATTAATGCTTTATTATTAGCTATT
Source organism: Lepus europaeus (assembly GCF_033115175.1). Classification (NCBI taxonomy): domain Eukaryota; kingdom Metazoa; phylum Chordata; class Mammalia; order Lagomorpha; family Leporidae; genus Lepus; species Lepus europaeus. Next base: position 54,862,007 of record NC_084842.1, read on the forward strand.
TTAACATTTTATTTCAGAATAGTTTAAATTTCTGAAACAAAAAATATAAGGTAATAATACAAGGTGTCCCCATATACTCCTCACCCCATTTCCCTTATTAATATCTTTTATTAGTATCTTTGTCAGAATTAATGAACAACATGGCTTTAAAAGATATCATTCAGCGATTTTCCCGGCCCCTACTCTGTTGGGACTGGGGAACCTCACCCGGGAGCGGAATCCCAATAAAAGCTTGTGAATTAATTGATTTGTCTGCCTGGGAAGATTTGTTACATGCCGGACACCTTGCAGATGGTGCTGAAACCCGGGAACCCTTTCCGGGTTTGAGGCCCCCTCACTCCTTGAACCTGTCTGGTGCCCCAGGCTGACTACGGACCACGCTCTACCAACTCTAAGTAACTCCTCCCCTGCTTTCCCTCCCTCTTCTGGTTTGGCCCAGTCTCTGCGATTTCTGGCTAGCTCTCTGTCCGGACAGAGACCTCCAAATCGTGCGCACGTGGGCTCTGTTCTCCGCTGATTAGCCTCTCAGTGGTTGTGGAGACGTCCCGCCACTGGCTTGGCCCCGTAGAGGACTGACCTCTTACCTGTCTACTGAAGTCCAGGACAGCGGACGCCTTGCCTGAATTCCAGTAGATCCCGGGCTGCTGGAGAGACCAAGGGACCTGGCCAATCTCAAGGGTGGGACTCAAAATGCCCCCTGGCCTGCCTCCTAATGAACTTGAAGCAACTAGGACTGGCCCAGGACCTATGGCTTAAATGCCTAATCTTCTACTCCACCCAGGCATGGCCTAATTACCTTGAGAATTTCTGCTGCAGGGAGAGAAAATGGTCAGAGGTCCCGTATGTCCAGGCTTTCTGAACCCTCGCTCCCGTCCTACCCCCTTCTCCCCTACTTTCCTCTCTGCCTGCTCCACAGCCCAGGTCTTGCTGGCCAAGATCGGGCCCCCACCTCCTAAGGACACCTCTTCTGTGTTACTGCCAAACTCTCCACCCTCCACCTTTTTCAGATCCTCCTGAGTTCCTGGGGACCCCACAGCTAGCCAGGAAGCTCCTGCTCCCATATGCACATTCTTCCACCCCACTGCCGTGTCCTGCCCCTCCCTCTAGCTCCCTGCCGCCATTGCTGAAACCCAGGTAGCCACGTGACCCAACCACCAGTGTCAGGCTCCACCCGCATTCTAATGGGATATGCTGCTCCTGCTTTCCTGCCTGCCCTCCGGCAAAGTTTTTTGTTGTTGTTGTTATTTATTTATTTATTTATTTGACAGGCAGAGTAGACAGTGAGAGAGAGACAGAGAGAAAGGTCTTCCTTTGCCATTGGTTCACCCTCCAATGGCCACCGCGGCTGGTGCGCTGCAGCCAGCGCACCATGCTGATCTGATGGCAGGAGCCAGGTGCTTCTCCTGGTCTCCCATGGGGTGCAAGGCCCAAGGACTTGGGCCATCCTCCACTGCACTCCCTGGCCACAGCCAAGAGCTGGCCTGGAAGAGGGGCAACCGGGACAGAATCTGGCGCCCCAACTGGGACTAGAACCTGGAGTGCCTGCACCGCAATGCAGAGGATTAGCCTAGTGAACCGCGGCACCAGCCTCAGGCAAAGTCGGGATGGTAACTTTGGGATCCACAGGGAGAGAAGGCCTACACTTCCGGGAATGGAGAGTCCCTACCCTCACTTCTGGGGAAGAAAAGTCCTTGTTAAGGTCTCCGCGGGTCAACCAATGAGGATCAGACCTGCCTTAACCTTTAACCCCCACATCCTGTATCTATAAAGGAGCCATCCCAACCTCTGACGTCCGACTTCCCTGGCCCCCGCTCTGTTGGGACCGGGGAACCTCACCAGGGAGCGGAATCCCAATAAAAGCTTATGAATTTAAAAAAAAAAAAAAAAAAAAAAAAAAAAAGATGTCATTCAGATCTTAACAATTGCATATTCTCCTTACTTCCAAAGCAGTTGATCCTTCAGTCTTCACTGGCACATTCAGTGTGTTTTATTCTCTCATTTTCTCAGTGAAACCACTGGTAGTGGCTGCCTTCTATGCCTTTCTATGCGCCCATGTCTGGAAATTTGGTGCTGCATTTTGTATCTTTCCAGAAATTCTTCTTTGTATGTCTCTGAGAAATTATCAGTCTATAATTTACTATAAAATATTTATTTTGTATTTCCAATAATTAGGAAAGTTACACTTGAAGAAGATTTTTGTTAGAGATTTATTTATTTATATGAAAGGCAGGGTTACAGAGAGGGAGAAGGAGAGTCAAGAATAGAGCGAGATCTTCGATCTGTTGGTTCACTTCCCAAATGACTGCACCTACAGGACTGGGCTAGGCTGAAGCCAGGAGCCAGGAGTTTCTTCTGGATCTCCCACATGGCTGCAGGGGCCCAAGGACTTAGGCTATCCTCTGATGCTTTATCAGGTACATTATTAGGGAGCTGGATCTGAAGTGAAACAGCTGGAACTCAAACTTGTGTCCATATGGGATGCCAGCCCTGCAGGTGGCATCTTTAACCTGCTGCACCATAACGCCGGCCCTTTGAAGAGGATTCTTCAGGGTCAACTCACGTTGTAAACCAATGGTCTTGTTTTGAGTTTTGTCATAGGATCACTGAAAACCTAAAATGACAAATTTCAACTGCCTCTTTGACTCAAAAACCACTATTATTACCAAATACTTTTAATTCTTTTTACTCTTTATTTTGTCTTCACTATAATATCTCCAAATAGATGCAGATATTCTATTTTTTGAATTTATTATATTTAGACCTCACTCTACATATATGAAACTCTTGATTGTTGCATATATTTGGTAGAAGCTGATGGTGACAGACTTACTAAAAATATTTTTGTCATTCTGGTGTGTTGTCATTGGTTTTTGTTGTGATTTTAATTGCTTTTTTTGTTTGCTTGTTTACTGATGTAGTAGAACACTTTTTCATATTAATTGGCTCTTTGGATTTTCTGTCATTTTTATTGGATTATTATGAGTATTATTGTCTTATAAGAGCTTGCATTTAAGAATATGGATATATTTCATATATTAGTCCTTTGTTGCTTAGGTCTTTGGAATATGTCTCCTCCCACGCTGTAGTTTTCCTTTTTACTCTCTTAATGACTATTTCCATGCATGAAAATTCTTAAATTGAATTTGTTTGAATTTATGTATCACTCCTTTTACGGCTAGTGCCTCTTTAGTCAGTTTGATGATACATTTTTTGCGGTTTTTCTCTACCTTGTTGGGAATTCCTCTTTCATGCTTGAGGTTGTCATGGGTTTATCTGGAGTCTCCGCTCCTGTGCTCAGGGAAGACAGAGGACCATGCAGTGTAACTTGAACAGCAGGTGTGTTGACAGTTTGTTGGGTCACCGACTTGGCTTTTATCCCGATTCCTTTCCTGCTTCTGTTCCTGCTTACTCCAAATGAGGAGCCATATTCCTACTTGGTGAAAAAGTGGCACCACAATTACTGCTGACTTCACCTTTTTGTACCTTTGGGCAACAGATATCAGATGATGACATCATTTTCTATCTTCTAGAAAGTCATCAACATCCTAATAAATAATGTCACCCCTTCCGTTTTTTAGTGCTGTTATGAATGATTCTCTTTTATCAAAACACCAAAAATAATATGCACCATTTGTGAGTGTCTGATGTTTATCAGAAGCCATACTAACAGTTTTATATATTTAGCTCATTTAACTTTTGCTCATTTTTTACTTTATTGGGATGTTATTTGGATTCTGACAGAGAGTATGTTTAAAACACCTGTTAATATGAAAACTAGTTTGAAACTTAAATAAAAATGCATTTCTTTATCATAGTTTCCCTTTGTTTTGAGCATTTAATTTAGCGATTATTTTGATTATAATATGCTTTTCAACAATTTGTTTGTAACTTCTCTAGTTTCTTGCTGTTATCCCAAGAGTGGAATCTCCTATTTTTATCAGTAGCTCAGATCTACACTGCATTTTTTAAAGATTTATTCTTATTTATTTGAAAGTCAGAGTTACACAGAGAGAGAAGGAGTGGCAGAGAGAAAGAGAGAGAGAGGGAGAGGGAGAGGGAGAGGGAGAAAGAGAGGGAGGAAGAGAGGGAGAGGGAGAGGGAGAGGGAGAGGGAGAGGGAGAGGGAGAGGGAGAGGGAGAGGGAGAGATACCATTTGCTGGTTCACTCCTCAGATGGCCGCAACAGCCAGAGCTGAGCCGAACTGAAGCCATGAACCAGGAGCTTCCTCAGGGTCCTCCAAGCGGGTGCAGGGGCCCAGCCACTTGAGACATCTCGTACTACTTTCCCAGGCCATAGCAGAGAGTTGGATTGGAAGTGGAGCAGCTGGGACTCGAACTGGTGCCCATATGGGATGCCAGAACTGCAAGTGGTGGCTTTCCCCGTTATGCCACAGTGCTGGCCCCTACATTGCCTTATTAATTTATACCCGTTCTTACTAATTTTCATGTTGAGTGATTTCCCTTGCATTTCATGAGAATTATGATATATAATCTCATGTGATCTTATTTTTGCTTTGAAAAATCAATAAGTAACTATTAAGTACATGAGTCAAGGGGCCAGTGTTGTGGTGTGGCAGGTTAAGCCACCACCTGAGATTCTGGCATTGCATATGGGCACCAGGTTGAGTCCTGGATGTTCCACTTCCAATCCAGCTCCCTGCTAATAGCCTGGGAAAGCAGAAAAGATATTCCAGGAGTGTTTAGGCCCCTGCAACCTATGTGGGAGACGTTGACTAAGCTCCTGTCTCTTAACTTTGGCCTGGCACAGCCTCGACCACAGTGGCCATCTGGGGGGTGAACCAGAGGATGGAAGTTCTTTCTCTCTCTCTGTCTCTCCCTTTCTCTCTGTAACTCTGACTTTCAACTGAATGAATCTTTTAAAAAAAAAGTCAAAATGAATTAATGAGAAATATCTTTGGCTTTGGTAATTATCCCATAAGTTATATATTAAAATATAAAGTTAAATATTAGATTGAAACAATTTAAGCAAAAGGTGTTAAGCCTGTAATATTGCATCCTATACCCAAAGAAGTGATTCTTAACCCTGCCTGTAGAATTTGATCACTGAGAGAGCTTTAAAAATCCTGGTGACCACAGCAGCATATTTTAAATTAGAATCTCCAGGATTGGGATTCTGGCATCAGCATTGTTAGAAGTTCCCAAATGGTTCTAATGTGACTTCCTGGTTGAGAAGCCCTGACCTAAGAGAACTGTCTATGTGGGAACAGACTTCAGTTTCTCCACCCTGCGTTCCCAGAGACTTGCCCACCACCACATACCTGCTGTGTACGGGGTGGCTTATTGGAGTCATAATGCCATTACCTCCTCCTTCCCCATGACCGTGGTATGGAAATGTTCTTCTCTTTTAATCCTTGTTTATTGTAAGTCTGTCTGCTTTCCCTAAAGACTTCTCCTTTTAAACCTACATAAAATTTATGTCTGAAGAATGATTCTGAATTTGTTCTGAGGCAGAGCTAATTGCCAACACCTGGGCACGAAGGTCATGCTCTGTGTCTCACAGGTTGTCTGAATGCTTACTGCTCAGATATTCCTAAGAGCAAGGTGGAATGTTTCTAATGGTCTTTGGTGATTATATGAATATATATGAATTTATATAGTAAGATTCAAGGGAGAAAAAGAACACAGCTTTTCTCATTGTGTAATGATATAAAATCCTGTAGAGATCAGTGTAAAAACTTACAGGATATTTCTAATAGTTATCTGGAAAACAAAGTGATTATAAACTCAGTAAGTTTAATATATGAATTAGGAGACATTAGGATCTTTAATGAGACTAGTAATATTAAGGAGATATAGAATTTAGTAAATGAACATGGCTGAATTTTCAAATTAGGGTCCTTAATCAAAATCTCCAAAAAAATAGAATGCTACAACACAACAAACATTTCTGTTAAATGTTCAATTAGAGCAAGAAATATTAAGAGACCTATTTAAAGTAAGCATAACGATTTCATGGAAAAGCTAAGCTTGCAATAACAATGAACCAAATCTCTTAGTAAGAATGAAGCACTCTTTTGGGACAATGCATGCTAAAAACTTTTGGATTAAATTATTACCAAGACTACAATTGGAATAATATATTTTATTCTGGGAAACTCATTAAGAGAAACAGTCAAATGAACTATGACACTATATTTTGAGAAGATGGTAAATTATCACACATGCCTGCACAATTGAATCTGCACACCATCTTCTTATAGCATAAAAACTACTTGCCAGGAACAGGTAAATTCAATTGAGTCAATATAAATCCAATTTTGAATTCAGTCAAGAGTAATAGATAACGAGATAAAAACATTAAAATAAATCACAGCCTTTCCAAATTTGATGTCAGATGTGAAAGGGAAAACCACTGTTATTTCTCTGAAAATATATCAAAATATTTACGAGCTTATTGTATAGAATTTATATAAAGAGATAAAAGAATTAAGGTGACCTGTAGTCCATTGAAAGGCATTTCAAAATGCACTGCAATAAGATATTCTAAAATCTGAAAATGGTTATGTCACATGAAATGGCCCCTGATTATCAATCCAAATTTATCTCCACCCTTACCTCATTATTTATTCCTCAACTATCTTCATTTTGACTGGCCTCAGACTTCCTCTTTTAGAATTAGAGGTTATCAACCAAGATGGCTTGTGTACTCAAAACTTTCTTTTATGAATATATTTCAAATCGGCACCTTTGCTCATCTCACCTCACTGTCCATACACTAACCAACTTTATTTTTCTGCAAACAAAATTACTTTATACTATATATCTGTGCTTATCTCTAGAAGAATGTAAGTCATATTAAGGTAGGTTTTTTTTGTCTTTTTAAAAAATTAACTGATTTTCCCAAACAGGTTACCAAAGCATAATCTGCATCTTATTAAATACATGTTTTATGTGTACAACTCAATGATTTTCAGGAAATTGGCAAAGTTGTGTGTATCTTCCCATAGTCTAGACTTAGAACATATTTTTATCCCAAGTAAGAGAATAGGTTTTCAAACACGTGTTTTGACATTTCAGTTCATTTTTTTAGCTTAGTTTACAATACAAACATTATTATTTTTTTGATTTTCTGCATTTTATATGCTATTTTTACAATGATTCAGCAAGCTTTCATCATAGCCCTTGCATACACGTATGTAAATATGGGTCTCTCTCTTCAGTCAAGGAGCAAAGTATTTACAAACTCTCTTACTTTCATACAAATCTGGAAAAGAGGTAATGCTTAACAGAAGACCAAATAGACCATGGGGCATCCTTCATCTAAAATAAAGTGAACTGCGGTTATGTTGTGGTGTAGTGGGTTAAGCTGCCACCTGCAACACCAGCATCCCATATTTCCACTGGTTACATCCTAGCTGTCCATTTCTGATCCAGATCCATACTAATGTGCCTGAGAAAGCATCGAAGTATGGCCCAAGTGCTTGGGCCCCTGCACCTACATGGGAGACCTGGACAGAGTTCTATGTTCCTGGCTTCTGCCATTGTGGTCATTTGGGGAGTGAATCAGTGGAAGGAAGATCTCTCTATCTCTCCCTTTCTCTATTTGTAACTCTGCCTTTTTAATCAAATAAGATAAACCATCTAAAAAATACAATAAAGCATACTATTGGAAAATCACCACAGCTCAAAATCTTCCTTACAGTGAGTTTGTGTTTTTTGGAAAGTAACAGAAATGTCAGTGCACGTAGCTTATATAAGCACTGAGAAAAAAGCTTGGACTAGCAAAAAATCAATAGTAATACTTTATTCATAAGGTAAACAGTATAATTAGTTGAGTCTGACACTTTCTGTACATCACAAATTTCATGTTCCACTGAGGACTGGCAGATTAATTGCACAGAAACTTTAGTCAGCAAATTCTTTTTGCATGAAAAATTACCAGAGAGACAAATATTTCTTGAATGTCCTTTTTCTGTTGATTACTTTAGATGAAATTGTTTAAGGTATGTCAATGTAAATGCATTATTAATTCATTTCTTACATGTTTTTCTGAATATGCTTTTCAAAATATCTTTTCAGGTTGTATAGATTCATATCTTTTCCTACTTATCAGAGAAAGTCATTGCATTGCAGTGCAGTTCCAACCATTTTCAAGTATTAATTAGCAATAGATATCCTTCGTTTTATTTGCTTTCTTTTAATAAGTCACAGATTAAATGAAGTAATAAGTACCTTTCAAGTACAAATGATATTTGGAGAGTAAATGAAAGAGGGGACACTTGGAAATAAAATATATAAATCTTGCAAATAAAATATATAAATCCAAAGAGATTAGAAAGTGAGAATGAATATTTACTTACAGTTAATGTCTGTTTAAGCCTCAGAATCACATCTTAGAAGAAACATGGTCTTGTGTTCACTATACGGTCCTGCTTCTGCAGAAGGACTTTCCTAGTCTGATGTAGTCCACAGCATCTCATCATTATCAAAACCTATGTACCAGCAACTGCCTCTGTAGATCATAAAAGAAAATGGAATCCTACTTAGCACCTCGATCATGTTTGTTTTCTTTTCAGAGATATTACTGCAAGGTTACATCTAATACATTCTATACTTTATGGCTGATTCTCAAGGCATCTGAGTGTATTATATTAGCTTAAAACTCTAATTTATGTTCTACAAATCACTGTTACACTGGTGATGGTATACAAGGTGCTATGTCATTTTTGTTTATTTGAATGGACAGTTATATGCATGTTGACACAGGTGTTTTCATTTTGTCACATGAATTCAGCATGCATACGCAGAAAAAATTTACAAGTCATCACATTTTTCTATTGAGAATGCTGATGGTGGGTAGTAAACCCAACAACCAGAGGGGTTTGTTTCTTTAATTCTGGAATCCTGAATAATTTTTCCTGCAAATGAGTTACAGAGCAGAAGAGAGTCAAATTAATAACACTCTCAAATATCATATTTACTTATATCATTGTTAATGCCATCAAGGGCAAAATTCAATATAATTGCTTATATTATCAAGTATTCATTTTTTGCTCATCTTCTAAATGGTGGTGTACATGAATCAATCAATATAGTTGTCACAATAGCTGTCAAAGGAGCAGAATGATTTCTTCCATAGTCCAGTATAGAGGACAGAACTTCTAAGGTGTTTGATTCTGAGTTTAAAAGTTTAAAAGACTTCCCGGCCGGCGCCGCGGCTCAATAGCCTAATCCTCCGCCTGCGGCGCCGCACACCAGGTTTCGGTCAGGGCGCCGGATTCTGTTTCCGTTGCCCCTCTTCCAGACCAGATCTCTGCTGTGGCCCGGGAGTGCAGTGGAGGATGGCCCAAGTGCTTGGGCCCTGCACCCACATGGGAGACCAGGAGGAGGTGCCTGTCTCCTGGCTTCGGATCGGCGCAGCGTGCTGGCCACAAGGCTCTGGCCGTAGCGGCCACTTGAGGGGTGAACCAACGGAAAAAGGAAGACCTTTCTCTCTCTCTCTCTCTCTCTCTCTCCCCCACACTGTCTAACTCTGCCTGTCAAAAAAAATGAGTAGTACATAATTTTAAATTTATATTTTCTATACTAAAAATGAACACTTTTAATAAAATAAAAAATAGGAGTGCATGTTACAGACAAAACTCAATTACATAGAAAGTTTGAACCATCGAATACAGTGTATGAAGTGAAAAAATCTACAATATTTAGTGTTTAAAGAGTAAACAACGAATCATTGAATTTTAGAAATGTGAATCTTAAAAAGATAATATCAAAAAACCTTCATATTCATGGAAAGCACTTCCTATATCCCCCTGAAGCTCCCATATTACTATCTCCAGTGTGTCCCTTTTGCTAATGCATTATGAAGAATTCTGTGTGCACCACAAGTATGACCTATTCATTTCATACTCATTAAGAAATCAATGTTTTTAGAGCAAATGTTACAAATGAATATTTAATGTACTTGCAATTAAGAATGTATATTTACAGAACATTTCTTATTAATTAACACAAACCCAAGTGGCTAAACAGGAAAATTTGACCTTCCACTGTAACCATTCACTTGGAATGGCTATGTATTATTTTCAAAAGCTCAGAACTGGATCCAATCTGGTCGTGCCTCCTTCTTTAAACATATCTCTTCCTAATGAGCTCTTGCTCCCCAGGTGGGATGCACTAGGTTCAGTTCTATGCAATTCTCTGTAAAAAGGCAAAGATCTAAAAATTGAGCTGGTTCTGAGAAAAGTTTAGTATACAGAAGCAATCATGGTAAGCCACTATTTTAAAATGTCTTTCCTTTCCTACTCAAAATGAGCAAAAATAAGTAACTTTCCTCAAAATAAGATTGTTAGTACAACTATAAACACCCTGTGTTTAGATATACCCTTGAGCTCTAGCCTTAGGAATCGCAAATTAGATGGAAAGCTGCATCTTAATTTAACTAGTCCTTGCCCATGTTTTTTTTTTTTTTTCTTTTTGCAGTTTTTTTCCTCATTAAAACCTAAGATTGACATCAAATTGTTGCAAACTTGCTGTAAACATTTTACAAAAAATTGGGGAACTAATTTCTGGATGCATGTGCTCACCAAAGACAGGAGAATAAAGAACAGTTTGCAACCTGCTCCTGAAAGCTTAAGAAAATAATCTATGCTCTTCTGGATCATAATTCCTCAAAGAAAAGATTATAAACACATTCTGCTCATGGTACACTTAATCAAACACTAATGAGCTACAATACCTAAGACACCAAGTCCCAACTGTAGACAGTGATAGTTTCACAGTTCACTTCAATCCTCTAGGATAAACAACCTGCCATTTAAACCACTAGCCTTGCTTATAATTGTATTAATCTTACAGCTTTTTTCTACATTTCATGAAGAAATAAGAGATAGTTTCAATTATTATTTTATCACCAATAAACAATGTTTACAGGGATTTTAAAGGTGGTCAGTTTTTTGTCTGTTATACATTACCTGTTTGTAAGAGTTAATGGGGCCATATTTACATTCTTATGAGTGTTATGCATTATTGTTTTGAAAAGGTTGGCATCTAACATTGATACAGCTAGTAAGTAATCAATCATTGCAGATTTATATCATCATATAATTAAGTGACAGCAAGGTGTTTTCTTAAATGTTAATTAAGGTTCTTCTTAGTTTATGAAACTCTAAGCCATTTCCTTGCAGCATTGAACTGGACTATCACACAGTCAAATAAATTCCCCTGAATAAATCATGTCTTAGTAATAATCATTTACATTTTTTAACTTTCAATGGATGCATAAAAATTGTACCAAGTGATTTTTCCATACAAGAATACCCTGTGTAATGTTCAATAAGTCATGAATATTTGAGGAGATAAATATGTTTATATATGCAATTTTGTCAGTGCCGGGTGGCACAGGGAATCCTAGGTAGGCTGGGCAGTCACAGATCCCTTCAAACCTTGTGATTATGAGAAGATTTAACAATATTATATCCAGGATTGAGAAAACTTATATTTCTGCCAGAACTTATTTTTTATGAGAATTATAATAATTCATACCTATCACTTATTCTGATTACCCAGGGTATATGTATTTTCAAATGTATCATTGAGTCACATAGATGGATCCTGTTTTGGAATATTATGTGAACATTTTATGACACATGCTTCTGGTGGGCACAAAATGAATCTTTAAGGAGAAAAACAGTACCATCAAACTTCTCTCTTGGAAGACTCAGAAGCAAAGGTTAATTTATTTTTCAGGGCTATAAAAATGTGGCATCAAATACTTTGTCAAAACTATGATACATTAGGCACTCATGTCTGTCTGTCTGTGTGTGTGTGTGTGTTGCAGAAATCATGCTAACCTCCCAATACCTTACAGCATCCTTTGCTACATTCGTATCACAGAGATTTCCTTAATTGTGGTACATTGACCGATTCGGTGATATATTTTGTTCTTACTTTTCTAATTGGTATAGAAAGTATGATGATTACACAACTGGATAACAAGCAGTAATATAAAAAATATTTTGCAATTTAGCTAACAAATTGTTGCTCTGTTACACTTAAGAGACTTTTATTTCCTTGTACCCATATCTCAGTGAAAAATGTTGGAGTTTCATTTGGCAATCTAAAATTTGCAGGGGCTGTACTTCTGTTGCATAGTTTTTAAAAATAGTGGACATTGAGTCTTCATTTTAATCAGAATATAATGGAGACAGCTTATTATAAAAATAAGCCCTGGTATCCTATATATCCAATTTAATCAATTTCCTATATTTTGTGGTTATTTTAATGCTCTCTTTGAATTTCCTTTATAATTTTTAGAATTACTTTAAATTTATTACACAGTGTTATTACATCTTTCTGAATGGAGTAACTTTTTCTTTAAAAATACAGTCACTCACTGGTAAAATTTTAAATCCATATATATTTGCTAATATCTGCATTATTGTTTAGATCTTAATGTAGTAATATGGTTCTTAAATCAGAAGGCATTAAAATTATTTTTATTAGAATTTTTAAACACTTTTAGAAGATAACTTTTATGTTACAGATGAGAATAATGAGTTCTATGGCTATCAAAATATGTGAAAATTAAACAAACATATAACTTCCCTATTTTCATATCTTTGAATATAATAGGGTGTTTATTTGATTGTCCTTTTTGTATTCTGTTTGGTTATGTAGCACTTTGAAATATAGTGTGATCAAGGCAACAATTCTATTAGTAAGACAATGCTTAAACATTTTGAATTTGAATATGCTTAAATAATAAGGACAACAATAATACTGTCAACTAGCACTTACTGAGGGATTACAATGAATTATTAGTGATGTTAAATACACTGCAAACATTAACATTTAGTTCTTATAGGTCAATGAGATGAAGCTAAAACTGTTTCATACAGAAATAAAGAGAGCTGGAAGGAAGGTAAAAAGAGAGGGGGGAGGGTGGGAAGAAGAGAAAATTATTATGTTCTTAGAACTATATCTAAAAGCAACAGTGAATCTTTTAAAAACTAATTAAAAATTAAAGTAATATTTTTAGAAAGAACTATTTTATAAAGTTCTTGAGATGGAGAGAACTGTGCAGTTTAACCCAATTGACTTAGTGATAGGACCAAGATCTACACCAAAATCTATTCCTGTACTGTTATCCTTGATAAAAACATGCTTTTTAATTTGATTTTGAATTTCTTGGCTGTGATGTTTATACAACAAAAATGAATAGACTTGAAATTCTAATTTTTTTAAAGAAAAAAATGACTGAAAGGGATGAAAGACATCACAGAGAAGAAACATGCAACCCAGTAAACAGAGAACTATGGTGTAATAACCAAAACTGGAGTTAATGAAAGACTTGATGTGCATTCTTATCATCCTTTTTGGAATGCATCTTGAAATTTCTGAGTTTTGTTTTCTTTTGCTATAAAGAAGTGTGCCAATACATTCTTCTAGATGCTTAACTTGATGAAGGGAGGGTGATGATGCATTCAAGGTGGACTTTATTTTTAAATCAGATCTAGATTATTGGTTTGTCTCCACAGACCATAAGTTGTGAAAACTTGAAAATTGTAGTTAACCTTTTGAAAGGTTCTACTATATATCAAGCATATTCTAAACAATCTTTTTGTGAAACTGCATTTAATTATACAATGATGCAACATGCTAAATATTTTATCTTTATTTTAGGATTAAGGAAACAAAATAAAATAGTTTAAGTAAATTGCTCAAAATTAAACAGAACTCTAATAAATAACTATCTCTACAATGGGACTTAATCATAACTTTATGCTCTATTCTTTCTATATTTTATAATTTTTTCAGTTAAAAATTAATTGAGATAAAGCATACAAAGGATTAAACAAAACACGTACATCATTTTAGGGCTATATAAATTTATGCATTGTTATAGTATTCCCTAATCTGCAGGGGATATATTCTAAGATCTTCAATGGATGCCTGAAATTGTCATTAGCACTGAACCCTACAATACTGTTGCTTTCCTACACACACTTATCTATAACAAAATTTTATTTATAAATTAGAGACAGAAAGAGTTTGAAAACTACTAATAAGAAATAGAATAATCATAACAATATACTCTAATAAATATATTGAAAATTTATGAATTGGCTTTTCTGAAATTTTCCACTTAAATTTTCAGACCACTGTTGACTGTGGGTAACTGAAACCACGGAAAATGAGTAACAGGAGGGATATTTTATCATGTACTGAGGCAAGCTCGTTAGGTCATATGCATCAGTGAAAATCAAATGAAAAACACAGGAGTAGATGCATTCTAAGTCTTACTATTTATTATGACAATATAAGTCATCAATATTTTGAAAGAGCAAAGATAATAAGCAAAACATAATCTTTTATCCTAATAAGCTTCATTTCCTCTACTTACATTTTTCACTAAGCCACTAGTTATTAGTTCCTCTATAAAAGGATGAGGTAAACCAGGACACATTTGTGGATTTCAATAATTGAATTTGATAGCACCTATAAAAGAAATAGATTTAAAAGAAGGAGAAGATGGGTATTATACATATTATATAGAATTAGTCTCAGTACTTCTTTATTTTTAAATTTTTTTTCTGAAGAAATCTTTTATTTAAGGCAAGTAAACTTCATGTGTTTCATAAGTACAACTTTAAGAATATAGTGATTTTTCCCACCAAATGCTCATCCCACCCACACTCCCACCCTTCCTTTTCTTCCCTCTCCCATTCCTAGTTCCATTCTCCACTAAGATCCATTTTTTATTAAATTTATACACAGAAGACAAACTTTACACTAAGTAAAGAATTCAACAATTTGCACAAAAAAATCCAAAAAATAAAAAACAAAAAACTGTTCTCAACATTTGAGACAGGGCTGTTCAAAGTCATTGCAGCTTGAAGTTAATTTTACTTACTTTTTTAGAAACTTAATTAACTTTAAAGAAGCACTCAAGAATGATACATCTTTTATAAGCACAACTCTTTGAGGACAGAGGTCCTGCATAGGAACTGAGTGCACAATGACTCTTATTGTTAATTTTATAATTAGCACTCTTATGTATGACGTCAGCGAGCACCTGAGGCTCTTGACATGAGCTGCCTAGACTATGAAAGCCTTTTGAATCCATGAACTCCACTAGTATTTAGACAATGCCATAAGCAAAATGGAAGTTCTCTCCTCCCTTCAGAGAACAGTACCTCCTTCTTTGAAGACCATTTCTTTCCCCCTGGGGTCTTACCCACTGAGATACTTAATGTAGGGCATTTTTTTGCCACAGTGTCTTGGCTTTCCATTTCTGAAATGTTCTCATGGGCTTTTCAGCCAGACCAGAATGCCTTAAGGGCCGATTCTGAGGTCAGAATGCTACTTAAAGCAATTGTCATTCTATGAGTCTACGGTGTAGACGGTTTCCCATGTTGGAGCATTCACTCTTTTTTAATTCTATCTAATATTATTACCAGACATTTTAATCCTGTCCATATGATCATTTTAACACTTAAGATGGTATTTTTACTACCCAGCTTAAGGGGATTTGGGGTTCCACAGCAAGTTTTTAAACTGTACACTTAGAAGTAAGTCTGTAGGAATGTATGCAGAACTATACTGCTTTACAGTTACAAATTTCATAAACTTCATAATTACAACTTTAGGAACATGGTGATTCTTCCCATCACACCCACCCTCCCACCCATATTCCCACCCCTCTTCCTCCTCCCTCTGTTATTCCTACTCTTATTAGTGAGATCTATTTTCAATTGACTTTTTGCATATGTTTAACTCAATGTAAAGTAAAGAGTTCAACAAATAGTATGAAAAAAAATGTTCCTTAACAGTCAAGACAAGGAATGTTCAAGTCATTGCTTCTCAAAATGTCAATTTCACTTCTACAGATTGTCTTTAAATGCTCTGTTAGTTTTCACAGGTCAGAGAGAACATATGGTATTTGTCCCTTTGAGACTGGCCATCTACAAAATTCCTATCTGTCTCCAATCTACTTTAATTTTGACATTACTCTATCAAAGATATCCTATTATTTTGATCATTTTGTGAACAGAACATTCATATTCAAAAGACACAAAAATCACCAAACCTATCTAAGCATTTTAGAAGCTCAGAAGACATTTGTCTTTCATTCTTTTTTATACGCTTCCATTTTAGTGGTGGCTCTTTATATATATTGCCTATAATTGCTACTGAATATTCATTTCTTCTGATTTGTACTGCATCCAGAAATTTTCATGATGCCAATATTATGATTTTGAAGTATGTCTTTATTTTGTTGACGGATCCAGCCTGTTGTATTCCAAATGGATGATAGTGCTTTTTTTTAGGTTCAATGTTCTATTTATTGAAAATCAAGCTGTTTGAAATAGGAGAAAATTTGATCTAAATTCAACTTCTTCATTCTCAAGTTTAATATTTGTCAAACATAGTCATCTTACTATTGCAAAGTCATTCTGAAATCTATTTGTGCATTTGCAAATAAATGAATAAATAATAAAGCTTAAGATAGTCTCAATAGGAGTTCATTTTGTTTTCTACTGAAAACAAATTCACTAAATTTAGAGTTTTCAATTAATGCTATCATAGAACTATGCAAGAAGTCACAAAACATTTAAAAATCACACAGTATTTGTGTGAGCATTATTTTCCATTTATGGCTTTTAATGTTTTTCTACACTTTTCTAGGTTAAATTTGTTATGATATGATTCCAAAAACTATGTTATGGTTGAAAAATATTCTTCAGTGATTGGGAAAAAGAGGATTTATGGTACCATTTAATTCTCTTTCCTCGTATGTCTCTGACAACTGTCTTGCATTAATAATCACTAGTGGAGCAGAAAGTAGAGACTGCTTATGCAAGGTTCATACCAAAAAAAAAAAAATCATCACGAAATCAAGGTTAATCAAGGTTAGACTAAAGATCAGAGAGAAACAC
This sequence comes from Lepus europaeus, assembly GCF_033115175.1. Lineage (NCBI taxonomy): Eukaryota > Metazoa > Chordata > Mammalia > Lagomorpha > Leporidae > Lepus > Lepus europaeus. The sequence goes on from NC_084842.1 coordinate 54,878,907, forward strand.
TTTTCTTAATTTTTTAAAAAAATTTTATCTACTTGGAAGTCAGAAGAGGAGAAAGAAAGTTATCTTTCATCTTATGACTCACTATCCCAAATGCCTGCAACATCAAAGACTAGGCCGGAATGAAGCCAGGAGCTTGGAACTCCATCCAAGTCTCCCACATGGGAGGCTGGAACAAAAATACTTGGACTATAATGTTCTACCCTTCAGGATGCATTATCAGGAATCTGAATCTGAAGCAGAGTAGCTAGGACTCACTGGTGCACATATATGGGATGCAGGTGACCCATATAGTGGCTTCATGTGGTGCACCACAGCGCCTACCCCCGGTGAAGAATCTTGTGTTTTTCCACTCCTCATCTCAGTCTTGGGGCTGGTAACTTCAGAATCACCTGTTGAAATATGTTTGTGACTAGACCTTATTTCCTTACCTATATATTTACATGGATAAAGATGCTAACTCTGATTTAAACTCCATTTAAATGTGAAAAAAGAATGATTCTGTATGTCTTTGCACAAGGAGAAGTGGGGAGAAATACTCAGATATGTTTTCTATGGGGGAGAGAATTTCAAGAGACTTTATGTGTGAGCCAAATTTGAAAGAATTGACAGGAAAGCAAACTTGCAAAATATTATCAGGATGATTTATACTACATATTTGGTGACTTATTGTAATCCTGTAGTCTCCTCTATTCAACAATGTTATATTAGCTTAAATGTAAACAAATCAATGAAAGGATACAAAGTAGCAGTTGTATAGAATGAGTAAATTTAGAGGTCTAATGTAAAACATATGGAAAATCATGAATAGAATTATATTAAATCAAGGATTTGTGGCTATTCTTATTATAATAAAGCTCCATATGAGATAATAGTTAGATGATAGATATGTTAATTTGATTCAGTACTAACACATCTGACTGTATATGTGTACATATAAACTAACTTCACTTTATAAGCATACATAATATACATTCAAGCATTTCTGCAAACATAGTTTTTGAGAATTAGCCTTGGGGCTGGCGCTGTGGTGTAGTGGGTAAAGCTGCTGCCTTCAGTGCCAGCATCCCATATGGGCACTGGGTTCGAGTCCCGGATGCTCCACTTCTAATCCAGTTCTCTGCTATGGCCTGGGAAAGCAGTTGAAGATGGCCCAAATCCTTGGGCTCCTGCATTTGCATGGGAGACCCGGAAGAAGCTCCTGGCTTTGGATCGATGTAGCTCTGGCCATTGTGGCCAACTGGGGAGTGAACCAGCAGATGGAAGGGCTCTCTCTCTGTCCTTCCTTCTTTATGTAACTCTGACTTTCAAATAAATAATTAAAAAAAGAAGAAATCCTCAATAACTGGATATATGATTTGGAATTCATGAAAGATCTCCCCAAAGTATTTCATTTTTGCATCAAAATAAACGTAACTTTGAATTCTGTTTTTCTACAAACTTTTTGAAGTCCCTTCACACAGACTGGAATGCTGGCCTTCAGGATTCCACTTTGAGGTTGTTATTTACAAACTTCCATAATGTACCTCTGATGAGGTTTACTTCCTCGTTTCCTTAGGCAATTCTTCCAAGAGTGTCTGGGTCTTTCAGTCTGGTTGTCTCACTTCATGTCACCTTTGGTCCTTGTCCTTGCTTCTTTGACACACATTTTTCCTATGGTAGGAGCTGCCCACCGTACATAAAAGTAACAGAAAAATTCTCTGAGTGGGACAAGAGGAACTGGATTACTGTTTCAGCACCATCACTACCCTTTGTGTAATCTTTTACATAAACAGATCTTACGTGGGTATAGTAATATGAAATACATATGCTTTATTCTCCAATCAGAATAGATTTCATTGATCAGAACCCTTTTATCATAAACATGAAAACAATTTCTAAATTTATAGAGGTGTGAAAAAATCCAATATTACATAAATCATTTTCCATGTTTCCATTTCCATCATGTTCTTCCTGTTTAATTGTGAATCTTATGTATTAGGTTTTAAAGGAGTAGGTCCAGGATAAGATTTTGAGCCAGTTTTAAGTCCTCTGGAAATACCATCAAGAGACAATTGATGACTTGATTAATAAAAGGCAGTCTTTGATGATGAGAATAGAAATGAAATGAAATTATTTTAACAGGCAATTTTATCTTAACAACTATTTTGGGAAAAATGTTTTTTTTTTCTTAATCCGTCCTGAAATTTTATTAGTGTAAAAGAACTCAAAGAAGTTCAATGATATAAGAAAATTAAAAAAAAAAGAAATTAAATTCAACCAAGAAAAATAAATATGTCTGGATTCATTATCTGATGAGAATCCACAAAACAGTGGCTCTTTCTATTTCAGTATAGAGCACTATACCTGCCTTATTAATGGGTCCCAATAAATGTAGTAATAAACTATCTGGTTTATGTGCGGCTGTAAAAATTCTCGGAGAGGAAGAGCTTGACTCTCTTAAAATGTTATAGAACATTGGATGTATTATATCTACAAAATGGATTACAAAACTACTGGCATCTTGGATTTTAAAATGAATTTATATGAATTCATCCATGAGTCAGAGAATAAAGTTATTGTAACAAGCATCTCACTTACAAAGCAACTACTTCTACAAAGATACAGTAATCACAACTACACTACTGTGAAAAGATGCATATTAATGATGGTATGAATTCAAGTTTTTATAGATAAAACAAATTCTAGCAAAAAAAGCCACAGTCATCATAAAGTATAAATATATCTAAAAATGTAATTCTGGATGTTTATTTCTTACAGTTTTTCATGAATCCAGATAATGATTTAGAAGAAATAGTTTCTGTGTTCATAACCATTATTGGTGAAATCTAATCTCATGTAAGCTAGACACTGGAAGGATATTTCTTTATTTCAAATATTTAAGCACTAAAAAGGATGATCTGTTTTAAATAAAACTTACAAACATCATCTGCTCACAATTATATAATTGATGTAAAACATCATTTTATGCAATCATGAAAATCAAATTAAATTAAAATGATTTTCAAAGGACTTTTCTTTTCAAATGCTTAATTTGAAAAATAGTCATTAATTTTAGTTTGGTTCCATGTATGAAATAACAGATAACAGAATACATTATTAGGAGTTAGGATGATTTTTAAAAAAATAAATCATAATATCATTTGCAGAGTACATCAGGTGGATTTATGTTATAAAAGAAATAAATGACTTTTTTTCAATATGCCATTCATAATAAGTCAAGCATGGAATCTACACAGTTATTTCAAATGAACTTCCTGTACATCACAAATTATTTTTTATGCTACAGGAAACAATAGCCTTTTTTCAAGAGAGGCTGATTCTCCAAAGACAGTTATTGAAATTGCCTTTAATTATTGAGCTGGAACAGTTCTGAAAAACAAGCTCATTTCCCTTCTGTATTGTTGTGTAGATGTTATTTCTTTTTTAAACAAATGCAAGTACCTAAGGTGCCCTGTTGATCAGACAAGATTTTATTGTAATTTTAGAAATCAATCAATGTCTGGTCTAGTGAATATCATAAATGATTATAAGCCAGCTAATTCATGAAAAAATTTGTAAACTTTCAGCCATTTCCCTAAATGTAGCACTTGGGACACATACTTATAATTCTTATAATCTTTGTCATATTGTTTTTGTCTTAAATGACTTTTGCTTCCTTCCCACCTCAATTTATGTGTGACATTCACTCTGGTTGTCTACGACTTCCTGGGACAGATCTGCTGCTTCATTCCATATTGCTCCTATGGATATTTGATAATATTGCTGTTGTAGCATCTCTCTTATACTATTCAATTTTGCTTAAAAATCTTTTTTTCTGCTAAATTTGCCTTCTTAGAAGCAGGAACACTGTCAAATTCATCTTTGTAGCCAGAATGTGGAGCACAATAAAGGAAAAATAGGACTATTCAACATATTATCTTTAAGGGGTTGTTTTGTTTTGTTTTTTGACAGGCAGAGTTAGACAGTGAGAGAGAGAGAGACGGACAGAGAGAAAGGTCTTCCCTCTGTTGGTTCACTCCCCAAATGGCTGCTATGACCGGTGCGCTGCACCAATCCGAAGCCAGGAGCCAGGTGCTTCCTCCTGGTCTCCACTCCCCAAATGGCTGCTATGACCGGTGCGCTGCACCAATCTGAAGCCAGGAGCCAGGTGCTTCCTCCTGGTCTCCCATGCAGGTGCAGGGCCCAAGCAATTGGGCCATCCTCCACTGCCTTCCCGGGCCACAGAGAGAGCTGGACTGGAAGAGGGGCAGCCGGGACAGAATCTGGTGCCCCGACCAGGACTAGGACCCAGGGTGCCAGTGCCGCAGGCGGAGGATTAGCCAAGTGAGCCTCGGCGCCGGCCAAGGGGTTGTTTTAAGTATCTTATTTACTAGATTTAAATGCAGATAAGAAGAAAGGTTTCACTGATGATTTTTTAACATGGAGTAGAGGGAAGAATACTAGGCACATTCTATAGGGCCTGAAACAGCATGGGGTATCTTTATCATAAAAACCAAGATTATAAATTTAAAATGAAGTGAAACTAGATCATGATGGTATTCTTTGAAGGTATTCTCATTTCCACTTGGCCAGCACAAGCTACTCACAGATGGCACTGCAAAACCTATTGATATTTTCCAGAAGCACAGGTAAATATACTTCCAACTTAATTATTCCCAAGGTGATTGCCAAAAATGTACCTGGCCACTCCAAAAATACTTAACATCATGAAAGATATGATGTAGGGAAAGGTATTGTTGAAAGTAATAATGTTATTAAATGGTTTCAGTTAAGATATTTTTACAATAATTATAAAATATAAATTAAGTGAATACATTGCTTGGCATTTCTCATGGCTTTACGTGTGGAGTTGTAGAATCAGAATCAAAATGTGGTGAGTGTGGCTAAAAGCTAATTGCAGATCTCTTGCTTCTGAACATATTAACTTTGCTTGATAACAGCTAAGAGTGTATCTTGTGAGACTATGTGGGCCCAAATTCCCAGGAACTAGTTTGACAGAAATGATGCTTCACTGTTATCTTACAACCATATCTTGGATCTGTTACTGAGTTTGTTATTGTCAACTGTTATCTTACAACCATATTCTGGTTTTCTTTTTATTGTTCACTGCATACCAGGGGCCCAGTTTGAAATTGTGAGCCCTAGCAGACAGTATACTATAAAAAGCTGTGTAACTCGCTGTTGGGGGCTGCACTCTGGTAAGGAGTGTCGGTCCCAATCAATGGCTGGTCCCGATCAGTTGCCTTGCCCCTCATTTGTCTCTCATTTGCTTCTCATTTTCAATAAAATTCATGTGTGACTATCACTGGTTTTTGTAATACTCTATTTTAGCTGATGAGTGGATGCAACAGAGTCAGTGTAAGTGATAAAACTGGGAGCTTCATTATCTACTCTCCCAGAAAAGATTTAGGAGACTTGTATAGTCATGTTTCATTTCACTGTGCTTCATTTTATTGTGATCTACAAATATTGCATTATTTTAAAATTGAAGGTTGGTATTTACAATGCTTTGTACAAGTCTATTGATGCCACTTTTGCAACAGCATGTGCTTACTTCATGTCTCTGTCTCATTTTGGTAATTCTCATAATATTTTAAACATTTTTAATTATTCAGTGATCCATGACTTTGGATGTTAGATATTACTGTTAAAATTGTTTTGTTTTGGGTGCCATGGGCCATGCCCATATAAAATGGTGAGATTAATCTATAAATGAGTGTGTTCTAACTGCTCCACTGAACAGTCATTCCCTATTTCACATTTTCCTTAGGTCTCCTCATTCCAGGAGACACAAAAATGTTGGAATTAGGTTAGTTAAGAACCCTACAATGACCTCTATGTGTTCAAGTAGAAGGAAAAATTCCCATGTCACTCATTTTAATTTAAAACTAAAAATGATTAAGTTCAGTGAGAAAGGCATGTTGAAGGCTGAGATAGGTCTCTTGTGCAAAACAGTAAATTGTGAATGCAAAGGAAAAGTTCTTAGAAAATTAGCAAATTAACATTGCTACTCCAGTGAGCACAGAAACAATAAGAAACTGAAATAGCCTTATTGGTTTTCATCATGAAAGGATGTTGTATTTTATCAAATGCTTTTTCTGCAATTATTGAGATACTCATATGGTTTTTGTTCTTCAATTTGTTAACTTGATGCATTACACTTATTAATTTGTGAATGTTGAACCATCCCTGCATACCAGGGATAAATCCTGCTTGGTCCGAGGGAATGATCTGTCTGATGTGTTGCTGGATTCAATTAGCTGGTATTTTGTTGAAGATTTTTGCTTCTATGTTCATCAAGGAAACTGGTCTATAATTCTCTTTCTCTATTGTATCTTTTTCTGGTTTAGGAATTAAGGTGATGCTGACTTCATAGAAGGAGTTTGGGAGGATTTCCTCCCTTTCACTTATTTTGAATAGCTTGAGAAGAATTGTAATTAATTCTCCTTTAAATGTATCATTGAATTCAGCAGCTAAGCCATGTGGTCCTGGCCTTTTCTTTGTTGGGAGGGTCTTTATTACTGATGCAATTTCTGGATTGATTATGGATCTGTTTAGGTTTTCTATGTCTTCATGGCTCAATTCAGGTAGGTTCTATGTACCCAGGAATCTAGATTTTCCAATTTATTGGCATACAGCTCTTTTTGTTGTTGCTGTTGTGACAGGCAGAGTGGACAGTGAGAGAGAGAGAGAGTCAGAGATAAAGGTCTTCCTTTGCCGTTGGTTCACCCTCCAATGGCCGCTGCAGCCGGCGCATGGCACTGATCTGAAGTCAGGAGCCAGGTGCTTCTCCTGGTCTCCCATGCGGGTGCAGGGCCCATGCACTTGGGCCATCCTCCACTGCACTCCCTGGCCATAGCAGAGAGCTGGCCTGGAAGAGGGGCAACCGGGACAGAATCTGGCACCCCGACCGGGACTAGAACCCAGTGTGCCAGAGCCGCAGGTGGAGGATTAGCCTATTGAGCCACTGTGCTGGCCAACATACAGCTCTTTGTAGTAATTTATGATGATTCTTTTTATGTCTGTAGTATCCATTTGTTACAATTCCTTTTTCATTTCCAGTTTTATTGATTTGGGTCTTTTCCCTCTTTTTTTTTTTTTTTGGGTTACATGGGCCAATGGTGTATCAATTTTGTTTATTTTTTTCAAAAAACTAGCTCTTGGTTTCATGGACCTTTTCATTGCTTTTTTTATTTCATTTTTATTTTGTTTATTTCTTCTTTTATTTTGATTATTTCTTTTCTCCTACTAATTTGGGGTTTGGTTTCGTGCTGTTTTTCCATGTCCTTAGGATTCGTTGATAGCTAATTTATTTGGTGCCTTTCTAATTTCTTGATGTAGGTACAAATTGCAGTAAACTTCCCTCTTAACAATGTTTTTGCTATGTCCCACAAGGTTTTTTTTTTTTTTAAGATTTATTTATTTTATTTCAAAGTCAAGAGTTACCAAGAGGCATTGACAAAGAAAGAGATAAAGATGGAAGTCTTTTATTTGCTGGTTCACTCCCCAGAGGGCCACAGCATCCAGAGCTGTGCTGATCCAAAGCCAGGAACCGAGAGCTTCTTCTGGATCTCCCATGAGGGTGCAGGGGCCCAAGGACTTGAGGCATCTTCCACTGTTTTCCCAGTCCACAGCAGAGAGCTGGATAGGAAGTGGAGCAGCCAGGACTCCGACTGGCACCCATATGGGATGCCAACACTGCAGGTGGTGGCTTTACCCACTACACCACAGTGCCAGCCCCTATCCCATAAGTTTTCATATGTTGTATTGTCATTTTCATTTATTTCCAGATTTTTTTTATTTCTCTTTTGATTTCTTCTGTGACCCACTGTTCATTCAGGAGCATATTGTTCAGTCTCCATATGTTTGGATATATTCTAGTGATTTTTGAGCTATTGATTTCCAGTTTCTTTCCATTGTGGTCAGAGAAGATGCATGCTATGATATTAATTTTTTTGAATTTGCTGTCTAGCCTTATGGTTAACTTGTAGTATATCCTAGAGAAATTCCATTCACTATAAAGAGCTCAAAAACTCAACAAAAACAAAACAAACAATCCATTTAAGAAATGGGTAAAGGATTTGAATAGACATTTTTCAAAAGGGGAAATTCAAATAGCCAATAGAAACATGAAAAACATGTTCAGGATCACTAGCCATCAGGGAAATGCAAATCAAACCACAGTGAGATTTCACCTCATTCCAGTTAGAATGACTTTCATACAGAAATCTGTGCAGGCCAGCTGCACCAGTCAAACGGAACCTAAGGGAGGGAGAGGGACTGAAAAGAGGGACAAGAGATCGCAGAGAATGGAGTCAAGACAACAAGGCTGAACAAGGCTCGTTTATTCCAATGTCTCGGTGGTATTTATACATAACCAGAACAAAGAAGCACAAAGAAACACAAAAAGATAACAACATACGTAAGCAACTTATTGGGCCTCTGGTAACACAGACAATTCTAACAGAGTGTTCTTGATTATCATCCTCCTTCAGGATGGGAGTATGTGACTTTCTTATCCCAAGAACTCCATAAGCCAAGACTGGCCTTGATTTGCCCAAAGGCTGCCTACAGAAATCAATAAAAAACAAATGTTGGTGAGGATGTGGAGAGCCACAATAAATTTTAGCAAGGATTTTTAAAAATGGCAAATAAAATTTTTGAAGACACAAGCCTGAGTAGCATAGAAATCTTTAAAACCCTTGTAACCATGATTGGAAATGGAAAGGATTTCAAAGAAGAGATATTGGTCTGATTAATCAAAATGAGAATTAAATAATTTTATGTGCAACTTTATGGTGAGAAAGTTGAATGAAGGAAAGAATGCTAGAAGAAATTAAAGAAATCAACTAACAAAAATAATCATAAAAGCATAAAAATACTAATTAGTCTGTCTCTGAAAACAGTTGAAAAGCTGCTAAAACAGTTATGACTAGAAAGGTCGTTATTGGTTCACTCTCCAAATGCCCATAACAACCACGCTGGGTCAACTTGAGGCCAGGAGCTTCTTCTGGGTCTCTCACATGGGGACAGGGGCATAAGCACTTGCACCATCTTCTGCTGCTTTCCTGGGGAACATTAGTGGGAAGCTGGATTGGAAGACAAGCAACCTGGATTTTAACTGGCACTCTGATATGAGATGCTGGCATTGCATTCAGTGACTTAATCCACAGTTCCACAAAGCTGGCCTCTAATTTTTTTAAAGATTTATTTTATTTTATTTCAAAGGCAGAGTTATAGAGAGATAGAGAGAGAGACAGAGGGAGAGGTCTTCCATCCACTAGTTCACTCCCAAAATGGCTGCAATGGCTAGGGCTGGACTAGTCCTAAACCAGGAGCCAGAATTCTCTTCAGGGTCTCCAATGTGGGTACAGGGGCCCAAGCAGAGGAACTTAGGCTGCAACCAGGGAAAAGAGGGAAGAATAAGAGCCTTAAGGAGGGCAGATAGCCTAATCTTTTTTTCTGTAATCCCTGTTCCGGTTCCCCACGGGTGTTGACATGTCTGGATAGGCGTGCTAATCTCAGTTTTCTTAAACCCCTGTTCAAGTTCTCCATGAGTGTGGTCTCAAGTTCCTCATGGGTGGTCCTGAGTCAGGCAAGCTGCAACCAAATCCACTAATGTGGTAGTAATTAAGGCTTGATGCTGATGAACCCTAAATATTCTAAAAACAGATTAGATGCTCAGTCTTTAGAAGCAGTTCCACTGGGCCCATTGACTTGAATAACCTTCTGATCCTCCACTCAGCCTCTGGTGCCTGTTTGTTAAGGGAACTTCCCTAATCTAGCTTTCTGTAACACAAGGACCTGGGCCATCCTCCACTGCTTTCCCAGCTAGCAGGGAGCTGGATCAGAAGTGGAACAATCAAGACCTGAACTGGCACCCGTATGGGATGCCAGTGCTGCAGGCTGAACCTAACCCCCTCCACCAAAGTGCTGGCTCCTAAATTGATTCTTAATATGCTCACTTAGCTAATTCTGGGTCTCTGTCAAACTGATAACTACATTCATTTATTATTATTATTTATTTATTTGAGAGGTAGAGTTACAGACAGACAGAGAGAGAGAGAGAAGGAGAGACAGAAAGAAAGGTCTTCCATCCTCTGGTTCATTCTGCAGATGACCCCAATTGCCAGAGCTGGGCCTATCTGAAGCCAGGAGCCAAGGGCTTCTTTTGGGTTTCCCATGTGGGTAAAGGGGCCAAAGCACTTGAGCCATGTTCCACTGCTTTCCCATGCCGTAGCAGAGAGTTAGATCAGAAGAGGAACAGCCGGGACACAAACGGGTGCCCATTTGGGATGCTGGAGCTGAAGGCGGAAGCTTAACCTATTATGCCACAGGACTGGCTCCAAACAACATTCTTCAAATTTTGTGTTCTGTATGTCTTGACCATTTTTGCCACAGAAGCTGTAAGGCATAGCTTTCAAATTTGACCATCTTCTAATATATGAACTCAGTAATTTGCTTATATTACCCCTATACCTCCATGAATTATAAATTATCTTCCCCATGCTGGGTAGTAGGTTAAGCTACTGCCTAGGGAGCCAGCATCCCATTTGGATGCTGGTTTGTGTCTTGGCTGCTGCACTTCAGATCAAATTCTCTGATAATGTGCCTGTGTTTTCCCAGCCTGTATGCCTCCCTACTTCAAAAGCAGCAGAAGATGGCCCAAGTACTTGGGCCCCTGCACCCATGTGGGTGGCCTGGAAGATCCTGGCTCCTGGTTTTTGGGTTGGTCCAGTTCCAGTCACTGAGGCCTTTCCGGGAGTGAACCAGCTGATGAAAGTTCTCTCTCTCTCTGTGTCTCCCTCTCTCTGTAACTCTGCTTCTCAAATAAATAAATAAATAAATAAATAAATAAATAAATCTTTTAAAAAATTAATTACTGAACAACCTAAGTTCGTGGTGATTTGTTTACTACTAATTACCTTCAAAGCCAAAAAAATACACAGTACTCATGGACTTATCAGTAGTTTTACTTAATATAGGAGAATTTCTATTGGAAAAAACAAAGGATATAAGCATGCTCCAGTGGTTGCATACAGGGATTCAAAGAGCCTGCAATGCACTCTTCAATGTAAAAAACCCATTTGTTTGTAAGTTTTGTCCTTCAGTGACCTTGTATCTGAATCTTATTTCCCATGCTGTAACTTCAGTGTATGTAATGTTGATTTATTATTTTCTGACATTTTGCTACCCAGTGAGCAGATAGAACTCTAAAATGGCATATAAAAGCAATTTCTGATGGTTCTTTTGACAACTAATGATGGAACAAAGACATAAGCCTCAGACATTCTCCTTCATTGCCCAAAAGATAGATAAACATTGGAATTTATTCTTTGCCCTTAAATCTTAAAGGGGGGGTCACACCCTATTGCTTTCATACCCCACCCCCCAGGGCCACTGGAACACCTGAAAGACAAGTTCCAGGAATTCCCCTCCACCTGCTGTCCCCTACCCCCATCCCATGCCTCCTAAAATACAAAGAGGCCTGGGCCCTAGGAGTCGGGGCCTTCTGCCACCTTTTTCATCATATGTACACTGGCAGTTGTTCCTCATCTGTACGAATTTATTTTCTCTGAATAAATTTGATCTGGCTGTAAATTCATACACTACCTCCTCTCTATTCTGCACCTCTTTTCCTAACACCTAAAAAGGACCCTACTTTCAAAGTCTCATTTGAATGCAAAATCTCGGATTTGAGGCTCTGAATTGAAGAGTCCATAAAAAGTCACACTATTTAAAACATTATTATTCTAGAAGGTTTGATGATATAAAAATATCCTGCTCTGAGGTTGTGTATGCAAATTGTCACTAAGAGAATTCAAAAGTATTCATAAATAAGCATCTTGGCTGATACAAAACTTTGGAAGAAATTACTTTTTTTTTTTTAAGATTTATTTATTTAAAAGGTAGAGTGACAGCAGGAGTGAAAGGTGTTGAAACATTTCAGGTTTAACAATATCAGGGATTTATTACAAAACTTATATGGGGGCTGGGGTATCATTGTCCCTTTGATAGAAGAACACAAGCACCTACATCACAGCAGTAAAAACAGCAGGGAAAACAATGGCCCCAGCACTTGGTTGAGCTTTTCACAGGAAGTTAAAAGTCAAAGTGACCCAGCTGATGGATTCGACCGAGGTCAGTTTCAGAGAGCATAGAGAAGGGTAGAAAATAGAGCAGGTCAAACAGATTAAATGAAACCTGAAATATCTATTTTTAAATTTAGCTGTCTAAAAATACATGTCATGGCATCTAAGAATAGAAAATAGATGTCAGCACTTATGCTTGAAGATACATAACAGGCCTGAAGTAGATTATAAGACTAATATATTTTTCCTTTAGAAACAGGAATCCAGTTTCTCACATACCACTTGATGTTAATTTAAAAGACATAAAGCTTACTTATAAAACAATAGGAAGGTATAACAGATGATCCGACTTCAAATGAATTGATTGCCTTTTTTTTTTTTTTTTGACAGGCAGAGTGGACAGTGAGAAAGAGAGAGAGAGAGAGACAGAGAGAAAGGTCTTCTTTTGCCGTTGGTTCACCCTCCAATGGCCACCACGCCCGGCGCGCTGTGGCCTGCGCACCACGCTGATCCAAAGCCAGGAGCCAGGTGCTTCTCCTGGTCTCCCATGGGGTGCAGGGCCCAAGCACTTGGGCCATCCTCCACTGCACTCCCAGGCCACAGCAGAGAGCTGGCCTGGAAGAGGGGCAACCGGGACAGAACCTGGCACCCTGATCGGGACTAGAACCTGGTGTGCTGGTGCCGCAAGGCGGAGGATTAGCCTATTGAGCCACAGCGCCGGCCAGATTGTTTGCTTTCTTAATCAGGGGTGTGTTAACACACAATTTTCAAATGTCTTAAAAGAATAATATACATAAAATTATGAAATTAACAGCAGCATTAAGTTAATAGCTACCTAAATATATCTGTAAACAGAATGATGCTCTATATCAAAATGTCTCAGAGAGTGAGCTATCAACCATGGAAACTTGTTACAATATTAACGTTTTCAAACACAAACAAAAAGAATATCAAGTTGATCAAGTATATCTGTGTTTAGCAAAACTGCTCATTTCTTACGGCAATATTCCGATGATGGATAGCAAGAGGTGAATTGCTATCTATGATGGACTAACCTGTGGCTAAAAGAGTAAAGATATCATGGTTAGTGTCCTTTGTTCTCTATACAAAAGTTAAACAGAATGGAAAGAAATGATGATGGAAAACAGAAACTGGGTTCTGTGGTTCACTTTGGAATATACTGTCTCAATTTATTTCCTTTTAAAAAATACATATTTATTTTCTTTTTCTGTGATTGATAAAGAGCAAGAGAGAGACAGATATTATTCCTGGTTCATTCCCTAGATATCTACGAGAGCAACTAGGGCTGTGCCAGGGGCTTGTAGCTCAGTTTAGGTCTCCCATGGCAGGGTCTCAAGTATTTGAGCTGTCATCTGTTGCCTCCCGGTTGTGCATTAACAGGAAACTGGATCTCAACTGAGCACCCTGGATTTGAAGTAGACACTCTTATATGGGTTGCAGGCATTCTAAGGGGCACCCAAATCCAGTACACCAAATGCCTACCACTTTGGCAGATGGTTATTTTTCTTTGCATCATATTTATATTTGTGGGCAATCCTGTGAGGCTGCCTGCCTAGCCCTAGTCCATACAGTCAGCCTGACTGGCTGGCAGGCAGCGGGAACCCGAGTCACATTTCTCGCCACCCCTGCCTTCTGCCAATCAGGTTAACTGCTCCCAGGTGTGGCTCAGGTCCATTAAGCCCACCTGGAAAGTAACGTGACCTTCAAGCTGATTGGAGAGGCATATTGGTGCCAATATTGGTTCTGTCCTATAGTCAGTGTTCCCCTGAGTTAGTTACACCCCCTTCTACCAGCTCTTTAAAAGCCTATGCAGCTGTTAATAAACCCGGACATGTTCAGCCAAGCCTGTCCCCAGTGTCTCTTGGTGGGAAAAGGACACCACCATCCTGCTCTTCCTCCACAGTGTGGCTTTGCAGGACTAAGCTGCATACATTAAAGGGTTCTAATGGATCAAACTGAAGCATTAGTAAGGTAGAATTGCATGCAGTATGGGGAAGATCCATTTTGTGACTAGAGAAATATATTTGCCTATTAGTTACATGTGTACACATTTTGGGAGATATTGAATTATCCTAGGCAATAAACCTAGGATTGACTATATACTTACCATTGATGTAGACAGGCAGAGAGGGTAAAATTGATGAGATTTGTGAGCTGGAAGACCACATCCTCACCATACCTCCTGTGTGATCTCATCCTCCTACCTGACCCCACCTGTATGCCCACCTGCCCATTAGATTATGAAACCATACCCCTTTGGAGGTGGATAAAAGGCCTGAAGCACAGTGGGCCTGGCCCTTTGTTTCCCTTCTTCTTTGCCCTTATTGCCGTTGTTGCCCCATGCCTTCAGAGTACGTGGCTCTCTGCCTTCCCTTCACTCCCTGTGCTAAGCTGCTTGTAGCTGCTCATAGCCAAACACTTGTTGCATGTGGCTGGTTGCCTGCTCTCTGCTTGATATGGCCCCAACTTATCCAGACTTCCCTTTCTCCCTTAGATAGAGCCCTCATTCTCCTATGCATTTCCCTCATTAAATAAAAAAGCTTAAAAAAAATGTACCGTGCTGCCTGGTCTATTTGAGCCAGTATTCAGAATTCTCTGAATTTGTGACAAGAGCCCACATCCTTATCAATATGGGAAATATTGATGAGCAGATCAGTTTCACTATGACTCATTCCAAGTAAATAATATACTGTTTTACATAGAGGGGGTGCTTTTAGAAAAGAGTAATTTAGTTGTAATAACATCATTCCCATACTTTGTCACATTCTTAGAAAACCACAATAATACTTAAATTTTATCTCTACATCATGTTTTTAAATTTTATTTTCATTTATTTTCTCCTTGGTAAGCCATGAATACCGTTTCATGTATTAACTTTTTTAATGTTAGGATTTTATTTACAAAGCTTTCTGTTGCACAGAAAGCAAAAATGCTGTTACAGTCTTGGTGTAACTTGTAGCCATGTACAGCTGACTTATCAATCACAGCTACCTGCACTGCAGCAAGTCGTACTCAAAAACCTAACCAACCATGTTGGGTTGAGTCCCCAAGCTTGGTGGTGGATTACCAGGAGGAACTACATGGAGGAAGTGGGATATCCCAGTGAAGTAGGCGGGCATACAGGTTAAAATTGATTAAGTGTGTGAGCTGGAAGACCATGCCTTCGCCATGCCCCTGTGTGACCTCATGCCCCTACCTGGCCACACCTGAGCACCCACTGGCCAATCAGGTTAATTAACCATTCCCTTTTGGAAGTGGATTAAAAGCCTGGGACAGGCCTCTTGCCAGTACAGGGCCGGCTGTAGCCCTGGGCCTTCAGGGAGCATGGTGTTTGGGCCATCTGCCACATGCTTCCTGGCTTAGGTGCTCTTCCACGTGGCTGGTCCCTGGTACTCAGTATGAACCCAGATCTACCTCTCTTCTATAGATAAAGCCTTCACTCTCCTATGCATAAAGGCTATGAATAAAGGCTTAAAATGTACCATGCTGCTTCCTTCATTTATGCTGGTATTCAGAATTCTTCTCTGAATATTAGGCAAGAACCCGCAGAGGCTTATTAATATTGGGAATTTATTAATAAGCATATGGTGATATCATATGGCACCCCAAATTCCGATATCACCAGGAGCTATTCTTTGGCTCCTTGGGTGGTTGGGTATCCTGGAGCATGTAACATAGCTACGTTTTTTTCTCTTCTTTTTAATAAACAGTTACCAAATCCATGAGCAGCCCAACCAATACTGAACAGTTCTGTTTTTGCTGGTTACTTGGGGCCAGCTCCTCCTTCATCATCTGTCCTCTCTTCTTCCTTTCTTGTACTTTTATCATTTGGTTTCATCAAGATATTAAAGAAAAAGTTTAGAGTTACTATTAACTTCCA
This sequence comes from Lepus europaeus, assembly GCF_033115175.1. NCBI lineage: Eukaryota > Metazoa > Chordata > Mammalia > Lagomorpha > Leporidae > Lepus > Lepus europaeus. The sequence continues at coordinate 54,894,900 of NC_084842.1, forward strand.
GAAGATTAAGTCATCTCACTTCCTAAATAAAATTGCTTCCAAATATATCTCCTTTACTTTAGAAATTGCTGTTTAATAAACCCCCAGAACAAATGGGATATATAAAAAAGTACAAAACCCAAGGAACTAATGAAGGATATAAAAATGATTCAACTTGTAAGTATCTAAATATACTCTAATCAATTGAATACCTACATGAGATTTGTAATTTCCTTACCTTCGTACAATGTAAAGCACTATGGTGATCTAGGGAATGTATAGTAGTTTGTGAATGTGAATTGTGATATTATGTCTACTTACAATAGCCTTTTTTGAAATAATACTCAGTTCTGGGTTCCTACATAAAATAATATAATCACTTTTTTATAATTCAGCACAGCATGCTTAAGTAGGTACTTAAAATGTACAATGTCTGCCAGAATATATATATTCACATTGTAAAAATGACTCCACCTCCCTCTAGAGGATATCTTTTCTTATCGTTGTTTTAAATTTTTCTTCCAATAATATTCTATTTAATAAAAGAATTCTTATTTTTAAATGTAATTAAGATATGTGAATTTAGCATAAGCGTATATTATAAAATTCAGAAATATCTCCTCAAAACCAATCAGTCACTCTTAAAAGGAACTCCTGTATTTACTTTTGGCCATATCACTGAATCCACACATATTTATACTCACAGTTGGAAGGTTCCAAGGGGCTTAATTATATGAAAACTGGAATAGAAATATGTTTTCATTGGAAACAATAACAATAAAATAATAATACCTCTGTCAAGGGAAATTTGTTTTTTAAAGCCTTTTATTGGGAATAGTTCAAATGTAAAAGTTGGAGGAATAAAATATTGACATACTCTCTAGCTACATTCACTACTTAATATTATATACTATTTACTTTCTTATTTCTTATCTCTTTAAATATAAGATTCCCCCCTCAAACTAATCAGAAGTGTGCTGCGTATAGCAATACACTTGTAGCTATCAGTGTCAGTATATTTAACATTATGGTAGTATGTTAAATTGCCATCTTATATTACTATCTGTCAATTGACTTAATTATATATTTTGCATGACCCAGTACAGGATCAAATGTTCCCTATAGTTATCATGGTTTTTGATCCCTTTAATAATAGAAAATTTTCCTGGCCTTTTTTTTTTTTTTGTCTTTAATGACATTGACATTTTTGAAGAATTAAGTTCTTATTATTTCATTTGCTTTAATTGAAGCCTGCTTCCTCATTCTTGATTGTCTGGTATTTTGTCATGATTAAATTCAGGTTATGCATTGTTGGCCAAAATTTTATAACAGAAATCTATGGCTTTGTGGGAGACCCTTTATTGATGGTGTTGATGGGTCAAGGTATTTTGGTTGCTTTCACCATGCAAAAGCATTGCTTTTTCCTTTGACACTACTAATCAATTTGTTAGTAAACACTCTTCTCAAAATTTCTCCCTTGATTTATTACACCAAAATACTCTTTTCTGAATCTTTAATATTTTGATTACAAAGTGATAATTTCCTAATCCTATTCCTTTCTTGTTAGAGAGTGCTCACTTGGCTTTCTCTGATCAAGAGGTCTCATTTCTCCCTTACTATATGTCATCAGTATCTGCATCATCTACCTGCATCTATTGAAATATTAATTATTTATCACAATAAATTCATGGAACCCTATTTTCCCAATTTCTTACGATTCATTCACTACTTAGTGATTCTGGTGTTTAATCTGGTGTCCCAGGTTTAGATGTAGGAGCTCCTTTCTGTATCCATGTGACATATGCCCACCATTTTTGAGCACTTCCTTTATTTACGGCACAAAATGTATCTGTCTTTTTTATTCTTAGTCTTCCAAAGATTTGAAATTTCTTCAAAAAGCCCTGGTTCTTTATAGTAGGAAATACTATAGGAGCTAGAGATCTGTGTTCTAAGTTTGCTCATTAGAAATGCAAGAATTGGTCCTCTAAGTAGAAAGTATAAGGGAATAAACACATGTATATTAATGTAAACTGTAAATATACAATGTGCACATTGCTAAGAACCTCTTTTTTTATATTTATTTGACAGGTAGAGTTACAGACAGTGAGAGAAAGAGACAGAGAGAAAATTCTTCCTTCTGTTGGTTCACTCTCCAAATGGCCACTACGGCCAGCGCTATGCCAGTCAGAAGCCAGGAGCCAGGTGCTTCTTCCTGGTCTCCCACACAGGTACAGGGGCCCAAGTACTTGGGCCATCCTCCACTGCCCTCCTGGGCCAGAGCAGAGAGCCAGACTGGAAGAGGAGCAACTGGGACTAGAACCCAGTGCCCATATGGGATGCTGGCACCACAGGCGGAGGATTAACCAAGTGAGCCATGGCGCCGGCTCCAAAGAATGTCTTTGTTCAAAAATGCATATTCATGTCTCTTTCAAATAGCAAATGAACACATGTCAAGATTTTATCAATTTTTTAATTAATAGAGGGACAAATAATATGTGACATTGGTTCAGAAGATAAATCATAGAGGAGATATATAGGAGTACAGGAAATAAGGACTTCATTTCATTCTACAAATGTATGCAAAAATAAATCCATTAATAAAGAAATAAGAAATTGTATTCCTCTGAACATAACATATTTGCATTTCTATGGACAAGAATCATTCATATTACTAACAATTTTCAAGAACTTACAGATTTGTGAAATATTTCAAAGATAGAAGATGGGGATAGCTTGGATAACTAAATTAGGCAGGACACTCATTTATGCATTTTTTGTCCATTTCAAAGTCCTTTGAAACATGCATAAGAATACGCCATGCACACACACACACATTTCGCACAATCTTATAGCTCAAAATAATTTCAGAATGAACACTTAACACTAGAGAGAAAGAATTGAGGGTACTCTGAAGTACTCAAAAGATTATATTATCTTGAAATATTCAAATTTTCAGAAAGCAAACCTAAAAAAAGAGAGATTTGCAGATCTCTCTCCCTCTGTAACTAAAAAACCATGCCTGCTCCAAAGCCAGTATATGAGAGATAAAATCATTGACACAAGATATCAGGTTTATTCAAGAGGCTGGCACCTTGATGCACTGGGACTTTTCTCTTACAGAGACATCACCCCCTTTTCAATTACCAAGAGGACTTTTTTAAAGGAGGCAAGGAGAATTGAGTGGCTTTAGGGCAGATTTCCATGATCATTTCTAATGGTCGTCCTGAAACCAACCAGGTGGTGATCCATCTGTCTTCAGGCTTGGCTACTTATAGCTGCTGGATTTAAATGCATTGCATATCTCTGAGGTCAGTCTCTGGAATTCTAAAGTAAGTATTATTTATCTGTTAACTTAAGTAAAAGCCTAATTAGTCACAAAATCAGCAGTTAGCTCTTATTAAGAAGAAAATGGAATCATTTTAAATTACCACTATACCTTTACCATCCAAGATGGTACATAGTATATAGGTACTTAGTATACGGTTAAGTGCTGTTCAACAAGTTATTTTATTTCTCCTTCAGGAAACATAATTGTATTACCTTGTTTCATTTTACGTGTTTTCATCTTTCCTACCTTTCATGATTTTATTTTATTTTTGTATATGTATAACATTAGCTTGCTTCTAAATCAAACTGAATGAAAGATAGTCTCAGAAAAAAATTATGCTTCCTCCTCTCACAATTATTTTCTTCACCTTTTGTCAGCAATCAGTTCCATCATTTTCAGGTTTATTATTTCTGCACTTCCTTTTGCAAAGATTAGCAGATATACTGTGCCTTCTTGTTTCTCTTTCTTTCTTATGCAAGTGACAACATAAGGCTCTTTTGAACTTTACTTTTTAAAAAATTTTTTAAAACTTTAATAAATATAAATCTCCAAAGTACAACTTTTGAATTATTGCGGTTTTCCCCCCATAACCTCCCTCCCTCCTGCAACCATCCCATCTCCCACTCCCTCTCCCATCCCATTCTTCTTCAAGATACATTTTCAGTTATCTTTATATACAGAAGACCAGCTTAGCATATACTAAGTAAAGATTTCAGCAGACTCCACCCACACAGACACACAAAGTATAGAGTACTGTTTGAGTAGTATGAACTTTACTTTTTTTTAAAAGTTTGCTAATGTTTCCTGTAAACAGTCTCCATCATTCATAGTTGCATAATACTCCTTTGTGTATCTGCATCATAGGCGTCAGATTGTTTCAAATGTCCTTTAGGAAACTGACAATATTTTTCAGTTATGGATACTGTTTCCATGAAGAACATAGAGGATTTGCACATATGTAACACTGAGGTAAACAGCAGGGCAAATTCTCCAAAATGGAAGTGCCAGGTTCATGGGGAAATGAATGTTCATCCGTTGGGTATTGGACTGTTTTCAATTTCCACTAGCAATGTGTAAGATGGCTTAATTTTATAATTTCACCAATATAATGCATTGTAAATTTTTAAAATTTTTACCATTCTAAGAGATAAGAAGTAATACTTCTCTAAAATTTAACTTTCTTTTACTTAGTATAAGCACATCACAGCTTAAGTCTTATGTGTTTTGTGTACATTTCTCAAGTAGCTATGTCTTTTTGTGTAAGCTTTCATGTAGTTTTTCCTTTTCTGTAGTACTTTTAACCTTATCTTAGCATCTTAAAAAGTCCTCTTTAGATTAGGAATAGCTCTTTATCTTATATAAATATATGTAAATATTTACTCAGTTGTCATTTTTTTTTACTTAGCTTACATAATTTTGTCTTGAATTAGTTTTTTTTATTTTATTTTATTATTTTATTTATTTATTTTTTTTGACAGGCAGAGTGGACAGTGAGAGAGAGAGAGACAGAGAGAAAGGTCTTCCTTCCATTGGTTCACCCCTCAAAGGCCACTATGGTTGGTGCGCTGAGTTGATCTGAAGCCAGGAGCCAGGTGCTTATCCTGGTCTCCCATGTGGTGCAGGGCCCAAGGACTTGGGCCATTCTCCTCTGCACTCCCAGGCCACAGCAGAGAGCTGGCCTGGAAGAGGGGCAACCGGGACAGAACCTGGCACCCTGACCGGGACTAGAACCTGGTGTGCGGCGCCGCAAGGCGGAGGATTAGCCTATTGAGCCGTGGCACTGGCCTTGAATTAGTTTTTACAACTAATTATATCATTTTATTTGAAATTGTATTCTGTATTTCAGTAATAATAAGTGAATCTTTTCCTTACCCAAATCTCTTCATTCTACATGTTTTTAAATCACTTGTCTTATACTATTTTTGTAAAAGCAGATATCAGCAATTTAAAAATTATGGACAGAGATATTTTGCCTGGTGATCAAGACACCTGCATCCTATATTGCATGAGAGAAAGAGAGAGGGAAAAAAAACTAAATGAACTAGCACATTATGTGTTTTTTAGTAACTTGCAATCATTTAAAAAATTTCTCAACTATCCATCAAAATACAAGAAATCATTGATGAATTACAGCTCTATTATTTATTGAGTCAAAAGTACTGAATTTTTGTTCTTAGAGATGTTTTTAACTTGATTTAAAATTCAGCAGCAACATGGAAGAATACTACCAAGAGACTCAATATCAGTGACTTCTGATATGAGCTGATGTTTTTGCAAGAAACAATTGTGCTACTTACGATTATATTTTTGCTACTGTTAGGGACACTCTTACTTTGCTATTTTTCATCTCTGTGCAGTTTATGTAAGGTACAACTCTCTAAAGAAAATCTTGCTAATAACTACAACTTGTTTTCTCATGAAAATTAGTGTCACTACTGATTTGAAGCACTCAAATTATTATATCTAAATTATTGCAAGGCTCTAAACTGATTAACTGGCAAGAGGAAATGTGTTATGGCCTTAGAGAAATTCTTTGATCAAGATCCTTTCTTTCCCTAAATGTTACCTGTGCTATCCATGTTTCTGTAGAGAACTGAGTATATACTATTGAAATTACGAGTGCCACATAAAACTTCAGGATTAAAACTCAAGAAAAGAAATGAAAACTTCAGATGACTAAGATAAAACTCAACTCAGATTTTGTATAGCACAAACATTCAAATATCTCTCATTAGCATTGTGGTAAACTCGAAGCCTGAAATAGACCTGGCTTCCTGCCAAGTAACATTTTAATAATCCTGGAGTGATTAATTTTCATATAATGAGAGATAAACATGATTTTCTGGCTTGGAAAGATATCATCAATGCATAGAAGTTGCTACACATTTTAAATTAAATTTTGTAGGATACTGACACCAACGTGTATCAGTAGCAATGATTCAACCATTTAGAAGAATTTTGGATGACATACAAGGGAAAGGCTGGTTAAAATTATGCTTCAGTGAAAGGGGATTATTATTTTAATTCAAATTAATTTTGAACAGAAACATAATTTTGGTTGCCAACAACACTGACATTTTTGTAAACACCCAGGGTATGTTTGGGTTCAAATATTCTTATTTAATTTATTATTCTCTTATGTTTACATAAATTCTAGAGAAATAGTGAAAACAATCACTTGAAAAGAAGGAATATTAAAAACAAACAAAAACTTTATTAAGTAATTGTTTTGTGAAATTAAGCAACCTTAAGTTTGAATATGTACTTCTTAGGAATGACTTAACCGGGGGAAAAAAAAGCCTGTATTTGTGGCATAAGATACTTTTCATGTATTGAACTAAAAAGGGATTTTTCTCAGTTAAAATATTGCTGAGGGGCTGGTGCTGTGGCACAGCGAGTTAACGCCCTGGCCCTGAAGCGCCTGCATCCCTGGGCGCCGGTTTTAGTCCTGGCTGCTCCTCTTCAGATCCAGCGCTCTGCTGTGGCCTGGGAAAGCAGTGGAAGATGGCCCTAGTCCTTGGGCCCCTGCATCCACGTGGGAGACCTGGAGGAAGCTCCTGTCTCCTGGCTTTGGATCAGCGTAGTTCCAGCCGTTGTGGCCATCTGGGGAGTGAACCAGAGGATGGAGGACCTCTCTCTATAACCCTTTCAAATAAATCTTAAATATATATATATATATATATATAGAGAGAGAGAGAGAGAGAGAGAGAGAGTTGGGCTTCTGTATGATAAGAAATAATAGGAGTTATACTTGATTCTTTTGGACAGCTATGTCCATATTAGAATTTCACATAAATTTTAGCTCTTATTTATTGAAGTTTTGTTTGTTGTCCCTGGGTATCAAGGCTCTTATTCTCTAAGAATAAGTGAATTAAAGCATTATTCTTAATATAACAGATTATTATTTCCCTTTTGCTTCTCCATGTCCTGATTTATCCTTTTGGGTGAATTTTAGACAATGAAGTGAATGCATAGTCTAAATGCATAACTAAAACAACTTTGAAAAAAAAAAAGAAAATCTGAAGGAAAGCATTATTTAACTGCAAGATTTCTTATAAATCTGCAATGGTCCAAAGAATTTGGAATTGGGACGTTAGTGTAAAAGTGGTCAAATGCATCAAAGAAACAGAATGACAAATCTAAAAAACAGACACAAACATTTATGGAATACTAATTTCTAACAAAGAGCAAAGGCAAATTGTAGTAGAAATAGTAGCCTTTTTAACAAATGGTATTGAGTTAATTGTTCAATTACAAACACAAAAATAAACCTACACACTCACAGTTCACATCAATAGCAAAAATAACTCAATTTATGCCATAGACTTAAATGCATGATTTCACTCATGTGTGGAATCTGAAAAAGCTGTTCTCTTAAAACTAGAAAACAGAGCAGTGGTTATCAGAGGCCAGGAAAATTAAGGGACAGGGGAGGAGGAGGAGAGTTTGGTTAACAGGCACAAAGTCACTGCCAGATAGACAGAGTAAGTGCTGTGTTCTATTACACAGAAGATGATTACAGCTGACAATAATTGTACCTATAATCTAGAACAACTAGAAGAAAGGATTTTGAATGCTCTCATTAAGTAACATAAACATTTGAGATGATGGATAAATTAGATATCCTGAATTGATCAATGCATAATGTTTAAATGTACCAAAACATTACCCTGTAATTTTTCAAGATGTATAATTATGTCAATTAAAATATTTAACCTTAAAACTGAAAAATTTATAGAAGAAATTAAAGTGCTAAAAGATTGACAAGACAAAGCATACTCTTTGTAAAAAAATTTTGTACAACACATTTCTGAACTCATTTTTTTTCTTGTTTTTCTATTTATTGCTATAATACAAGTCTCCTATGGACCAGGATTTTATTTATAAGTTTTTTAAAAAAAGATTTATTTATTTATTTATTTATTTGAAAGAGTTACACAGAGGCAAAAGAAGAGATAAAGAAAGAGAAATGGAGAGGTCTTCCGTCCGCTGGTTCAGTCCCCAGGTGGCCACAATGGCTGGAGCTGAGCCCATCCGAAGCCAGGAGCCAGGAGCTTCTTCTGGGTCTCTTAGGTGGGTGCAGGGGCCCAAGGACTTGGGCCATCTTCCACTGCTTTCCCAGGCCATAGCAGAGAGCTAGATTGGAAGTGGAGCAGCCAGGGCTCAAACTGGCGCCCATGTGGGATGCCTGCACTGCAGGAGGAGGCTTCACCCACTAAGCCACAGCACCAGCCCTGTTTATTTATACTTATACTTTTAAGACTGTATGCCTAATACTTACTACAGGGCTTTGCACATAATAATAGGTACTCAACAAACATTGGTCCAATGAAGACATGATTAAATGATCTAACAAACTGACAAATTAACATAGAGATAGAAAATGAGGTATAGAAGTCTTGAAAATACCAGAGAAAAGACATAGTATATTGCTTTTCAAATTTCGTGTGGAATCACTTTGGAATCCTGTTAAAACGCAGATTCTGATTAACTAGAGCTGGAAGAGAACTTGAAATTCTGGTTTTCTAGCATGGTCCAAGTGTTAGCAAAGTTTCTGCTCCTGGTAACACTTACTTATACAATGGCATAATACATGACTCAACTAAAAACAAAAAGAGATCAAAGTGAACATCAAATTATAAATATGGCAATTGACACTGTCTCCATATGAAAGAATTGAAAGTTGCTTCATAAAATTACAAGTTAAGTCACCTGCTGAGGAATAGTATAGAGAGCTAGAAGAGTGTTCAGAGAAGGCCAAGCCAGAAGAAATTAAAAATTGTTTCAGGGCCGGCGCCGTGGCTCACTTGGCTAATCTTCCCCCTGCAGCGCCGGAATCCCATATGGGCCCGGGGTTCTAGTCCCGGTTGTTCTTCTTCCAGTCCAGCTTTCTGCTGTGTCCTGGGAAGGCAGTGGAGGATGGCCCAAGTGCTTGTGCACCTGCACCCGCATGGGAGACAAGAAGGAAGCACTGGCTCCTGGCTCCTGGCTTCGGATTGGCGTAGCTCCAGCCATAGCGGCCATTTGGGGGGTGAACCAGTGGAAGGAAGACCTTTCTCTCTGTCTCTCCCTCTCACTGTCTGTAACTCTACCTGTCAAATAAATAAAATAAAACATCTTTTAAAAAAATTCTTTCAAAGAGAAAAACAGGAAAATAATTTCAATGAAAAGTTGTTAACATCTATTAATAGGTGAGGTATGAAAACATAGACTCAATGCAGCGAACAGTTAATATGCAAATGAATTGACTTTAAAAATAATACCCACAAACTTGGTATTTTTTTTTTATTTTGTTTCCTCCTTCGGTTTTGCACAATCAGATAAGTGAAGAAGCTGTCAGATGCAAATTTATTAAGTAGGCCTGCTTGTTAACAACTCCAGGAAGGTTTTGCTACAGGAAGAAGGTTGGGATTTAATTTTTCATATGTGATTTGGGGATTTGATCTAGATGTTATTAATGTGCTATACCTACTCTCGGTTTCTATAGGGAATTCAAAGCTAAGAGTAATGAGCACATATCTGATGCCTGGGACCAAAAGATTAAAAAAAAAATCAAAACTGTCACCAAGGCACACATTTTACACACTGTTAAATTTTATATAACCTACAACATATTCTATTGAAAAGGCAAAACATTTCACTGATGAGACCCTCCCACTCATACAATCAACTCATCATGTTACTGAATTGCTCTGCCAGGCAGTGCTTGCTTATATTAAAATCAAAATCAGCCTCCATTCAATTGCTCTCTACCCATTCCTGAGTTCTATGGAACATAAACTCCAATTCCTCCTCCAGGTCCCAAATGCCTGAATGCCAAAATCATGCTGCCATTGCCTCTAAAGCTGAATTCTTCAGCACCTGCAAGCATTGTTCAATGACAAGAGTTACAAACACTTTATTATATTGTTTACCTTGCTCTTACTCTATCTTCATTGACTATGCTACACAAAAAATCCTGTCAACAGCAGTAAAATCATTCTCAGTACCTCAGAGCAAGAGAGTTCCTTGATCCAAACACTTTGTGCTTTAATACTGTCCATCATTACAATAATTTTCAAACGAAGAGGCAGCATGAAATGTAAGAATCTGTTTAAATCTGTTTAATACCCTACTTCTCATTCACATAAATGAAAACTGGGATCACATCCCACATATTCTATCTCTCATTTAAGCCACATGTTATATTGATGGAAAGTGCCAATATAACAATCAGTTACTGTACAAACTTGGCAAGCTGTGGAATCTGTTCTAGCTACAATTTCCCTATTATGCAAATGAAGTGCACAGTTTGCCTGCCCACACATGCACAAAAATATCAAATACATGAAAGCAATTTGCAAGGAAATGTCACAACAGTAATGAAGTGTTTACTATTTATTTCAAGTTTTTAACAAAGTTTACTCATTGTAATTAAACCCACACATTTTCAAATTAGGAAAATATGGATTTAAAATTTAGTTCTGCTATTTACTCTCTCGGACCCTGAGCAAGCTCCTTAACCTTCCTAATCATTAGCTACATTACCTATAAATGCATTGCAAATACTTAACTTGTACAGTTTTTGAAAGATAATTTAGGCAATGGGTTTAGCATAGGTCATGATGCATAGTAGCCACTAAGAGATGTACCTGATCATACATAATTTTTGCTCCTCATTAATGACCTAGTGAAGAATAAGTATTCATTATTTTATTATATATCCTACTTGACTCAGAAAGTATGTCATATATTTTACAAAGATTCCAACTTAATTATATTTTAAAAAAATTAATCAAAGAATGCTTAATTATTTAAAAATTAACATTATTAGCACATTTTTAAGAGCACTCGATCCTTCTCTATGCACTTTGTTTAAGGACACAAATCTCAAATACTTCACCAAAATCTTGCATTAAAATAATATGGAATTGTTATAGAATATTTTATTTGTGGTTGGGGCTGTACTGGGTAGCTCTGTGCTATATTAGAACATTAAAAAAATAGAAAAAAGTAAAATGTTATAAAATGAGGACCATTATATTTTGCCTTATTGAAAAATGATGACTATGGGTCCTATGCTGTAGGGTAGTAAGCTATGCCTCTGCCTGCAGTGCCAGAATCCCATATAGGTGCCGGTTAGTGTCCCAGCTGCTCCTCTTCCAATCCTGCTCTTTGCTATGGCTTGGGAAAGCAGTGGAAGATGGCCCAAGTCCTTGGGCACCTACACCCGGCATAGAAGACCAGGAAGAAGCTCCTGGATCTTGACTTCAGATAGGCTCAGCTCTGGCCATTGCGGCCATTTAGGGAGTAGCCAGTTGATGAAAGAACTTTCTCTCCATCTCTCTCTCTGTCTGTAGCTCTGCCAAATAAATAAATAAATGAAGAAAGCAAGAAAGCAAGAAAGCAAGCAAGCAAGCAAGCAAGAAAGAAAGAAAGAAAGAAAGATTCCAGACCCTGAATATTTAGACATGAATTTTAGAATATTCCAGTGTTACTTATGAACAAAGCATATATATATATATATATATATATATATATATTTTTGTACAGGCAGAGTTAGTGAGAGAAAGAGACAGAGAGAAAGGTCTTCCTTCCATTGGTTCACCCCCCAAAGGCCACTATGGTTGGTGCGCTGCGAGGATCTGAAGCCAGGGGCCAGGTGTTTCCTCCTGGTCTCCCATGCGGGTGCAGGGTCCAAGTATTTGGGCCATCCTCCACTGCACTCCCAGGCCACAGCAGAGAGCTGGACTGGAAGAGGAGCAACCGGGACAGAACTGGTGCCCCAACTGGGGCTAGAACCCGGAGTACCTGCGCCGCAGGCGGAGGATTAGCCTAGTGAGCTGTGGCGCCAGCAGCATATTTCTTCTTTAACTTCTCCCAGAATTTACTCTAGCTTTCAGTGACACAATGTTTCAGATTTTATATACTTAAATATTTCATATATTTTGATGTTGTTGTATATGGTATCATGTTTTACTTTCAGTGCATTAAAACAACAGTTATGATTAGTCATTGTCTTTCAAACCTTGTACACTATGTTTCATTACTTCCATTTATTTTCTATCTGAATTTAAGAATTTAGGCATCTAGATGGCTTACAAAACGTGTACAGATATACAAGGAGGGTTTTTTTAATCAATTGAACAATTGAATTAAAATTCTCCATATGAATATGGTGTAGAATGGAATAATCAAAATGAAAGAATGCAAGTAAAAAAACTCATCTAACCCCTTGCTTCATAAAAATGTATGAATATAATAAATGATGCTTTCACACTTGAAAATCAGCAGGCATCATAAATACATATAAAGTGGGTTAAGAAAATATTTTCCTTCTTATGAGAACAGTAGTTTAAACGGCTTAATGATGATAATTATAAGTAGCTGGTAAAGTTTTCATCAAAAACACTGACCCAAACTTATAGCAGGTGCTAATTACATGTGATGTTAATAACCATTTACCCCTTTGTGATATCTACATATGTTATAAAGAGAAATATAACACTAAGTATTTTTCTGGAGAGACTCATGAGACTGTGAAAAAGAATATGAAAACTTTAGTAAAATGTTTTATTTTCTCAACCATGAATACCGAAAGTTGTCTTCTATGTACATAGTTTTGAGCCACAAAATGATTTTAAGAACATGCCATTTTAAGTGACAACTGAAAGGTATGGCATTCTGTAATTTTAAACACTGTAAAAATGGATAATGGGTTAGCTAAAGGACAACTTTGAAGCAAGTTAACATCTGTGTTCTTGTTTTGCATTATTTATTTAGGATTCATATCACAAATTCTTTCCCAAAAATGTAGGGGGCTCAGTAAAAATTAATTATTTATAGTATACACAAAAAATAAAGTGTTTGTTTTGAAAGAAATAAGGAATGCAGTCACTTGGTTAAAAAAAAAAAAAGTTTTACAATGAAAACACCGAGTCTTACCCTGCCCTCTTCTGCTCTGTCCCCTACAAGTAATTAATTTTATTAGTATTTTCAGTTTCCAAGGAAATGTGGCTTTACTTAATCATATTTTCCTTTCTTACACATAAATTAGCACAGCATATGTACTATGTCTTTTTCTGTTTGCTTCTAATTTTACTTAGCTCACCAGTTTCATATGGTCCAACCTAATACCTTGGAGATCTATTCATATTAATATGTAGCTTTTCTTATTTCTTTATGTTTTCAGCAGTTGCAGCTCATTCCATTGTGTGGATATTTCAGTTTATTCAATCTGTCCTCTGCCATTCTCTGTATTAATGAAAACTGATTGTTATCTTTTGGGATTATGAAAAAAAAAAGGATCAATAGATAAACTCTCAAATGCATTTGGTTATATGTGATAATATTTACAGAAAACATTCTTTTTTTATAAAAAGATTTTTATTGTTTATTTGAGAGAGAGAGTTACGGAGAGGGAGAAAGAGAAAGGTCTTCCATCTGCTTGTTCACTCTCCAAATGGCTGCAACGGCCAGAGCTGGGCTGATTGGAAGCCAGGAGCCTGGAATTTCTTCTGGATCTCCCACATGGGTGCAGGGGCCCAAGCACTTGGGCCATCTTCCACTGCTTTCCCAGGCCACAGCAGAGAGCTGGATTGGAAGTGGAGCAGCTAGAACACGAACCAGCTCCCATATGGGATGCTGACACCACAAGCGGAAACTTAGCCTACTACACCAGCACTCTGGCCTCTAAAGGAAGCATTCTTAAAAGTGGAAAGTTATTGAGTCAAAGGGCAAATACATTTGTTATTTTGATAGAAAACAGGTCAGATTAATTTTCTCTATTGATAATCTTAACAAGAGGGTTTAAAAACTGAAGGTGTAGCACAAACTTAAGGGCATTCCTGTTGGCCAGCATCTCCATTTCTGTAGTGCAAGTACCCTCTGGGTGGAGCTGGAAGTCTGACAGTTTGTATTTAACTGGCCTAATATATAGTACCAACCTTTTCTTGGTAGCTAAAACGTCTCCTATTTTTCTTTTATGTCCTTGTGTCTGGTTTAAACTGAAACTTTTCTAAACTATTACAACATTTTCATCAGGGGATATGTCATAAGAAGCAGAATATTCTTCTTTCCCAGGCCACACAGGAACTCAAGCATAAACAACTATTGCTAAATTAGGTGTTTGGGGACCTGCTTTTAGCAGATGAGGGAAATGAGAATATCTTTGTTTACATATAAAATGATGCATTCAAATTTGTTAACTATGTTTATATTGTTAATTTTAGGGCAAAGTCATTTTCCCCAGTTAACGCTAAATTCCTTTCAAACTATTGCAAATTCTAACTAAGGATCATTTTACTAAGTTCTGTTCAAGGAGCTGTCAAATGATGGAGCATTCCTCAGCTTACTTCCGAAGGACACCCTCAACTTTTTTTTTTTTTATTAAACTTCTTTTTAATGAATATAAATTTCCAAAGTACAGCTTATGGGTTACAATGGCTTCCCCCTCCCATAACTTCCCTCCCACCCACAACCCTCCCCTTTCCCGCTCCCTCTCCCCTTCCATTCACATTAAGATTCATTTTCAATTCTCTTTATATACAGAAGATCAGTTCAGTATATATTAAGTAAAGATTTCAACAGTTTGCCCCCATATAGCAACACAAAGTGAAAAAAATACTGTTGGAGTACTAGTTATAGCATTAAATAAGAGTGTACAGCACATTAAAGACAGAGATCCTACATAGTATTTTTTTAAAAAATTAATTAATTTTCTATGCCATTTCCAATTTAACACCAGGTTTTTTTTTTCCTTTCCAATTATCTTTATATACAGAAGATTGATTCAGTATATAATTAGTAAAGATCTCATCAGTTTGTACCCAACTTTTTAAATATTATTTTTAAATATTATTGTATAAGATTCTAGGACAGTATTGATTCTTATCTAGAGTCTTTTTAAAAATGATTTATTTTTATTTATTTGAAAGACAAGGAAATAGAGAAAGGGGAGAGAGAGAGAGAGAGAGTTGTTTCACCTACTGTTTCATTTCTCAAATGGTCACAAGCACTGATCTGGTTTAGGCTGAATCCAGGAACCACAGCTGCATCCAGGTCTCCTACACGGGTATCAGGGGTCCCAGTGCTTGAATCATCTTCCAGTCTTCCCAAGCACCCTGACAGGGAGCTGGATCAGAATTGCAGTAGCTGGGACTCAAACCAGTGCTCTTATATGGGTGCTGGTGTTGCAGGCAGCAGCTAAACTCAGTGCATCACAACGCCAGCCCCTTAATTGTAGTCTTTTGTAATAATTTTTTAGTTTAATAATAATGGGTATATATTTTATTTATTGTTATTCTGTACCATCTTCCAAAAACAAAACAAAAATTTTAAGAATACAAGAAATTTATTCTTGATATATTTGTAATTAAAACAAAAAATAATTAACAAAATGTCAAATTATTATTCTACAAGTAAAATATGCCAGAAAATAAAGTATACACCCTCTTCATTTTCCAAGGCCTCAAGAAAGTTAACTTCTTCCATCTTGTTGCTTTATGATGCTTTAATTGTTTAAGTCAAGAGAGTGACATTTATATTCCAGGTATTCAAGTGGCTGGCAACAGTATGGAGGAAGAATTGAATTATAAGACAAAATTTATGGCATGTCTCTTAACAAAGGTCCTGAATCTGCCACATGATAGCTTGCACTCTCCTCTCACTGCCCACAGCATCATCATTTGGCCATACTCACAACAAGGAAGCTTGGAAACACAGCTCTGCTTCTGGGTAGCCTATTTCAAAGACGAATGCTAATGAGGTCAAAGGGAAAACCTGATATGTGGGGAGCAGCAGCAATTTCTTTCCCAGATAACACCCAGTTCTGGAGAAAATATTGCACCCATGTGATAGAATATTAGGACCAGCTTTAAGACCAGAAGACGGCACAGAGGAGAAGTCATATAATCTCAAATAAAACAGGTACCTCTTCCAAAATATAATAGTGTGTGACCAGAAGCAGCCCCTCCTGGCCATGTGGGAGACCTGGAAGAAACTCCTGAATTCGACCTGACCTAGCCCCAGCTGGGGCAGCCATCTGCGGAGTGAGCCAGCCGGTGAAAGACATTTGTCTCTCTCCCCCTCTATCTCTGTAACTGACTTTGCAATAAACAAATAAATCTTTTAGATAATTTTTTACATAATCATTATTTCAGGCAGTGCTACAGAAAGTCAGTGGAAATTAATGAAACTAATGCTTAGAATTATTAAGGGATAAATAACGTGGTGAAAAGATAAAAATTATGAACAGAAAAAACCAAAGCTTTTTCTTCTGAAAAGCAGTGGTAGAATAATGGTGGTAACAGTATCATTTGTGATAAAACAAAACAGACATCATTAAATAGCCATAAATCCATCTAATAAGAAATGAGTGGGTTTTATTTACACAATGAACTTCCTACTAGGATATTTCGATAAATGGAAAACGGCTGCATGCATAGCTCTGTGGTCACGGGCCACCCTTCCAGATTGGACTGTGTAGCTATCTTTGTAAATTTAGAACCCAAGGGAATTAGGTTGTATTCATAACCAGATTAAATTTTTCAGTCCTTTCCACATTTGGTCTAATCTCTTCCACCCATTTTCCCATTGTAATTTGGCTTTTCATGGCCATGTCTGCAAAACTGAAGGCAGCTTAGAAAAGACAGGCAGGTTATAGTGCTGAGACTTCAGTTTTTACATGTATACATTTATATATATATATATATAGAGACACAATATAATTATGACATAGCTATATATCACAATAATATATAGTATATATTTGCTTAAAATGATTCTGACTTCTGATTGTGATTCTGAGCAAGAATTTATCCATAGGACTAAGTGTGTCATAGTGAGTCTGAATCAATATAACTTCAATTTTTTCATCAAATATATTCCTCATACATTTAAAATCCTTAAAACAATTAATCATTATAATTAGAATGAATTGGAACAAAACCCCAGGTTTTTGAGCACTCCTGTTAGTCTTTTAAATATCTTCCTTTTGGAAACAGAAGCTTTAAGGGACAGAGAGAGAGAGAGAGAGAGAGCGAGCTCACATCTGCTGGTTTACCCCCCCACCCATGATGTATGCAACAGACAGAGGATACAGGACTAGAAATACAGGTAAAATCCAGGAGTTCAGAACTGAATTTAGGTCTCCCATGTGGGTTGCAGGAACACAACAACTGTCTCCATGTGAAAGCTGAAGCAAGAGCTGGACCTAGGAATTGAACCCAGGTAGTCCAATGTGGAAGACAGGTGTCTTAACCATTTGGCCACATGCATGCTCTGTTAGTCATTTTTAAAAGCCCTTTTCTATCCTGAAATATTATGATGTAAGTCCATTCCTTTCACATTTGAATAAGTTACAGCTTTGAATAGGGAGATACCAAGAATGAGGGCATATAACCATGTTAAACAAAGGAACTGAATCTAAAACTAATTCTTGTGGGCTGATGTCAAAGCAAGTTTCTTCCTGTGCTTTTGGACTTTTTGAGTGATAGGAGCTTCACGGTAAGGTAAACACAGCATTTAGACACTTGAAAAGGACAGCTGTGTCAATCAAATGCTGCTACTCACCACTAAAGGCTTTTTTTCTTCTCATGCTTTGCTGAATTTCTGAGTATGTCTCACATTACACAGCTTTAGTGATTTAAACCTGTTTCTCTGACATGCAAGAAAGGAAAGCCATTTGCTTTTGCTTTTTCTTTAAAGAGAGCTGCTCATGGGGTGGGAAAACTCTCAGCTTAATTTTCTTTTCTTCATTTACATAGAGCTATAATCTGCCTGGAGGCCTGTGAGCTTCCCATGGGATGCAGAAATCGGAAGATGATAAATGCAGCTTTCTGTTGAACCACTACCCAGTTATTTTGAAGAAAAGCTATGAAAAGTGCTTTTATTGTGAATGCATTTTACCTTCTGTATTGCAGTTTGTATTGGTTAAGATACAGCAAAAATAAACTTCTTTAAAATAAATTTCAAACATAAATTAATGTGCTTATCCATTAACATTATTAATAATGACCAAATATGTTAACAAATTTTGAGTGATAACACACTAAATGAAATAAAAGATTTATAACAAAATGATAAAAGTGAAAAACATGGGAGGAAGGCTGTAGTGGAAAAATGAACTTCTTTTTCACACTCCACTAACTAGATTTGGGCTCAGATACATATAATAAAAGGATATTAAGGCCGGCACCGCGGCTCGATAGGCTAATCCTACACCTGTGGCGCCGGCACCCGGGTTCTGGTCCGCGTTGGGGCGCCAGATTCTGTCCCGGTTGCTCCTCTTCCAGTCCAGCTCTCTGCTGTGGCCTGGGAGGGCAATGGAGGATGGCCCAGGTCCTTGGGCCCTGCACCAGCATGGGAGACCAGAAGTACCTGGCTCCGGGCTTCGGATCAGCATGGTGGCTGGCTGCTGCACCGGTCGCAGTGGCCACTGAGGGGTGAACCAATGGAAAAAGGAAGACCTTTCTCTCTGTCTCTCTCTCACTATCCACTCTGCCTTTAAAAAAATATATATTAAAAGAAAGACAGAAATATGTACAAAGACATACAAATTAATTTGATAGAACTCTTACGTGACATGAGAGTCCTCAGAAATGAAACACCAAAGAATCAAGGAAAACTGTAGTTTTATGAATAGCTATGCAAAGGTATGTTTTGAAAACAAAAATTATGATCTACTGATAATAATCTGGGGGAACACAGCAAAGCTTGTTCAGACTCTTCTTGGTGGCTCTTTCTTCTGGGCCTAAGAACCTTTCTGGAGTGATGGCCTTATGTCTTAGAGGAGGTGGAGAGAATTCTTGTGGCCTGTTTCAGTGTGGGAAGGAGATGGGAAGGTGAGAATGAACTCGCGTCTGCTGTTTCCTCAGATTCTGAGGAGCCATATTTTGGAGTAGGATGTTCCTGGGTCTGAAATTCCTCCGAAAAGTATCGCAGTCCAGAAACAGGTTTTATGAATTGTCCCATAAATGATTGAACAGGTTTCTTAGCTCCAGGAATAGGTCAGTTCAGTCAAACAGTTGACACTTAGCTTTCTTTCCTGAAGGTTACCATTATATATCAATCATTCATTAAACAAGTGTATATACTTTTCTCCTGTTAATCTGTCTTGTCATAGAGGTCTCAATCATGAATATATGATGGGTGAGAAAAATGTATTGTTTTTTCTCCTCTACAGGTCAATTCAAATTAAGTGGGAAATGTATACTAGTATTAAAATACTTAAAATA
This sequence comes from Lepus europaeus, assembly GCF_033115175.1. NCBI lineage: Eukaryota > Metazoa > Chordata > Mammalia > Lagomorpha > Leporidae > Lepus > Lepus europaeus. The sequence continues at coordinate 54,914,421 of NC_084842.1, forward strand.
TTCTAGTTATTTACATGCCAGTTTTCCCTACAATCCCCCAAATTACTAAATATTTATTGAGCAGCATTTTTGTGCTAAGTGATGGATTCACAGCAGTAAGTGAGAGAGGCAATACCTCTGTTCTTGTGGAGGTTCTAGTTCTAGACTACTAGTCTCAGTTGTCCAAGATAAAACAGGTAGCTCAACAAATCTGTACTGTTGTGCTGCCTTTCAAAGAAAGGAAACCAAGGCTTAGAGAACTTTGTAATTTCCCTTGTGTAACATATTAATTATGCGTCAGAGATAAGACATGGAATTTAAACTATTTTGGGGAACTTGAGAGTCTAGCTGCACTAATTTTTCTCTTAGGTTTCTGTTTCAGTATGAACTTTTCTCTTTGTAACATCTTTTTTTTTTTTTATTAAACTTTTATTTAATGAATATAAATTTCCAAAGTATAGCTTGTGGGTTACAATGGCTTCCCCCCTCCCATAACTTCCCTCCCGCCCGCAACCCTCCCCTTTCCCGCTCCCTCTCCCCTTCCATTCATGTAAAGATTCATTTTCAATTCTCTTTATATACAGAAGATCAGTTTAGTATATATTAGGTAAAGATTTCAACATTTTGCCCACCTAGCAGCGTAAAGTGAATAAACTTCCATTGGATTACTAATTATAGCATTAAATTGATACTGAACAAGAAAATATTTCCTTGAAGTATAAGGAGAAATAAATGTGACTATAACTTTGGCTTTCAATGAATATTTTACCCTGTGAAATAAGAAGCTACTAGTTAAGTCAAGGCTAGGTGTATTAAATTATTCAAGAAAAAAATGAGGAAGATAGATTGAATTTTAGACATATATTGGTGTACATTGAAAAATCATGAACATATGGCCACTGGAGAAAAGATAGACTTTGTAAAGTCAAGTCAGTGACAAATATACCTAATTAGTAAAGATTTCTGACTGCTAAAAGCCGCTTAACTATTCTACAGATTTTAAACCATGCTCACTTGCAATAAATGAGTCTTAAAATATGGAATGTAATTCCACCTGCTCATGAATCTGTGAAGATAAAAAATAAGTCAACCAAAACCAGCAGCAAAAGACTAATAACTACTGGTAGGTAAATTATGTACATGTACATGTGTACATGTATTATGTATTAAAGAAATAAGAAGCTAGACTTTTCATTTTTATCTATTTTTGCTAACAAAAATGTTTCTTTAATATACTCAATTGAGTTAAGTGCATTTTTTTATATTCAACTATTATTTGTCCTAAAATAATCTTCAATGCTGTGTCAATATAATGACTATTGTTTTCCCTACATCCATTTTGAGCCCTATGCTGCCTTCTAACTCTGGATACTGGCTAAAGAAAAGACATTCCCAATATAAACTATGAAAAGTAAGATTCGCATGAGTACATGCTGACATTGAGGTAGCTTCTGAGATTCCAAACAATGAAGTACAATATTACCATCTGTTATTGTTTTTTTGTAGCCCATATTTTCATGCTTTAGCTTATTCATTCACACATTAGCTCCTTTACTGATGCAAATATGCACAGAAACACCTGTTTTACATGTTAATGGCCCCTCCTCTCTGCTAGGTTCTGTGCTTTTGTTATAGACAAGAAATAGTAACAATTAGTATTCACATAACCCTTCTATATTTTGAGTGTTTCACATATAAAATTCATTCCCAAACCCTGAAGAGTTCCGTTGTTTAGAAAAAGAGGAGACAAGTTCTTTTGAGACAACATTATTGCGTAAACTAGATATCTGTGGAAAGAAAGGATTTGGAACAAAGAAAGGAGTGAAAGTTTGTTTTTGAAATGAATTTGGGGAAGATTAAATAAGAGTAATTTTGTTTTGTTTCATTTTGTTTACATAAAGAGAAAATGAAGGCATTTGCAGACTCAAAGCAGAGATATAACATGGTGTTTTTGAAGAATATCAAGTAGTTCAGGAAACATTATTGCATAGGATACTAGGAGATTTAGGGAAGATGAGTTTTGACATTAAGTAATTCAAGTATTTCCAAAACTGATGTAGTATAACCATCAAATGATTACATAGGAAGCTGACACATTCAGTTGACATTTTAGAAATATCATTCTGTTTCCAATATATTAGTGAATTCAGGCAAAAATGGGTACAGAAAATCTGCTGTTGTAAACCAAAAATGAACTGGAAATTGTCTGAACAAAAAAGTGGTAATAAGGATGGCAAGAAAAGCCTAATTTAATTTGAAAGTGTTAACGTCTATTGGAAGGAATTACTCATATGCTGAATAGGAATGAAGAAGAATTGAATGTCAGCTATGTATCCTGCTTATTCTTGTCAGGGAAAGGAAATCCAAAGAACAAAGCAAAAATATTACAAAAAAAGAATTATATAGTACACCATTCATATCAACAAAAAGTACATTACTGAACATTCTAGTTAAAAGGCAAACCACCAGACAGAATAAATGCAAACAAGCTGTATATGTGAGACTCTCTGTAAACATAGGGTGTTGTTAGATCTCGGCATATTTAGAAGTGGATTAGTGGAGAAGTTTGAGGTGAAGCCAGTTTCAAGAGGGACTGGAATATTCGTGGGTAGACTTATTGGACCTGTATGACTCTTTTTCAGGTATCTTTCTATATGACGTTTCTACTAAAGTAGAAGTGTAGATTTCTTGGGGATGATTATTAATTCAAGGCAAAAGCCAGAAAAAAAAACACAGATATTGTTGAACAACAGTAAAGTGAGATAGAGTTGAAATTTGCTTACCATGATCAGAAAGCAGCAGAAGCCTGAACAATGACAACTATTAAGGAACCAACTAGGCTATATGTTCCAATGAGACCTGTGACAGTACTTTCTTCTGCTTTGAGATTTTACCGAATTAATTATGTTAGAATTTCATTCCAAACCTCTAACAGTAAACCATTGACACTCCAGAAATCCTTGGCCATTAGGCAAAATATTGTAGTATAATTTTAAATATGTATTATATTTTAATTAATAAAATGTAGCTGATACTAATAGATCAGCAAAATCTAAATAAAGCTTATATCAAAAGTATTAAGATTACAAAATGAAAAAGAATAAAATAATTATAGGCCTAAAGGTCAAGGATGTTATTTCTTACATGGGTCATGAAATGTGATTCATAGAAAATCTCTAGAGCTAAATATTCCCTCTATAACTAAAAGAGAGAGACAAAAAACATAAGGCCTTTAGATAAACAATTTAAAAAAAATCAAATTATCTAAAAGGCCCACACAATGGTCTTTGACAAAGGAACATAGGCATAATGTAAAGAAAAGGTAGTCTTTAACAAATGATACTAGAATATTTGTATAACCACATTAATGAAAATAATCCATGCAGATTTATACCCTTCACTAAAATTAACAGAAAATGGTTCATACACCTAAATGTAAAATGTGAAAATATGTTAACTCCTAGTAAAAAAAAAATGAGAATATATATGGATGACTTAGAGTTTGGCATTGATTTTATATATTTTTTAAAGATTTATTTATTTATTTAAAAGGTAGAGTTAGAGAGAGAGAGAGAGAGGGAAAGAGAGAGAGAGAGACAGAAAGGGAGAGAGAAATGTCTTCTAATAACAGCTGGGGCTGGGTTGGACTGAAGCCAGGAGGCAGGAGGCAGGAGCCTGGAGCTTCTTCCAGGTCTTTCACATAGGTGCAGGGGCCTAATCACTTGGACCATCAGCTGCTGCTTTACTAGGCACATTAGCAGGAAGCTGGATCAGAAATGGAGCAACTGGAATATGAACAGGCAAGCCTATGGAATACAGGCATCTCAGGCTGCGAATTTACCACTGTATCACAATGCTGGCCCCTAGTATTGACTTTTAAATATAACACTAAAGTCACTATTATCAAGAGAAAAAAATGTATAAGTTAGACATCATTAAAATAAAAATACTCTGTAAAATACAGTATCCAGTAAATGAAAAAACACATTGCAAACTAGAAGAAAACATTTGCAAGATGCATACCAGATGAAAGACTATTGTCCAAAATAGGGGAAAAAAAACAACTTTTAAAACTCAACAAAAAGAAAGCAAATAATCCAAATAAGAAATGAATCAAAAACCTTAAGATACTTCACTAAAAAATATACATGGCAAATAAGCAATAGAAACATGCTGCACATCATACGCCAAGAGGGAAGTGTAAATAAAACAGTGAGATATCACTATCTACTTTTAGAGTGGTTAAAATCCAGAACACTGACAACACCAAAATTTGTTGAAGATATCCACCACAAGGAACTCATTCTTTGCTGCTGGGAGTTAAATGGTTAAATGGATACAGCTACTTTGGAAGACAGTAGTTTCTTACAGAACTGAACATTCTCTCATGGCATGGTCCAGTGATGGTATCCTTTGAAATTTATCCTAAACTGAAGACATATTATCTTTCCACCAGTCCACCCTCCACCCCAGACAAAAGGCTTAAGAGGGTTTACAAGAGAGTTGTATTCATAGTTACCAAAACTTAGAATTAATCTAGAAAGCATCCTTTGTAGGTGAATGGATAAATAGACTCTAATATATCCAGTTGCTTGGATATTAGGCAGGGCTATAAATAAATGAGCTCTCATGTCTTCAAAAGACATGGAAGAAACAAAAATGCATATTACTGCGTAAAAGAAGTCACTCTGAAAATGTCACATACTATATGATTCCATGCGACTTTCTGGAAAGGGGTAAACTACTGAGGTAGCTGAAGGATCATTGCTTGACAGGGGTTGGTAAGAAGGATAGAATAGAGCACAGGAGAGTTTTTATGGCAGTGAAGCTATTCCATATGAGACTACGAGGATGAATCCACACCATTACACATTTTCAGAACTCCTAGAATTTACACGAGAACTGAACTCTGAACTGTGGGCTTTGGGTGATAATGATGTGTGGGTGTGGGTTCATCCATTGTAACCGAGATGTCACTCTGGTGGGGGCATGGAGAACTCCTTTGAGAGCTCTCTGTACTGTCTGCTCAATTTTGCTGTAAATGTGAAAGTGCTCTGAAAAATAAAAATCCATTTCAAAACACAAATGGTTTAAATTTTATTTAAAGTAGATATGTTAATGTATAATTATCATAATGCATAATTGTATACATTCCCTAATTTTACAGCTTTAAGATCCCTGGGTATAAGTCTTGCTATCTAGGTATCATTCATCTCACTTAAATTCAATTGACAAATGAGCAGCAAACACAGCATCATAGTGTAATTAAGCAACGCAGTGAAATATTTTCAATTAAGTGTAAACTAAACTGATGAAGCATTTTTTCCTGTAGCAGAATATTTAAATTTCATTTAAATTGGGATGATTCTCAAAAAGATTTTCAGATAAAATTTCAAAATTAAAAAATGAAACTTCTTAGAAATCTACTACAAACATTCTGTATTTTGAGTAATTTATTCAGATGACACCACCTCCTTTTTCTTGATTATATCATGTTGATTCTATGAACCATAAAAAGTACAAAAAACACATTTTTTACATAGCTTTACTTCGCAGATGGCCTTATCTTTTCACTTTAATCATCAAAATAATCCTGCTCTAACATAATATATTTACTATCTAGACACATTTTAACACCAAAAAAAGGAAATAAGATGCTTCTGATTTCCTACTGATTTGGAAAAACTATTAGTGAAAACAAATTGTAAAATATTAGCATAGATAATGAAGAATGTTGAAAACAGAGAGGATTGCACAAGTGAGATTTCAGTTGCCTAAGCAATGACTATGTGAAAACTATGCAAAGAATGTAGGGTTATGTTTCTTTAAAGAAAATTCTGTTTCCCCTCAAATTGCTGAACAATTCGAGACAATTGAAATAACCAGTTTGTTATATAATCTAAGACTTTCAGCTAAAGTTATTCACAAATACATATGAAACCAGGATCTCTAAGTACATGATAAGGAGCCTGGTACAATCTACAAAAAAAGAAAAAATCAGTTGCAAATCTGTTGATTATTAGCACTACTTCCTATTCTAGAGTGTTTACACTAGATATGCTACCTAGGAGAGGCTATGTTCAACTGACTGTCTCAATCCATCCTAATTCACTGTGAGGTACAGTGTTTTGTGAGTTAGAAGGAGGGAAAGAGAAGGAGAGAAAACTGGGAGAGGGTTAGGGAGAGATAGGGAGGGAGATCTGGAAGGAGGGAAGAGAGGAGGGATAAAGATGGGCTCTGGGCAGGGAAAGATTTCAAATGAATTTTATATGTAAGTAAGACATCAACAGCATACAAAACAAGGTCAGTCTTGCCAATGAGTTTCACTGAGCGATGATTTCTTTCAGGGCTGGCATGCGTATTTTCCATGGTGCCTTTTCTACCCTTTCTTCAAGTGTAAGCCTGCTACCTTCAGCTTTTCACTTTCAGCAGTATTCTCAGAAAACATCTCGATGGGTTTATTCATTTTATTTCTGAAAACTGATTTACTGTAAAGTAGGCTCTGCAGTAAAGGTATTAGTAGCATATAAGTCAACAAAAGGGAGAAAACGATGGATATGGAAATTAGAAACTAGAGCCAGTGTTAGGTACTGTGAATAACAGCTAATGAAAGAAAGGAGAAAGGATTGATGCTGAACCTGATTCAGGGCTGACTTGTAAGCAGCTGTTCCAGGAAACTGCAAATAAAGAGAATTAACTACATCACTGGGAGTTAAATGAAACTTCTGTTATGCAAGAATGATGTAAACTGAAGCTACCTTGAGATGAAATTTTTTTCCCTGTGAGATTTGTAAAAATCCCTGCTTGGTAACATGCTCTATTTAGCAAAGCAGTTACTGAGCCAGATATGTTAGTACATTGCTGGTGGGAGTATAATGACTACAATTCCTGTGATCAGAAATTTAGCAATAGCTATTAAAAGTTTAAACACTCATACTTTTGAACAAGCAATTCTACTTCTGGGAATTTGTACATGTGGTTGAACATTTACAAAATGTAATATGTACAGGTTTATTTATTGTAGCTTTATGTACGATAGCCAAAGACTAAAATCACCTAAATGTCCATCTAAAGGGGAGGTGTAAGTAAGTTATGATGGTATCCAAATAATAGGTACAAGATGTACGAATAAAGTGAAAAGCAGATATATGGAAAGTCCTCCAAGATATGTTCTAAGTAAAAAAAAAATCATGTTTAGGACAATTTTATAATGTTCTAACTTTTTTGTAAATATTGAAAAGAATTGGGGTCAAGAATGTGGCATTGTGGTTGACACTACTTAGGATGTTCACATCTCAAACTGGATTGCTTAAGTTTACCTTGGCTCTGACTCCATTTCCTTGTTATTGTGTACCATGGGAAGCAGCAGTAGATAGCTCAAGGATACTGTTACCCAAGTGGGAGACATCTGAGGAGTTCCAGGCACCTGGTGAAATCAGAAATGCAGAATCATTTAACTTTTGTATCTGCAACAAATGTAAATATTTATATATGTATAATCAATAAAATGGTACATTTTAATTGTTTTACAAGTTCATTATCAGATGAATGGATAAATCAAATATTATATATATCGAGAGAAATAAATATAATGTGAGATACATCTATATTTATATCTCTATCTATCTATATGATGGAATACTATCAGCTATGATATAAACAAAATCCTGGTACCAGTGCTGTGGTGCAGCGGGTAAAGCCATCAACTGCAGTGCTGGCATCCCATATAGGTGCAGGTTCGAGTCTCAGCTGCTCCACTTCCAATCCAGCTCTGTGCTATGGCCTGGGAAAACAGCAGAGGATGGCTTAAGTTCTTGGGCCCCTGCACCCACATGGGAGACCCGGAAGAAGCTCCTGGCTCCTGGCTTCAGATGGGCGCAGCTCCAGCCATTGCAGCCAACTGGGGAGTGAACCAGTGGATGGAAGACCTCTCTTCCTCTCTCTCTACCTCTCCTTCTCTCTCTGTTTAACTCTTTCAAATAAAATAAATAAATGTTAAAAAAAAATCCTGCCAATTACAGCAAAATAGATAGGACGGGAAAGTACCATGTTAAATGAAATAAACCAGACAAGGAAAGACAAACACCACATGTTCTATTTCACTAAATAAATCCCCAGCTTTAACACAGAATAGTGGTTACTAGTGTTTGCAAGAGTTAAGGGAGACTATAGCACGTTTGGATAATAGGTTCTAAATGAGAGATAGATTGAAGGATTAAGTTCCCAGTGTTACACAGCATAGTGGAATGCCTGTAGTTGGAAAACCCCTGTCATATATTTGATGAGCAAATAGAAGAAAGGAGCGCTCAGTCTCCGATAATGAAGTAGCGTCAAAGAAAGGGAAATGTTGATTACTCTGATTTGATCAGCACTCATTGTACACACATATTGAAATGTCACACTGTAGCTCCTTAATACCTATCATTATCATTAATAAAATATTTTCAAATACATTCAAAGTATATTATTGTAGTCAGAGCTCAGTCAGGATAGACTAGTTTCTGTAGTAATGACATAATGACAATTCTAGAATCTCGGTATCTTGCAAAACACGTTTCTTTCTTATGCTATAAGTCTATTGACAGTCTGTTTCAGGCTTTAGTCCTTTCCCATGTTGTCTGTATCCGAGGTCAATGTTGCTGGACCTGCTCCCGTCTATGAGTCTTGTGCCAGAGGAAAAGAGTGCAATTGTGAATCACGAACTAGCAAACCTTTCCTAGAAAAGTAGTGCAGGCCAGCGCCGTGGCTCACTAGGCTAATCCTCCGCCTTGTGGCGCCGGCACACCGGGTTCTAGTCCCGGTCGGGGCACTGGTCCTGTCCCGGTTGCCCCTCTTCCAGGCCAGCTCTCTGCTGTGGCCAGGGAGTGCAGTGGAGGATGGCCCAAGTACTTGGGCCCTGCACCCCATGGGAAACCAGGAGAAGCACCTGGCTCCTGCCATCGGATCAGTGCGGTGCGCCGGCAGCAGCGTGCCTACCGCGGCAGCCATTGGAGGGTGAACCAATGGCAAAGGAAGACCTTTCTCTCTGTCTCTCTCACTGTCCACTCCGACTGTCAAAAATAAAAAAAAAAAAAAAAAAAAAAAAAAGAAGTGGTGCATCTCAAGCAGCGTAGCCAAGCCAGAATAATTTCAAAGGAAGCCAGAAGTCTCCAGAATATAGATGTGATTATATAATCTTAACTATTCTACACCAATGTTTGCTAAAACCAGTGAGTATCACTCATTGTTTACAGTATGTTTTATCTGGCACTAGGTGGTAAAGAACACTCTCTGTTCCCTTGTAGCAGTGAAAGAGTTCCATGCTTTTTGTGGCTGTTTTATAGGTGCATTTTATATTACAATAAAAGTTTTTCTCTTGGCCGGCGCTGCGGCTCAATAGGCTAATCCTCCACACCGGGTTCTAGTCCCAGTTGGGGCACCGGATTCTGTCCCGGTTGCTCCTCTTCCTGTCCACCTCTCTGCTGTGGCCCGGGAGTGCAGTGGAGGATAGCCCAGCGCACCGGCCACAGTGGCCATTAGGGGGTGAACCAACAGAAAAAGGAAGACGTTTCTCTCTGTCTCTCTCTCTCACTGTCCACTCTGCCTGTCAAAAAAATAAAAAAAATTTTAAAAAAGTTTTTCTCTTAAAAAAGTCTTCATTATCAATATGTCTCCATTCAACTCAACATTAACACTAATTCTAATCTTGTAAAATGGTTTATAATCTTTAAAGAATCTCACTGGAGACCCTACATGTCTCATTACTCTCTGCATAGGAACAGATTATTGAGATTATTAAAATTATCAGGAAAAGGTTTAGTTTGCTGATAGATGAGATTTTTATATTTTAATTTTTCAGTGTTTTGTAATAGATCACATCATGCAGATAATCCCTCCAATTTACTGAAGGATTTTTAGAAACGTGTGCCTTCCAACTAAGGTGGAATATGTGTGAAATATTATTTCTTAAGTTGTGGATGAGAAGAAATTTTTAAATCAATTAAAAAATAGAAAAAAAACCTTGAATATTAAAACTCATTCTCAAATATGCAACCTTTTCTTCCTACTGAAATAGCAGATTGAATATTACCCATAAAAATTATTAAAATTACAAATCCTAGTGTTTAATTCCTTTATTCCCTTTTTGTTATTCATAGGGTACTCCAAAACATATTCAGGTATATAGGATATAACAATGCTTTAATTCAAAATCACTTGAATTATGAATATTTCTATAATATTATATTATTTTTTAAACTGTTAGCAAGGTAACATGTATGTGAATTTTGTTACTATTAAAAAGCATAAGTTGTCTTTGACTTTAATAAAATTTTCCTTTGGGAACTAAAAAAAATATTCTAAACAAAAGGAACATTTTAAGTCATCATATAGGAAGGACTATTTGACCATGACTTGAAAATGATCAGCGATCTGAATTTCATTTTAATGTTCCTTAAATTGTCATGCCACTGTAATTGAAAATGAGAAATAAATGAAATAGCATGACTATAGTAGAATAAAGTGGAGGGTGAAATGGTGTGAACCTAGGCTTAGAGGTAGGATTTAAGACAGCATATTGAATAATGAGAAAAATAGGCTTGCTGAAATAAAGGGATTATGATGGTAAGTATTGGGAAGCAGATTTAGAAAAAAAATAAATATAAACAAGAGTGGAGGACTTTGAAATCCAGATAAGGATTCTAAGGAAATGAGCAGATTAAAAAAAGATTTTCTCATGGGAGACTGAAAGGAAGAGTAGAGAAACCTGGGAGCAAAGCAGATTGGGAAGTTATGATCAGAAGCGATCCATCATCATTGCCTGTAGGTACGACAATTAAAGATGGCAAGGAACCTAAGTAGACAATGCCCATATAAAGAGATGCAGGAGAATTCACAGCAATGAAAAATGCCAACAAACAGAACTTAGATGTATTAATGTGAGATATAGAGAGAGAGCCAGCAAAGAATCTAAAGTGACTTACTTTGAAGCCAGGAAAATTAGAGGTTAGATGACTAGGAGAATTAGAATCCACAAGGAAAGGAGGAAAATCAGATGTGGGGGCTGGAGTGGGGGACACATGTGCATGTTTCTCTTTATGTAGGGAGAAATATAGAAAGCTACCTTTGTTAGTATTGAAATTTCTCTGAGGTCTTACTAATAAAAAGAAGACTTGAAATTGTGTAAATCAAACTTAAGAGACAATGCAAATTTATCTCTGGTCAATAGAAGGACAGCTGGATATGAAAGTAGATTCTTATAAATGAGTTCCTTGTAGCTTGAGAAGGCATGGCAATGATCTCTCAACTACTGACTGATTTCCAGGATGTGTTTTTAAGTGTAAAAAGCAATGTAGAAGATGCACAATGTATTTATATGCGTGATGTGTGTGTGTCTGTGCATGCATGCCACTTTTGTGAATACAACTTAAGATTTTCTATTGTCCTCAAAAAGAAACATTGAAATAATAAACCAGAATTAATTGAAAATGACACCTATAGGGAGTTGATGAGAAAAGGCTGAAGAATTACAATAAGAGCTGATTTGAGTTTCACCTTCTTCTTTTTAACTTTCAAATATGTAAGTGAACTACATTTTTTTTTCTCATTTGAAGAGAGAGTGTGAGCTCAAATTAATTGATTCACCCCAAATGTCCACAATGGCAAGGACAGGGCCAATGTTAAGTTGGGAGTCAGGAATCCAATCCAGGTCTCTCATGTGTGTGGCAATAACACAACTACTTGAGCCATCACTGCTTCAGGAGAAAGTTGGAATCAGAAATAAAGCCAGGCATTGAACCCAGGCAGGCTGACATGGAACACAACATCTTAACTGGTCTTTCAAGCACTGGGCCAAATACCCGCCCCTGAACTGCCTAATGTAAAAAATGAAATTAAGTAAATCAAAAAGAAGTGAATCTTAAATTGAATGTACACAGAAACAATGAACTAATTAAATATAAAATATTAGCCTATTGAGCCCCGGTGCCGGCCAACTTTTTAAAAACTATAGTTCCTCTGCTGATGATTTTTGCTATTTTAAAGCATGTAAATGTGAGGCTGGTGCCGTGGCTCAATAGGCTAATCCTCCGCCTGTGGCGCCGGCACACCAGGTTCTAGCTCCGATTGGGGCACCGGATTCTGTCCCGGTTGCCCCTCTTCCAGGCCAGCTCTCTACTGTGGCCCAGGAGTGCAGTGGAGGATGGCCCAAGTCCTTGGGTCCTGCACCCGCATGGGAGACCAGTCGAAGCACCTGACTCCTGGCTTCGGATCAGCGCATTGCGCCAGCCGCAGTGCACCGGCTGCAGCAGCCATTGGAGGGTAAACCAATAGCAAAGGAAGACCTTTCTCTCTGTCTCTCTCTCTCACTGTCCACTCTGCCTGTCCAAATATATATATATATATATATATATATATATATATATATATTTAAAGCATGTAGATATGAGACATTTAAAAAATTTTCTTAAATCTTTAAAAATTTAAAAATATTTTTAAAAATTTATTTTCATTTGAAAAGTAGAGTGACATAGATGGAGAAATAGATAGATGATAGATAGTTAGATAAACTGATAGATTGATATCCATCCTGCATCTGCTTGTTCACTCCCCAAATGCTCAAAACAGCCAGGGCTAGACCAGGCCAAAGCCAGGCGCCAAGAGTTCCTTCCAGGTCTCCCACATGGGCATCAGGGAGCCAAGTACTTCAACTATTATTTGTCACCCAGGTGCATTACTAGGAAGCTGGATGAGAAGGGAAGAGTTGCCAGGAATCAAGGTGCCACAAGAATATGAAATGTGAGCATTTCTGCCTGTTCCATGTGTGTTTCTTTAGTAGAGAAATGAATTTGCATTCTAAACTATATTTTCAAAATGGATACATATGTATTAGGGTTTATAAACAAAAGAAATGATGCCAACATGAGCAATGATAGGTCCTCAATGGTGTTTTTGCTTATTTCTTCTCTGCCAGTCAATGTTAAGCATACACAATAACTTCTACATTATTTTTTGTTTGTTTCGATTGTCACATCATCAATTTGGTCTTTTTAGTTTTTACATTCAGTTCAGCTTTTGATACTGACTTTATTTTATTTTTTTCTCTCTCTATGAAACTACATCCCGCTCTCCTGGACCTCGTTGGTGACCTCTGTAAAGTGAATGCTGACAGTTTCCATTTGGCAGCTGAGGTAGACTAAATCCTGTGTCAGATGTAGCTTCGTTATTGCTGCCAGCCCGAACTGTTGGTAGCTCAGCTGCAGCTTCCGTGCTCTGTACATTGAGTCTCTCAGGATAGAGGGTTTCAAGGTATGCACTCTCATTTGCTTTTTACAGAGAGCGGGAGAGAGAGAGAGAGAGGGAGAGGGAAAGAGAGAAGTAGATACTAATGCTGCATTCACAGATCTTGGCTTTTTAATGTACCTTATTTTAATGTATGCAATTTAAATGAAAAAATTGTCTGTTTCTACAGTGTTCAAAATACATGGTAGAGAGATTGGAAACTCCATTGTTCATGCTTAGCAAAAAGGTATCTCTTACTGAAAAAAGTATTGGTACTTTGCCAATTCTTAGGTACAACTAATAAAGGAATTAAATCCTCTGAAAAACAGTTTTGGAAAATACCCCTCATAACCAATAAAAATGATATGCCTCATTCCTTCTCCCTAAACAATTCTATTTACCATAAATTGAAAATTTAGATTTTTTGACTTCCTTACTGATGTGAACCATTTATTGCATGGGACATATAACCAGGCTTATCAGGAAAATAGAGATAATATACCCATCCTACAGAATGATAGTTGAGAGAATTCAAGATGACAGCTTTATAGACCATCTAACAAAATCCCTGAGGAGTATGCAAAATAAATATTCTCTCTCTTTCCCAATCACTAACACTGCCATATTGAGGTAAATATAAGGTTATGCATAAGCTTAAGAGAAAATATGAAAAAAATGCATCCCCCAAAAATGGCATTAATGTCAGCTCACTGGAGTTTGAATTTGTCTTCTGATTGCCAGATTTCAGGCTCTGTGATGGCAGACTTACTAGTTTACTCTTTCTTTTGATGTTTAATTTTCATTTTCATTTGCTTGGAGAGAGAGAGAGAGAGAGAGAGAGAGAGAGAGAGAGAGAAATATCTTCCATTCATTGTTTCATTCCTCAAATTCCTGGTTGGGACAGGCTGAAGTCAGGAACAAAGAACTATATCTTGGTCTCACACATGGGTAGAAAGATCCAAGCATTTTTTTTTTTTCTGACAGGCAGAGTGGACAGTGAGAGAGAGAGACAGAGAGAAAGGTCTTCCTTTTTCCGTTGGTTCACCCTCCAATGGCCGCTGTGGCCAGTGTGCTGCGGCCAGCACACCGCGCTGATCCAAAGTCAGGAGCCAGGTGCTTCTCCTGGTCTCCCATGTGGGTGCAGGGCACAAGAACTTGGGCCATCCTTCACTGCAGTCCCAGGCCACAGCAGAGAGCTGGACTGGAAGAGGAGCAACCAGGACAGAATGCGGCGCTCCGACCAGGACTATAACCTGGGGTGCCCGCGCCGCAGGCGGAGGATTAGCCCATTGAGCCGCAGCAACGGCCAAGATCCAAGCATTTGAATCATCTTTTACTGCCTCTTGTTTATCCTTTGTTGTCAGTAACCGATGCTTTTCTGAGACCTTTAAGCATATTGGGGCAATAAAATATGTTCCAAGAATTAATGAATCTCTTTTGCCCAGAATACTATTGGATACTAATTTATATATTTAAAATTATAATGCTAATGCCATGAATAAACACATGAATTAAGAGTTTCTCTTCCTCCATAATTATTGGCCTAAATTTCTATTCCTAGCTCAAATGTCTGTCTGACAGCCTGAAGAATTTCCTCCGAAGCTCTGTGCACGAGCTCTAGGTTGGGAAGAGAAGTATGGGAACAATGCCTCTACTGCACATCCACATTCTTTTCACTGGAGAGATTTTGTAATTGTTCTCATCTCAGCACTTCAAACTACTACTAAAAATTCTTTAGATTTTTCTCATATTTTAAGGGACCAAAAATTGAGTTGTACGGAATCTTTCTCCAAATTATTGTTTTCAGAAGCTTTAAAATTAAATGTCAAGGAAGATATCATTATATACTTGTCTTAATCTGTCCACACGGCCATACAAATATCTTAGATTTGGCAGTTGATAAATAATGGAAACTTATTTCTCACAATTCCAGAAGCTGGAAACCTAAGATGAAGGTGCTGGCAGTCTTGGTGTCTGGTGCAGATTTGGTCTTGACTTCTCAGATGACACCTTGCTGCTGTATCCTCGGGGGAACTAATGGCATGCCCTCACATCGAAGGAGAAAAAGGACCAAAGGGCAAAAGGGGCCTAGCTAATTCCCTCCAGTCCTTTAACAAGGGTGCAAATCTCATCTAGGACAGTGGTGCCATCATGATGAATCTCCTCCTAAAAACCTACCCGTTAATATTGTAACATCGATGATTAAGTTTAGCATGACTTGAAGGGGACACAAGTATTCAAATCATAGTAATATTGAAAGGGCAAGCTGCTCTGGTGTCTGGGGACAGCCATTGATTCTGCAGCTTTATCATTTGTAAGGTGAAGTGTTAAGATGGTTTTAGTTTCTTTGCAGTTAAATGTCCTTGATTTGTTTGCCTGTTTCCCTGATTGAATCACTGAAACACTTCTTCAGGATTCTTAACTAGAAATGCGCCCTTTCAGTCAGGGGAGTCTCTGTCAGGCACTGACTATGGAACAGGACAAATCGATAATTGTTGGGTCAAATTTTAACTCAATTACTACTATATTTGTGTTTCTCAAGGGCCTATTAAGAGTCCCTACATGGATATTGGGACATGTTTTGTTGTTTTCTCTATCCAGGAACACAAAGTCAAATTAGTGGAATTGGATCCAAGTCATTTAATGTGTTTCCTCAATTATTCTCTAACAAGGAGTTAAATTGTCTGGTATGTAGTTTATGATCACTTAACCTTATGGGAAGCTCTGAGCCGCAAATTTTTCACAAGCCACTTTTGCTACCCACATAGAGAAAAGATACACTTTCTCACTTTGTTTTTCACTTTTTAAAATTTATATCTTAACAGATTATTTATTTTAAAAGCAGAGTGACAGAGAAATGATAGAGTGACAGAGATCTTCTACCTGTTGGCTCACTCACCAGCTGCCCTCAACAGCTAGGGCAGGACCCAGCTGGTGCCAGGAGCCCACAACTCTACCTGGGGAGCAGGGGCCCAAGTACTCAGGCCATCAGGAGCTGCTTTCCAAGGATCATTGACTAGGAGGGGAAAACTGAACAGCAGGGATTCACCAGCACTCCTATATGTGGTACTGGTGTTACAGGTGGTGTCTTAACCCACTGCACCACAATGCTGGCCCTATTTATTTATCTTTTAGCATTTGATTTCAGAACAGTGTTAAATGTACAATACAAAAATATGAAGTAGTAGTATAAAGGGTTTCCATATAGCTCACACTCTGCTGTCCCTATTATTAATAAATCGTATTGGTGTTATGTATTTATCACAATTAATGGACTTCAAATTTATATTTATTTCTTTGAGAAGGAGAAACACACACACACACATACACACAAAGAGAGAGAGAGAGAGAGAGAGAGAGAGAGAGAGAGAGAGAGAGAGAGAGAGAGTCCTACCTTGTGGTTCATTTCCCAAATTCCCAAATGCCTCCAGTGACTAAGGTGGGGCTAGGCCTGACCAAAGCTAAAGTGGGAATACAATGCAGGTCTCCCACACCAGTGACAGCATATCAGTAACTTGACACGTCTCCCAAAGTTCACATTGGCAGGAACCTGAAGTCAGGAGCAGAGCCAGGTGTGGAATCCAGGTACTGTTACAGGATGTGGGTGTCTCACCTGCCCTGAAAAAGATGTTTTAGATAGGAAGATAAATCATACAAACATGAGTTACCCAGTGAAAAGAGCTAAAGCAGAGGATAGTATGTTATCTTTATATTTTTGACTGTCCTTTAATGAAAACAAATAGAGAGAGGCTTACATAACTCACACCTTTTGTGAAAACACTGTAGGATCTAAGATGTCAAACTGTAAAATATCCTTATTTTATTGAACTAATTTCTATGACTAATGGTAGTAGCTATTTTACCTACTAAGAGTCCCTACACCTGGGGACTCTTAATGCAATCCTCAGAAAATATTGTCTGTCTTGCCTGCTTATAGAAAAACTCATCAACTTAGGACTATTTAATAGGAGTTGATATTTTATTGCCAATAGCCACACTTTCAGAAATTAGTAAAAAAGGTAAGATTAGGGAAGTGTTACATTAAGAAACAGCAGAATGTATGTGGTCCATTGGACCAATTTTCTGCCAACAAAGAGTAAGTTTCAAAGGACTGAACTACTCTATCCTCTGTAGGGAAAACCCTTGTCACTTCTCTTGCTTGGACTTTGTGATCATTAGCTTCTTGATTCTGTAACAGATGTGATCCTCCCCAATTTCACATTTGAGAAAATGTCACACAATTCCTTGTATGTCTTTTTCCACTGGTACTGATTTTTCACATAAATGAAAATATTAATAGGAATCTGCTTTCTTTACCTGCTCATGAGCTGTGAAACTGCTGGTTCAGTTAGAAGCTAATACTGAAAATTAATGCATCTAGGAGTCTACTACAATCCTGTCAACCTCCTCAACAAGCAGGCATCTCTTAAAACTTTTGGATCATTTGTTTTATTTCTCAAATATAATTTGGGTATTTTCTCAATGTCAGGCATGGAAGTAGCAATGGAACTACAGAATTGAACAAGGCATGGCAGAGTCTCATAGCTAAGCAGTTTATATTTTATTGTATGTGCTATAAGGAATTGAAAAGAGTCCTGTGTTAAGTTTAAAACAAATTCATATAACTTAGATGTCTGAACACTAAACTGGAATTTGGGATGAAAGTTTTATTAAGGACTGGTTGTCAAGGCAACAGACTAATGAATAGTGTAGAGGAAAAATAAATAAGACTGAGAGGAGGCAGTCATATTAGGACAGAAAAGAATTATTAGATTTGAGAAATTTCAGAATTGAATCATCAGAATTTGGGTGAATTCTAGAATGTAATGGATATTGATTATGACTTTGTAAATCTATGTCTAGGTTTTTAGGAGTAAATAAATAATATACTTCAGGACAATATGCCAATTAATTAGCAACCATAAATGAATTTAGCTTTCTGTTTTTGCAGGGGTTTCATATATAAGTTCATGTAAGAGTTTTGGCTGTAAGGACGTAATAGGCTTTTGAAATCAGTGCTCTACTTAGCATCCTCCATGAATATTAAGAGGCTATTTAAATAATAGGATATGGGACATACAAGGAATAGGGATTAGGATATCTAGAATCACTACTACTAACCATAGGCAGAAACTGTGCTGGAATTCAGAACATGAAGTGCAGTATGGAATGGTTGGAGAGAGAGACAAGAGGGTTGGGACGTGCAGCTATTTCATTTGGTGAAGCTGCATTTTAATGGGAATTTCCTGTATAACTGTACCTCTTTAAGAAGTTAATGTATTTCAAAGATTTATTTTATTTATTTTAAGGGCAGACTTACAGAGAGATAAAGGGAGAAAGAGAGAGAGCAAGCTATCTTCCATCTGCTGGTTCACTCCCTGGATGGCCGTAAAGGTCAGGGCTGAACTAAGCAGAAGGCAGGTGCCAGGCTCATCGTATAGGTCTCCCACATGGGTGACAGGGGCCCAAGCACTTGGACCATCTTCTGGTGCTTTCCCAGACAATTAGCAGAGAGTTGGATCAGATGTGGAGCAACTGGGTCAAGAAGTAGTGCCCACATGGAATGCCTGCATTACAGGCAGTGGCTTTACCTACTACACCACAATGCTGGCCCTTGATGGTATATTATTTGAAACCTAGTGCTCTATATTTATTTTCGTGTGTTTGACTTTTTTCATCAGTTGTTTTCTACTCTTAGATTTTATGTATTGTTATTATTCATTTAGATTATAATACAAACATGTCAAGTGGAACATTTACCCCAAAATTTTGCTGACAAGGAGTTAAAAGATTGTTTTTTGTGGGATAAACTTGATAAATATAATTCATTCTTCCCCCTTCACACATGTTAATTTTTTCTCAGATTAACCACAGAGGGAAATATATTTTCTTACAGAAATTTTTACTTGGATAAATGACAGCTGTTAATAGATAAAAATGACCTGACATTTATATAGGATCTAACTCTTATTTATGATTTTTTACATTTGTTAAAAAAAATCACATGACTCACTCCTCCTGGTAGGAGGCAGCCTCCTCTATACTGCAGCTCTGATCTGTTTTTAAAAAACTTGGTGTGGGAGGAATCATCTGTGCTCAGTTCATTGCAAAATATGCATCTCACTCCTATTAACATCTGTTTGAATTATTTCTTGCCCTGCTGCTCACCAGGATTGCCTGGTGTATTTCCAAGAGGAGGAACTGTGGCTTCCTCTTGCTGTTTACTACAGACAGAAAATTTATGTAACAACATCTTTAAGCTGCCAAGAATCTTGGAAAATTTATCACTCAAAAATTTTAAATGTTGGGTGTAGCAAAAAATAATCGTACGGACTGTTTGTACCCTCAAAAATTCATACATTGTATGCCTAACCCTCATAGTATAGGTATTAAGAACTGTGATCTTTGTTAAACAATTAGATCATGAATTCAGTCATTACGAAGATTAGTGTCTTTATCAAAGAGACTGAGCCCCTTCTTCCCTTCTGCCATGTGAGGGCACAGTGATACAAGGGATAATTATCTCAGAGTAGCTTAAGCCACAACTTTTGAGGGCGTTTTATTTCACTGGTCCTAAAGAAGCATATATACTTGCATTTAACTTTTCAAATAATGTCAAGTTTCTTACACAGAAATTCTTCAGTAAAATTTTATTGGCTCTAAATGACAATAGAAGGGTCGGTGTTGGGGAATAGCAGGTAAAGCTCCCACCTGCAATGCTGGCATCCCATATGGCCACAGGTTTGAGACCTGGCTGCTCCACTTCCAATCCAGCTTCCTGTTAATGTGCATGGGAAAGGCAGTGGAAAATGGCTCAAGTACATGAGCCCCTGCAACCCACATGTGAGACCTAGAAGAAGCTCCTGGCTCCTGACTTTGGCTTGGCCCAGGCTTGGCTGTTGCAGTCATCAAGGTAATGAACCAGTGGATGGGAGATATCTCTCTATCTCTCTCTCTCTTTCTTTCCCTTTCTCTATGTAACTCTGACTTTCAAAAAAGTAAATAAATCTTTAAAAAATATGATGGACATATCTCAATCATATTAGTTTGAAAATATCATAAAGATAAATTAAAACTAGACTTTGAAATATGTGTAGTCTTAATTTTTATTGGTATGAATTTTAAACTCATTATTTGGTTTTCTCTTTGATGTAAATCATGTATAGTAAAAAGAAAATTTAGAAATATGTGGAAAATGATTTAAAAGAAATACTTTTTGCAAGAATTGAAATTCATGCATAGTTTTCTCATAATACATAACCTTTTTGAAGACCACTCATGTTTGTCTTTTGTTCTAGAAATTTAAAAATAATATATATATATATATATATATATATATATATATGGTACAGTTTCTATACTTGTAGCAATGAATACTTCTAGATCTGGATTGTTATATACTCTGTAGATGTTCAAAACAGTCTTGAATGAGTGATTTCATTAAAAGTTATGTTATACTAGGTTTTACTTTGGTTATAGGCATAGAATTTCCTATCATAATCTAAGTAGTGGAATTTACTGTCTGTACTACCAAGGAGTAGAAGCTTAGAGTGTTAAGTGTTACCATATTTCGAGCTTGCTTTTTTATTTTCCTTCTTTTCTGTGATGATTTTTTTGTCTCCTCCAGCAGAATGAATTCAGAAGCAGAATGAATTCATCTACCAGTCTTACAAAAGTCACCTTCTCAGTATTTCACAAAAGGTTTAACACTATATTTTCCTGACACATTTCCTTTCCAAAGAGAATTATTATAATAGCTTTAATAAAATGTGTATTGAATTTATACATTTGATAACATGAATTGAAAATTACAATGCTTCTTGAATAGTCTAATAATCCTAGCAATAACTCAATTAGCTAAATATTATTATTCTCATTTTACTTCTCAGGACTCTAAGTCACAAGGAGGTTAAATTTTTTGCCATAATCAGACAACTAATAAATGAGAGAAAACATTACTTTAAAGCCAAAAAGTGTGATTCCAAGATCTTTGCTTTTACTAACTACACCAAACATTTGTGTATAAATTATAAATCATTTTAGATTTTAATGAAAATATTTTTTGACTACGGGAATGTATAAAAAGTGATATGGAGCAGAATACAATTCATTAGATCCATGTGAAGGATAGATGTTTGCTGCATAGTTGAAACCTTTTTTAATTTCTCTGTAGACTCAGGAATTTATTTTTTGTTCACTACGTTTGGAAGAGAACCTGGACATGGCACTTAACCCTTTGTTTTATGCTAATTAGCCATTTGAATTTTATGCATCGATTCTGTCCATTGTTTTCCTGTAAGAAAAGATTTTTCAGCTAATAAATTTATAAGAATATTGTAGATTTTATTTTTTTATTTAAATTGTTTTAAAAATATTTATCTATTTATTTATTTGAAAGGCTGAGTTACAGATGGAGAGAAAGAGACACCGAGGGAAAGATCTTCCATCTGCTGGTTCACTCCCCAAATGGCTGCAACGGCACAAGCTGGGCCCATCTGAAGCCAGGAATACGGAGCTTCTTCTGGGTCTCCCACATAGGTGCAGGAGCCTAAACATATGGGCCATCTTCTGCTGCTTTCCCAGGCCATTAGCAACAGGGTGGAACAGAAGTGGAGCAGCCAGGAAATTGAATTGGCGCCCATATGAGATACCAGCATCGCAGGCGGTGGCTTAACCTGCTGCATCGTAAGGCTGATCCCTAGATTCTATTTTTAAAATGGTTTTAAATGCATTAAACTTTAAACATAATCAACAAAATTAGAAAAACTAGAAATCTTTCTCTTTTGCTTCTCTTTTGTTGTGTACACAGAGATGGAGAAACACACATACACACAGAGACAGCAAACAAGTGAGCGAGAGATTAAGGGAGAGATCTTCCATCTCTGTCTGTGTGTGTGCATGTATCCCTCTCTGTGCCACTCTAGTTTTTAATTAAATAAGAGAGAGAGGGAGACAGAGAGATGAAAGAAAGAGACAAAGAAAGCAAGCAAGTATGCAAAAGAAAGAGCAAATGGAAGGAAGGAAGGAAGGAAGGAAGGAAAGAAGGAAGGAAGGAAGGAAGGAAGGAAGGGAAGGAGGGAGGGAAGGAGGGAGGAAGGAAAGAAGGGAAGGAGGGAGGAGGGAGAGAGGAGGGAGGGAGGAAAGAAGGAAGAATGAAGGGTAGAAATAAGCAATAACAAAAATGCCAACCTTACTGCACTGTAATTTCCAAATATTGATTTGATACTTGACATATTAGCATATTTGCACCAATTTGGGGATTGAAGAATTGAAAGAAATTATCAAGATTAATGAAAACAAGAAAAGTGTTTAACACAAACCAGATTGGTTGTCCTCTGGATTAATAATAATTCATTTTGACCTGATATTGGAGATTTATTATGTGATAAATTGGAAAAACTAAAGATGATCTTGCTAGAAGATGCCAACTTTTTTGGGAATTATTTTCAACTACAGATCATGAGAAAGAGTAAGGCAGCAATCTTCCATCTACTGGTTCATTTGCTCACAATAATCATGGCTGGGCCAGGTAGAAGCCCGGAGCCATGAACTACTTCAGAATCTCCCATAAAGATGGCAAGAATCCAAGTACTTGGACCATCATCTGCTGCCTTCCACATGCAAGAACAGAAAGCTGAATCTGAAGTAGAGGTGGAACTCAACACCACAGGGTATTGCTGTTTCACAATGCCTGGCCCCACTTCATCTTTCTCCAAACCTTTGTCTGGAATGTATGGGGTAATGCAGGCATATTTATATGATTAGCTGAACCCCAAACTTAATCATTTCTAGTGACTATTTTTCTTTGTATTTGATAACCTCAATGAACAGAGGGAGCCAATTTTTCTCCATTGTCAAAGGCTGAGATAATTAACAAATAAGTCAATAAAATTTCTAGATAATGGGATATTTAGGGGCTGGCACTGTGGCGCAGAGGGCAAAACTGCCACGTGCAGTGCCAGCATCCCATATGGGTGCTGGTTCAAGTCCCGGCTGCTCCACTTCCAATCCAGCTCTCTGCCATGGCCTGGGAAAGCAGTAGAAGATGGCCCAAGTCCTTGGGACCTTGCACCCACGTGGGAGACCCAGAAGAAGCTCCTGGCTCCTGGCTCCTGGCTCCTGACTTCAGATTGGCGCAGCTCTGGCCATTGAGGCCATCTAGGGAGTGAATCAGTGGATAGAAGATGTCTCTCTCTTTCTCTCTGCCTCTCCTTCTTTCTCTGTGTAACTCTTTCAAGTAAATAAATAAATTTTTAAAGAAAGAAAAAAGAAAATCTAAACTGAAATTGATGAATTGCTAGAGAGTCAGTGTGGACAAATGTGGAGTCAAAGAGCCCAGAGAGTACCCAATAATGGAAGGGAGGGGTATCATATTTTTAGTGAGTTTTAGCTCCATAATTTGACCAGGTTCTTATAATAAATATTGGAGAATAATTTTCTTGTGTATTCGTTAAGATGAGAAGAAAATTAATCATTTTGAAATATGGCAATGAAGTCTGTTCTTTTCAAGGTCTGACTTGAGGAGAAAGTTTTTTAAAAATACATTTATGTATTTACTTTTAAGAGTCAAAGTTATAGAGTAAGTGGGAGAGACAGAGAGAGGGTGGCAGGGCCCAAACACTTGGGCCATCTTTCAATGCTCATACCATGCCATTACCAGGGACCTGGATCAGAGGTGGAGCAGTGGGGACTAGAACTTGCATCCACATGAGATGCTAGCATCACAGGAGGCAACTTTATCTACTTCACCACAATGCAGACCCAAGGAGAAATTATTTAACTGGAGCTTCATTTGTTAGAATTTTATCAGAAACTGACCCAAGGGAAGAGAAATATTCAACTTTAGCCCATTATGGTCAATCTTTTCCACTTTAGGAGTAGGAAAAGGGGAATAAATAAACGTCAAAGGACTGAGAAGCATTTCTGAAGTTCCCCATCGAAACTCCAGCTCACAGAAAGGCTAAGAGCTAGTTACAGAGTTTTAGAATACTTCCCATCCTGCAACAAATTATTACCACATTACTATATGCCTATTACAGCAGTTCATTTTACTTAATATAATATTTTGGGCTTTAAGGAAAAAAAATACATGACACAGTTTGAAGACACAGCATAAACATCGCAACCATATTCAGACATTTCAGAGATGTTGAGATGATCAGAACAAAAATTTTAAAAACTGCAATTAACATACTGAGAGTGCCATAGTACATAGCAATATGGACAACATATATAGAGAGGTGGAAGTTAGAAATGCTAGTCATCAGAAACATGGTAATATATTAATAATGAGAATTCTAGAGAGAGAAGAAGGAAGAAACAAAAACAAAATATTTGAATATTTGACACAATGAATGATAAAAGTAAATCATTAATGTCAGAAATGAAAAAGGGGGCACTATTACAATTACCATAGACATTAAAAGGATAAAAAATAAATACTATGACAACCATATCCCTACGGATTTGGTAACCTAGATGAGCTCAAATCAATTCCTTAGAAGATGTAATCTACAAAATCTCACAGAAGAAATGTGCAATCAGAATTGGCCTGTATCTAGCAAAAGGATTAAATCAATAATTAATGATCTCCAATGAGAAAGTACCAGGCATAGAGGGATTCACTGGAGAATTCTATTAAGCCAATAATTAATCTCCAAAGAGAAAACACCATGACCAGTGAGATTCTCTGGGGAATTATACCAAATATTTAAAGGAGAAATCAGCAATTTTCTGCAATCTCTTTCCTAAAATAGAAACAGAGGGAATACTTCCTAATTCATTCTGTTAGCTCACAATTAGCTTAATATCAATACCAGACAAAACACTACAAGAAAAGAAAACTAATGGCCAAAATAATTCATGAATATAGATATGAAAATTCTTGAAAATATTAACAAATTAAAAATACATTATACACAAAAACCAAGTGAGACTTAGCTAGCGAGACAAGTTGAATATGTGGAAATCAATTACTGCATTCATTACATTGACAGGTTTTAAAAAAAGATATGATCATAGTCATAAATGTAGACAAAGCTTTTATGTAGAAGCTAAAACCAAATCAATCTGAACACTTAATGGTGATTACTAGAAGCCAAGAGGGATGGAGGGATAGAGAGAGTTGAGTAATGAATACCAAATCAGATTTGGATAGAAGGAATATGTTCCTGGTGTTACAGAGTATAGTAGGGAGACTAGTTCACAATAATATACTATATATTTATTAACAAATAGAAGAAGGGAGCTCTTAGCCTTCAGTCCTAAAGTACTGTCAAAAAGGGTATTATTTTGATAAATATGATTTGATCAGTACCTGTATGCACATATGAAATATACTAATGTAGACAATACATATGTATATAGTTAATAAATAAAAAAAAATCTTAGGTGAGGCACTAGTCTTCAAAATGCAAAAATATTGCATCCTTCATTTTAGGAGCTTAAAATTTGGTAAATAAATTAATGAATGAGTGAATTAGAACTCGTCACTTAGCCACCTGGAGAAACAGCATATAAAATTGAAGAAAAAAATTGAGAGTGACATGTAAAATATTGATCCAACATTACGACACAAATGCTGACGGATAAGAATGACCTCTGACTAGTCAGATTGAGTATTGATCAGATCACTACAACAACACACAGCTGAATATTAATTAACCCAATGGAGAGAACTGATGTCTTATGATTAGCCCAAATTATTTTATCTGGATATGAAGAATATGATAGAATGGAGGAAATGAAAAATGATTGAATTCCATGGTTGCAGAGCTTTGTAGAAAATGCCAAGTCTAAAAAATAGTCATTAGCTTCTTAAATATAATGCTAATAAATTTTAAATTTCGCAAGTTATGCTCTGTAGTTTCACATCTTCAACATGTTCCTACCAGAAACAAATACCAGGAAAATCCTTCTCAGTTGTGCAGATATTAATATTAAAATGCTATAAACTTTTTTTTGTAGTTGTATTTAGAAATTCTGAATAGACAGAACTAGAGGTCCTACTTGAATTCACGTAAACAGAAAGAAAATCTTTTATTTTTTATAGGATGCGAGGGTGCTTCATAAAACTCAAGAATAGATATGCAGCTGGGTCTCAGAAACAATTGGAAATAAGCAATGCAATCTTTCCATCTTTCGAATTTGCTTCTTACTGCTGATCTGCTTCATTTTTCATATATAACAAGCACTTTCCTAGAATAATACCAGAAAATGGCTGGCACCAAGCTTTTGAGTTCATATGTAACCTGTTCAAGTAAAGAACGAGAATTACTAACTCCAAATTTGCATTGCTAGCTAACACCACTCATTAGTCAAAGTGTATAAGCTTTCCTGACCCTGAACCAATTAGATATAGCCAGGAAGCAGTAATGCAGGTTGGATTGGGACATGTGTTCTACCATGGCTAGACTATTCAATCTATCTAGGAAATAAGCTTAAATTTTCTGAGTCCATAATATAGAATTTATAATCATAACTTCCCAGAAGCCCTCTAATGTAGTTGTTTAATATAATCGGGCTGTAAACTTCTGAATTTTATCATCAACTTCTGGTAAATGGTAAATGCTTCTGCATTTAGTAGATGCTCAATAAATATTTATTATAGTGGTACATTTTACCTCTGCCATTTGACTAACTGCAAATGGGAAGAGCATCGATCAATAAAACACACACTTTTATGATAGTGAGCAATATAGGGTAGTGCTGAAAACTGAAAGTCTTTTCTTAAGATTCCATATTGAACTCCTTTATTTGCTTCTTCTAATACATGTGACTCCTAGCAAGTAATTTACTTTTACATATGTTAATTTTCTTCTCTCTGAAGTCGTCATTATCCTGTAAATGTTTCAGAATTTTACCATGAACATTGCATGAGATGAACCATGTGAAAGACCCAGCAGGTTTCAGGAAATGTCACCTGGCATTATAATAAATAGCCACAGGATATTTTAGTGAATAAACTGAAATTTTATAACTAAAGCCAGCTTTACTTTTTGTTTAAGTTCTTTTGGCTATTATAAAACTATAATAAAAATTTGAACTTTAAGAGGAAGATTGAAACAAATGCAGTAATGGTAACAGCAGCAAGTATATTTTTTATAAAGTATTTTCTTAATTACGGGGCTGAATTTGATGATTAAATTGAAAATACACTATCTTGGAAAGTACAATTTGAACTTGAAAGTGAATACATTTAAAATGGATCAAGTACTATATTTCCTTCTTTGGCAGGAAGAATAAAATTTGGGAAATCTCTTATTTTTAATACCACTGGTTTTTGTTGTTTTGTTTGTTTCATTTTTACACAAATGACTGTTTGGGGACATTTTTTTGCTGGTGTCTACTACATTTCTCCAGAACTCATTTTCAACTTTTTGCACTTCTTAGTTGAAAACACTTAGAAAGATCAATAGAACAAACTAATTTTTACAAGGAAGATGTTTTAATGATTCATATCTCCTTTTTCTTTTAGAGGAGAATATCCTAAAATGCTGTTTGGGGACTTCTATTCTCAGTACCACAATGAAATAAACTTCAGGAAAGTTACAAAGCCATCGGTAGTCATTAGTTTTTCAGGATCAGTAAGTCAAATGGTGTTCCAACTTTTCTATGACAGAGCCTATATATCCAGAACCTATAAGGACAATTCATTGTTACCTTTGCACCTCATTGAGAACAGTTGATGAGATCCTGGATATCTTTCACAAACATTTTCACATAAAATTTGTTGCAGATTGGACAGATACAGGGTCATTGCTGTTTTTTCCATGGAATGGTGCACATGTATCTACTAAAGACATTGTGTGACATGGTGCTATACATGATCCAGCTATCAAGGGCTTTGGATCATTAGGGTAAGAGATATGAAATTAGTATCAGACTTTCAGCATCTTAGGTTTTGAGTGAGAAATAAGAACAGAAGAATTTCAGATAAACATTTTTACTGAGACCTTAATGCACACCCTGGAAGACAGCGGATGATGACTCAATTGCCTGTGTCCCTGCCACACACACAGGAGACTTGAATGGAGTTCAACCTGGCCCATCCCAGCTGTTGCAGGTATTTGGGGGATGAACCAGTGCATGGAGGATCTCTCTCCCTCTCTCTGTTTGTGTGTGTGTGTGTGTCCTGCCTCTCTCTCTTTCCATGTCTCTGTCACCCTGCCTTTCAAATAAATGAAAATGAATAAAGCTAAAAAAAAATCTTTTGACCATAAAAGGAAGCCTGGTTACAAGATGGTACCCAAGCAATGAGTCATTTATTTGAAAAAGTGAAGGCATATAAAGAAAAACACATTCTTTGACAATAGTCAATGTCTCACTACGTACATTTGGCAGGATTTGTCTGACAAATAATTAGCATGAGACAGTTAAAAAAGAAATGGGTTTAAAAATGATATTAGTACTTACAAAATTATTGGGAAGTGGTGAAAATTTTTGCTAGCATTTAACTTTGCTTTCAGCTTTTGAATAATCAGGAAATGTTAGGCATTTGGGAGGGCTCTACTGCCAGTATATCTAGCAGATTTTTTTCCAGGAGATTTCCCAGGAAAGCCACCAAACTTCATGTCTGCTGGAGTTCATTCATCACTTTATTCTGCCTAAAGACTGGATTTTGTTTTCCTTCCTTCTGTATCTCACCTGAGTCCTCTGATGATGAAGCATAAAGAGGTTTTCTGGAAGAAAGTATAAAAATTTAGTTTCCACTTCTCTGGTCCTGAGGACAAAGAAGGTGGTAGGAATGAAGTTGAGATGACAACAGATAGCAAAGCACAGACAGGCCAATCACAGTGTTTCTAGAAATAATTTCACTAAGAAATTTTAAGTTGTAATGCACATTGAATATGTATAATTTTTTAAAACAATGTATAAGAAGTGATTCTTCTATTTGCTTGTACCTCCTTGATACAGCTATATTTGTAATATTCTTAGTAATTTGGGCTATTTTTGTGATTATAAAATCATTGGTTTTCAGTTTGTTACTGACATGGTCTCATGATTATTCTTTACCTTTCTGAAATTCTATATATTCATCTTATAATAAGCACAGAAGATTAATAGTTTAAGAGTGTGATATTAATTGCATTAAAGGCTAGGAAATACCACAAGTAGTAGATGAATAAATACCTCATCCTATTTTCTACATTAGAAATATATAATGGAAATCCAAAAGACAGTGTAGGACAAAAAGGGTATGATTTTACTGCCTGTTATATGAATAAGAAGGGAGTAAGGTGTTATGATTGAGTAGTAGTATTCAGAGTACTGAAATACAGACAAAAATATTTAAACCATTAATAAAATATTTGGATGAGATGCTATCTTGCCCTTTTTGCTGTATACATTAATTTTGTCATTACAATAAAACCAAAATATAAACTGCCATGAATCTTACTTGCTTAAAATAAAACTTGTGTAGAAGGTAAAGTAGCAACATGCTTGTTCAATAAATTGCTACCAATGGAGGAGATTAAAAACTTGCTATGAAAAAGGTAATTTTGATTTAGTTGTAGGCTCATCACTAAACAGACTAAGAAGGAATCAAGTATTAACAATTGCCTCAGATTTGCTAGATGGTAATGATCCATAATTCTCCATGTGTAATGAATGTAGTAAATTTTAAGCATTCTTCTCACATAAATAGGCAGACAGTTTTGAGAGGTGTTTATACACTTAAAGGATTTCTGTACATATTTGGAAAACAGATATTAGAATCAGATAACCGCCGCTGGAAGAATAATAGTTTAAGTTTGTAGATTTATATCATGAAAATTATTGTAATATTCTTCATCATTAGCTTATTTTATGAATAATATTAACCTAATGCATTAGTCTTGATCTTAGTTCCAAATTGGATTGTGAAGTTGCCTTACTATTCACTGTTTTTTTCTTACAAACATTAGTGTTTTCTTCTCATTCTTTGTTTCTGATTTTTATTTATTTTAAAGGCAGAATTACAGAGAAAGGCACACAGCAAGAGATCTTCCATTTGCTGGTTCACTCCCTGATTGGCCACAATGGGTGAGGCTAGGTCAGGCTAAACCCAGAAGTTAGGAGTTTTATCTGGGTCTCCCATGTAGGTGCAGGAGCCCAAGGGCTTGTACCATCATCTGCTGATTTCCCAGGTACATTAGCAGGGAGCTGGATCAGATGTGGAGCAGCCAGATATTCAACTGGTGCCAATATGGGATGCTTTTCCCACTATGCTAAAATGCCAGTCCCAGCCTTCTCTTATGTGATACAAAGAATTATGTATGCCTAGCTAAAAATGTCTATTTGGGCTGATATGGATCTTTTTGCCATGTTTTGATTTTTACTGTGATAAAGGATTGGACATTTGACATTGTTATTGGAAATATGTGGCATTCTTTACACTAAGCTAGACAATAAATAATTCATTTACTGTGAATTTATTCAACTAGTGCTTGTATAGCATTTGAGTTTAAGAGCTTTGAAGTATGCAAGGGCTAGAAGACCTAGAGGAACTTCTAAGAGGTAGGCATATATGCTGGAGTTATCCTAGGTGGAAGATTCTACTTGTGCTTTTAATTGAAATTTTCAAATAAGTTGTACAAGCCACTATTCTTTATAAGAAATAACAATGAATAGAGTTTAAAATATAATATAATTTACTTTCTTCCTCTTATTTGATTAATATTTCAACAAAGTTTCTACTAACTGTATTAGCCCCTAAGATAACCATTATTATGCAAAGATCTGAAGGCAAAAACCTGTCCAGTAAAAGTACAAAAGAAATCCAAAGTAAACAATAGGAATATTTATGGAAAAATGGCAGTGCCAAGTCATTATCAATAGACACCTTGAATGCAAACGGTCTCAAGTCTCTGGTTAAAAGACACAGACTGTCTGAATGGATTAAAAAACAAAACCATCTATTTGCTGCCCACAAGAAACACATCTCACTAACAAAGATGTATGCAGATTGAAAGTGAAAGGATGGAAACAGATATTCTATGCTAACAGAAAGCAAAAAAGTGCAGATGGTGCCATCCTAATATCAGAAAAAAAATAGACCTTAACATAAAAACCTTTAAAAGAGACAAGGCCACTATGTAGTGATTAATAGATCAATTCAACCAGAAGATGTGACTGTAATAAATGTAAATGCACCAAATCACAGGACATCTGGCTATTTAAAAGAAATGTCAATATGTCAAAAAGGGAGACATATACTCCAATAAAATAGTAACAGGGTATATCAATGCCCACTTTCATCAATGGACATATAAACTAGACAGAAAATCTACAAAGAGAAAATAAACCTAATTGATAGTTTGGACCAAACAGACCTGACAGATATATACAGAACTTTTCTCTCCACAATTGCAGAATACACATTCTTCTCATCTGCACATAACACTTTCACTAGGATAGACCATATGCTGGGCCATAAAGTAAGTCTCAGAAAATTAAAAAAAAATCAAAATCATACCATGCATCTTTTCTGATCACAATGGAATGAAGCTAGAAATCAGCAATTCAAAAATCGCTACATCATATGCAAAAATATGGAGACTGAAAAACTTATTCATGAGTGAGCAGAAGGTCATAGAAGAAGTCAAAAGATAAATCAAAATATTTCTGGAAACAAATGAAGATGACAATACATCATATCAAAACTTATGGTATACAGCAAAAGCAGTGTTAAGAGGGAAGTTTATTGCAATAAGTGCCTAAAGGAAGAAATTGGAAGGGTACAAAATAAATGAGCTACCAATGCATCTCAAGGACCTAGAAAAATAACAACAAACCAAAACCCAAATTATTAAGAGGAAAGAAATAATTAAAATTAGAGAATAAACAAGCACAACTGAAACAAAAACAAAACCACAAATTATCAATAAAATGAATAGCTGCTTGTTTGAAAAAATAAAAAAAAAAAAGATACAGCATTGGTCTAACTAACCAAAAAACAGAGGAAGAAAATCTAAAGCCATAAAATCAGAGAGAAAAAGGGAAATGTAACAACAGACACCACAGAAATAAAAGAAATTATCAAGAATTACTACAAAGAGTTGTATGTCACAAATTGGGAAACCTAGAAGAAATGGATAGATTCATAGACACATACAATCTACCAACGGAGTCATGAAGACATAGAAAACATAAAAAGACTAATAAGCAAGATAGGCACTGAATCAGCAGTAAAGACTCTCCCAACAAAGAGAACCCTGGAACTGGATGGCTTCACTCCTGAATTCTACCAGATATTTAAAGAAGAACTAATTCCAATTCTTCTCAAGCTATTCAACACAACAGAATGGGAAGGAATCCTCCTCCACCCCTTCTATGAAGCCTGCATCCCCTTAATTCCTAAGCCAGACAAAGATACAACAGAGAAAGAAAACTATAGATCAATATCCTTGATGAACATAAATGCAAAAATCTTCAACAAAATATTAGCCAATGAAATCCAACAACACATCAGGAAGATTATTCACCTGGATCAGGT
Organism: Lepus europaeus; assembly: GCF_033115175.1. Lineage (NCBI taxonomy): Eukaryota > Metazoa > Chordata > Mammalia > Lagomorpha > Leporidae > Lepus > Lepus europaeus. The sequence continues at coordinate 54,947,134 of NC_084842.1, forward strand.
GGGATTTATCCCTGGGTATGCAAGGATGGTTCTGGCTAAAACTTCAAGGACTATATTAAATAACAGTGTTGAGAGTGGGCATCTTTGTCTGATTCTGGATCTTAAGGGGATTGCTTCCAGCTTTTCCACATTCAATAGCATGCTGGCCATGGGTTTGTCATAAACTGCCTTGTTTTTTTTTTTTTTTTTTGTTTGCTTGTTTGTTTTGACAGGCAGAATGGACAGTGAGAGAGAGACAGAGAGAAAGGCTTTCCTTTTCTGTTGGTTCACTCCCCAAAGGCTGCTGTGATCAGCGCGCTGTGCTGATCCAAAGCCAGGAGTCAGGTGCTTCTCCTGGTCTCCCATGCGGGTCCTGGGCACAAGGACTAGGGCCATCCTCTACTGCACTCCCGGGCCACAGCAGAGAGCTGGACTGAAAGAGGAGCAACTGGGACAGGATCCGGCGCCCCGACCGGGACTAGAACCCGGGGTGGCAGCACCGCAGGCAGAGGATTAATCTGTTGAGCTGCGGCACCGGCCTTATAAATTGCCTTGTTATGTTGAGGAATGCTCCTTCTATACATCCTTCTAAACATTCATTGTTAGCCATCACAAAGCACACCAAACACCGGAGTAAGGGAAAGAGTTTATTGGGAAAAGCCAGCAGGCTGGAGGGAAGGTGTGAAGAGGGAAAAGGAGAGTAAGAGAGAAAGAGGAGAGAGAAGAAGGGGGAGTGAGAGAGGAGAGAAGGCTAGAGAGAGTGAGCAGGAGAGAAGAGAGAAGCCAAGAGAGCCACGTGTTCAGGAACTGGTCCTTTTAAAACTTTGCCCGAGGGCGGGCAGGGAAGCAGGAGCAGAAATCCCATTAGGATGGGGGTGGAGCTTGACAACATGGGTTGGGCCATGTGGCCACCTGGCTTCCAGCAATGGCGAGGGGAGCCAGGGCATAGAATATAAATCAGGGTGTAGATTGTGCCATAGATAAAGCTGCACCAGTATCCTAACATTCATGAAATAAACTTGCATTTCAGCAAATGCTTTCTCTGCATTTATTGAGAAACCATATGATTTTTGTTTTTAAGTTTATTAAAGTGATGTATGACATATATTGATTTGCAACACCCAGAAATGGGTGAGTGCAGGGGCCCAAGCTGGGTGGCCTCAGATGAATTACTCAAATTCTATCCCTATCTGTAAAATGAACAAAATAATAACATTTATCTTATGGGTTTATTGTTTGGAAAATACGTGCAAAGTAATTTGAAAAATGTCTGACAAAAGTGTTAGACAGATGTTTGTTCTATTATAATGTTACAGACTTTTGAAGCAGAGAAGAACTACCTTTCAAAGCACATTAATTTCATCAAGGAGTTATTTTTCAGAGTACAATATCAATGGCTGTCTTATTGACTTAACTGTATAAGTCAATGAGTATAAGCATCACTGGAACAAATGTGGTGAGGGAAATTCTCCAGCCCTGCGTGGAACTCACTGCCCTTTAAGAACGTGACTGAAATGACATGCATGTGAATTTTGCACTAAAATGTACCTCAGCAGGAGACATAAAAAGAAGAATCACTGGTTTATATATATTTGTGCCTCTGGATTGTTAATGAGTATAAAGGCAAAACGTATTAGAATTTTCTGAACTTAAGGACTCATTGAAATGTGTTGTGTCTGCATTATTCATTCATACAAATGAGATTCCTATGTTAATATTTTCTGAATATAAGAAAAGAGCAATATTTCATTTTGCTACTGTATACTCACTCATCAGTACACTTGATGAAATGCTGTTTGATATTGGGTGCTAATCCCCAAAAAAACTATTTCAATTCAATTATTCTTTTCTTGTCAAAACTTCTCCCAATACCACTTTGCTTTCATATCAATAAAATTAAAAAGAAAATCAAGTAGAAATTGAAATAATAGATATTTACTTACTTTTTACAAAATTATATTTGATGATTACAAATACAATGCGTTCTGGCCTGGAATTTACTGTAAACCATATTGAGTTCTTCAGATTGTCATCAAATGATTGAGAAGAAATAAGTATCTTCAGTGTAACTAATATGAGTTATTATATGAATATATGATATATATTCATATAATATATATGAATGTATATTATATGAGTATATATTTTGATATATATGAATATATATCAAAATTTTTTTTTAACAGGCAGAGTGGACAGTGAGAGAGAGAGAGAGACAGAGAGAGACTTTTGGTTAAACTATTTTGAGATCAGTTTTGAGGTCACAGTGAAACTGAGTGGGAGTACAAGATTTGCATACACAGCTTCTCCCTGCCAAACACAACTTCCCCCAGTCAACATCCTGCATGAAAGTTGTACATTTGTTAATATTAGGTGAACCCGCACTGACACATTGTTATGATTCCAAATCTATAGATTATAATAGGGTTCAGTTTGGTGCTGTACATTTTATGTGTTTTTACAAACATAAAATAACATGCATGCAGCATAATGCTGTCATGAAAAAGAGTTTCACTGCCCTAAAATTCTCTGATGTGCCAGTATTCATCCTTGTGCTCCTCTGACTATGACAATCACCAATGGTTTCTCCGTCTCCATAGTTTTATCTTTCCCAGAATGTTCGTTATTGGAATCCTACAATACAGAATCCTTTTAGATTACTTCCTTTACTTGATAGTATGCATTTACAATTCTTCTATATGTTTTCATGATTTGATAGCTCATTCCTTTTTAGCTCTGAGTAATATTCCACGATGTAGGTTTACCAGAGTTTCTTTTTTTATCTAATCATCTAATGAAGGAATTATTGACTGCTTCCAAGTGTGGCAGTTATGAATAAAGCTTTTTCTGAAGACCCATGTGTAGATTGTTGCCTGAATCTAAGTTTTCAACACCTCTGGGTAAATACCAGACTATGGAGTTATTGTATGATAAAAGTGTGTTTAGTTTTGGAAGAAACTGACAAACTGTTTGTCTATAGTGTCTGTACCATTGTTCCATTCCCACGAGCTAGGAACAAAACTCCTGTTACTCTGTATCCTCATCAGCAATCTGTGTGGACAGTATTTGACTTTAGCCATTGTAAAGGTATGCAGTGGTATCTTGTTTCAATTCCAGTTAAAAATTTCAATGTATTTTTAAATTTTTTTTATTTAGTAAATATAAATTTCCAAAGTACAGTTTATGGATTATAATGGCTTCCCCACCCCCATAATTTCCCTCACACTCGCACCCCTCCCACCCCCTGCTCCCTCTCCCATTCCATTCACATCAAGATTCATTTTCAATTATCTTTATATACAGAAGATCGATTTAGTATATATTAAGTAAAGATTTCATCAGTTTGCACCCACACAGAAACATTTCAATGGATTTTTAACAGATATTGTTTTGAGGGTAACTAAACAATTTTGATTTCATTTACTTACCAATAAATGATAAGAATATAATTATTACAATGTTATTTCCACTTGCGTTTTTCGGTTGAAACACACTAGAAAAAAAGATAAGACTGTTAACAGATTGAAAACAAATAGCAACTGTTATGTAGTTAATATTCAATGACAGGTGACTTTGCAAAGCAGTGTTCTAAACAGTTTAAAATGTTAATAAAATAGCTATTTTATGAATATTTAGATAGTCTTAGCATGCAAAATAATTAAGAACAAGGACTTGAGCCGTACTATTTTTGTTAATATTCTCACTTTGCTTTTTATTAGTTATATGACCATTACAGGTTAAATTGTGTTCCCCATATTATGTGTTGACAATTTCTGGTATCAATGAATTTGAACTCATTTGTAAGTTAAGAAGATACCAGTAGGGAAGCAATAATGCAGTATGTCTGGAGTCCTTAAGCAAGAAAATTATTTTATGAAAAGTGAAACATAAAAGAAGAAGGACTTGGGACAATAGAGGCAGACACAGCTGCAAACCAAGGAGTACTAAGGATTCACAGCCTCCAAAAGAAGCCATGATGGAGCAAGGAAGATTTTTACCCTGTGTTTCAGTGAACATGGCCCTGCCAATAACTAGGTTTTAGACTTTCAGACTCTACAACTAAGATGATCATTTCTGTTGTTTTAAACCATTTATAGAGCTTAGTGTATAGCTGCTGTAGAAAAATAATGCAATGGCTTTGAGCAAAGCAAATGGCTTCCCTGTGCCCCAGTGCTCTTTATTAGGGAATATGGAATTCTATTCTGGCAAAATGACTCCCAAACTCTTGTTCTAAAGCATCATCACTCTATGATGCAAAATGTCTACTTCTACACAGTGATAAGCATGATGACAAATAATTCATAGTCAATTAAAATGCTTAAAGATGAGTTATTCTTTTCAAGTAGCAAAAATATGTGTTTAATTTTCTTGTTTGTTTAAAATTGGCATAAACTTTAAAACTCAGAAAGAAAACCAATATTCTCTGATGGCACAGTAGTATATAATTTAGCAAGAACATTTTAATATTTCCTCTGGAAGAATCTGAGATGAATCATTAGAGATGAACTATTATGTGGTTCAACTTCCCAACTACTGATAAGATGCAATAAAGCATCAACGTGCAGAGATATTATCCCTATGTAATATACTTTAAGTAATTATAACTACTCTTTTCAATATCAAAATGTGAAAGTTGCCATACAGACATTGAATTCTTATATGTAAACCAGCAAAATTCACATGATAGAGATATTTGCTGTTATTTTCTTTATTATAACTGCAATTATATTTATTTTTCCACAGACTATTCTTTGGTTTATCCTCAATGCTTTCTACATAGAGTATATTTTTCCTGCTTGTCTAAAATTTGATTTTTAGGTGCTTGTGAATACACAGCATTTCCTTTTCTTTTTTCCCTTCATTCAATACAACAACTTTAATGTTTCATAAAGCTTTCCATAGAATATAGGTTGCCTGGAGGAAAGTTGTAGCATCCTGATCACATAGTACTGTATTCAATTATGGTACGAAAAAAAGCAGTTGATGACAAAAACTACATATATCATTCCTTGGCTTTCCCTGGCTAATTGATTTCATGACAATCTTGAGTTAAAATTTTATGTGTCAGGGACTTCAAGTTAATTTGTATATCTAACAATATGTGTATTATAATTATTTGTTGCTGTATCCTTAATGAATATTATTGTATTCCTGTCCAGTTTGGAAATTTTGGCCTTGTAGAAAACATTTATAATTAAAATTAATCAATAAGGAACTATGAAATAATCTATGTATATGTAGAAATAATATTCTACATTTCTGTTGTTCTTGGTTGATTGTTAAAGAACATAATCCCACCCTTAAGTGACATCAAATGTATTTTCTTCTGGATTATTAAAATGAAACCTTGAAGTTTTGGTTCCTCAACTCATCTAAACCCTACTTTTGAGATTTGAGTTAATGGGAGAATGTCTGAAGGGATCTATTTCTAGAGGCAGCCAATTTAATTCTGAAATGAAGTTAGATTATGATAAACATGAACCTCAGGACCTTGTTCCAAAAGACAGGATTTCTTTATTTTTATGACTTAGTATTGCATAGTGTGTGTGTATATATGTATGTGTAACATTATATATATATATATCACATTTTTTCATCCAATCGTTAGCTATTGGACATCTGAGTTCATTCCACATATTAGCTATGAAGAATTGAAATGCAATAGACATGAGAGAGTACAAAAAACTCTTCCATATTCTGATTTCATTTAGTTTGGGCAAATTCCCAGGAATGGGATGACTAGGTCATATGGTAGATCTATGTTCAGATTTCTTAGGAATCTCCATACTGTCTTCCATAATAATTGTACTAGTTTACATTATCCCCAACAGTGGAATAGGGTAACTTTTCCCCCCACATCCTCATTAGCATTTATTATTTATTGATCTTTGGATGATAGCCAATCTAGTGGGGATGAGGCAAAACCTCATTGAGGTTTTTAGTTGCATTTCGCTAATGGTTAGTGATCTTAAACATCTTTTTGTGTATCTGTTGGCCATTTGAAAAAGGCCTGTTTATGTCCTTTGTCCTTTTCTTAACTGGATTGTTCATTTCGTTATTTCTGAGTTTCCTGAGTTTTTTATAGATCTTGGATGTTAATCCTCTATCAGTTGTTTGCAAATACTTTCTCACATTCTATCCTTTGCATCTTCACTTTGTTGAGTGTTTCCTTTTCAGTGCAGAAGCTTCTCAGCTTCATATAACATTTGTCTATTTCTGTTTGATTGCCTTTGCTTCTAAGGTCTTTACCAAGACGTCTTTGCCTATGCCAATGTCTTGCAGAGTTTCCCTGATGTTTTCCTCTAGCTATTTAATGTTATCAGTTCATATATTTAGATCCTTGATCCACTTTGTGTTGATTTTTTTATAAGGTATAAGGTAAGGGTCTTGTTTCATACCGTTTTATGTGGACATCCAATTTTCCCAACACCATATGTTGAAGAAACTGTTCTTTCTTCAGGGATTTTTTTAGCTCATTTATAAAAGATTAGTTGGTTACAGCTGCATGGATTAATTTCTGGAGGTTCTATGCTATTACATTGGTCCACCTGTCTATTTTTGTGCCACTACCAGCCCTTTTTGATTACAACTTCCCTATACTATGTCTTGAAATCTGGTATTGTGATGCCTCCAGCTTTGTTTTTGTTGTTTAAGACTGCTTTAGCTGTGTGGTGTCTCTTGTGCTTCCATATGAACTTTGGTTTGTATTTTCTATATCTGAGAAGAATGTCTTTTTTTTTTTATTGAAATCACATCGAATCTGTAAATAGCTTTGACTAATATGGGCATTTTGATGATATTAATTCTTCCATTTCATGAACATGGAAGATTTTTCTAATCTCTATGTCATTTTATTTCTTTATTTAATGTTTTATAATTTTTAATTTAGAAAATCTTTCACATCCTTGGTTAAATTTATTCCCAAGTACTTAAATTTTTTATAGCGATTGTCAATGGTACTGACCTTACCAGTTCTTTCTTAGCCATGGCATTGTCTGTGTATACAAAGACTATGGATTTTTGTGTGTTGATTTTATATCCTGCAACTTTATGAAACTCTCTTATGAGTTTCAATAGTCTCTTAGTGGAGTCTTTGTTGAGCTTAGATTGTTAGCAGAATTCATTCCTTTTTAGTTGTATGAGTGAGATTTGTTTTTCCTTGCTGATTCTCTGGCAGGGAACACTCTCATCTCTTATTGGTTGCCTACATTCCTTGTCATGTGGTTCCTTCTACATTCAAAGATGGTTCTAGAGAATCTCTTTCAAATTTGTCTCACATTTTGAATCCCTGTCTTTGACCTTGAGACTCAGATACAATTACACATGTGTTTAGCTCAGGCCCACCAAGATCATCACCTGTTAGTCTTAACCAGTTTAGAACTTGGATACATTGTCAAAAATCTCTTTACAGCAATGCCTAGATTAATATTTGATTGAGTGAGTTGGTGAGGCTTTGGGTAAAACAGGGTAAAGAGTTGGAAGACTATTTTAGATTTCTGCTTAGCACATACCATAAAGATTGCCAGAGTAACTGGAAGCTGGGAAAATATGAAGTCACGTTTTCCTAATGTGCATCTGTGAAGTATGGAACACATTTCTGATCTACTTTTAGCAACTGTCGAGAATCACAAGCCATGAGTACTCCAATTCTGTATGCTAATCTGATTTTCAGCCTTATTATTTCTGAAATTTAATTTAAGTTCCATCCTTATTCATTTTATTTTTCATACTGTATGTAAACAATACTATGTACTTTATAGAAAGAGGATGGAGAAAAATGTGTTTTTGAAAAAGACTCTACTTTCATGATTCCATTTCTGTTTTGAGATTATGTAAAGAAGATGTGATTTTACCATGTGGAAAAATAAGAAAACTTAGAGAGGAATATTAGGTAGTTTTCCTTGGAGAAAAGTATATAAAACCTGTTAAGCAAAGGCACAAACTGTGATTCTCCCTCAAAGCTCTTTGAAAATGAGATAAGTAATGACCTAGTTTGTGTGACTTAGCTATCGGCTTTACCAGAGGAAATGATTGTGCAAGAAAGCTATTTAATTTCAGTAATCCAGAATTTTACTAAATAATTATAGAGTACAGAGTAATATTTATCAGAGCTATGATAAATGTAGCAAATAAAATATTTTAAATTAAGGTATTTTAAAATTCATATATAGTGCCTTCACAATGCCTAGAAGTTATGTGAATGTTAACAGAACAATAAAGCAATAAATATGAGGTCTTTAACAAAATGTACTGAATGTGTGCTGTGTAAATTTCTAAAGAATGACAGAAGAAGCACCGTTTTTGTGCTCTTGAAATGCTCATTTATTCCAGAAAATGTTTCAGCTTAGAGTGTCTCATGTGTTTTTCAGTTTAGAAATCACAAAGTTGCATGCCACAGTAACACTGCTCTATTGAAATTATATACTGTGAAATTTTCAGCTTGAAGGAGAATTTGTGATTGATGGGTGCTTACAGCCTACTTTTTTCATAGTGCTCAGTCTTTCTTCATTTGCGGGCAGAATCATTTTAACAGGCATTAGGCTCTGCTGGTGACTTTAGAAGAAGAACCAAACTTGATTTAGGATCCATAAAGTAGTTATATATTTTAATAAGAAATCAATTAGATTTTCCAACCCCTATAAACAAAATAAGCACATAACTGTCCTAACAATGTCTTGTTGGAGAGTGGCAAGAGAGGGAGGGGAAGAAAGAGAGAAGGAGAGAGAGAGAGAGAGAGAGAGAGAGAGAGAGAGACATGTGTTTTAAGCATAGGCCTGTGGATCTATAAAAAGTGAACCCATAGAGGAAATCCCAATTATGTTTCTTTCTGGTTAAGGTGCTTGTTAAAATAAAGGTATTCTTGTGTGAACCATGTATGCTTTAGGAAGAGACAATGGCCAGTGTAAGAAGACATTGTAATGGTAATGTGGAGATGGGACTGGAAAATTAGCTTGGGAATTGCTTTTGAAGTCTGCCAGAAGCAGCAGTACAAACCAGAAATTTTTGTTCTTTAGAAAATGGGAATGGAAACCACCACTTCTGTTTTCTTTTTCTTTTTTAAAACATTCACAGTGCATTCTTTGAGAGAGAATGCTGGTGCATTGTAAATGATGAACATTAAATTATATTAATATTCATAAAATTAGGAAAAATTATAGGAATGAACTACTAAGGAATATATAACAAAGGGCTGAAATATGCTTTGTAAGTTTTGTGCCTGCAGTGTCAGCATCCCATATGAGCACTGGTTCAAGTCCCAGCTGCTCTACTTTCAATCCAGCTCTCTGCTATGGCCAGGGAAAGCAGTAGAAGATGGCCCAAGATGGCCATCTGGGGACTGAACCAGATGGATGGACCCCTCTCTTCTCTGCCTCTGCCTCTCTGTAACTTGGTCTTTCAAATAAAGAAATAAATCTTAAAAAAATAAAAGACAAAAGCTTACAATGCATATTTCAGCTGTTATAGCTGAAGATGGGCCATCATCTACTGCTTTCCCAGGCCATAGCAGAGAGCTGGATTGGAAGTGGAGCAGCTGGGACTTGGACCAGTGCTCATAGGGATGCTGACACTGCAGGCAGCAGCTTTACCAGCTATGCCACAGCATGGGCCAGCTTTTGTCTTAATAATAAGCTAAATCAACATATATAAAATCTCCCTTTTTGAAGTTTATAAGACATTTATTTCCCTAGGGTATGTATATAGTCTCTTACAACATCTACCTTTAAATGAAAATATTTAAAAAGAGTGTCAAATTGTTAAATCAGCAACAGAAGTCACTGTGTACTTACATCCCATGTGGGATCTGTCCTTAATGTGTTGTCTAAAGTGCAGTGATGCTATAACTAGTACTGAAACAGTATTTTTACACTTTGTGTTTCTGCGTGGGTACAAACTGATGAGATCTTTACTAATTATATACTGAATCGATCTTCTGTATATAAAGATAATTGGAAATGAAAAAAAAAAAAAACCTGGTGTTAAATTGGAAATGGCATAGGAAATTAATTAATTAAAAAAGTATTATGTAGGATCTCTGTCTTTAATGTGTTGTACACTGTTATTTAATGCTATAACTAGTACTCCAACAGGATTTTTTTCACTTTGTGTTGCTATATGGGGGCAAACTGTTGAAATCATTACCTAATATATACTAAACTGATCTTCTGTATATAAAGAGAATTGAAAATGTATCATGATGTGATTGGAAGGGGAGAGGGAGAGGGAAAGGGGAGGGTTGTGGGTGGGAGGGAAGTTTTGGGAGGGGGAAGCCATTGTAACCCATAAGCTGTACTTTGGAAATTTATATTCATTAAATAAAAGTTTAATAAAAAAAATAAAAAATAAAAAAAATTTGAAGAATATGTAAATTTGTTTTTATGGCAATAATTGTTACTGACGTAACTGTTTACTGACTCTATTCTTCATTAAATATAACCGGGAGATCTTTAAGGCTGAATTCTTGGCCCGGCGCTTTAGTAATATTTTAATAGAGCATATTTCTTTAAAAAAATCAGAAATGCCTTACTAACTAATGATTCATTCAACTTAGCATTTACACTCTGACATTGATACCAAAATCTACCATTCATTTTTTCCTCCTTAATATCAGTAGAAGATATTATACCAAAATCAGCACTCAACTTTCCTTGGTACCAGGATTTATACAGCCAATGTTGAATACAAGTATAAGGTAGGACTTTAGCACAGCAAGTCTTACATTGATGCTGTGGCAAAAGCAGGATTCCTGATCTCTGGGATCTCAGATGATGGAAGAAGGCTCAAGGACAGACATTTCAATGTTACATAGGAAAGTTTTTAGAATTATTGAAAACCTGACTGGAAGTGTTCAGTGGGTTTTGAATGAGAAGAAGGTTGTAATTTGTCAGCTTTTCTATAAAGATAATTAAATATTAGGTGATTATAATTTCATAATGATTGTCAAGCATAAAAGAATGAACTCAAGGAAATAGAGTGAATACACAATTTGGAAAATTTTGTACAGACTAGTTTGATTTTCCTAATATCCTCTGTTTCAATTAGTTGTAAAGCACTGAAGTTGGTCTTTGAATTTTCTACTTCCCGTAGATTTCAATCTCGGACTTTCAGCAATGCATTGTATTAATTTACAAAGTATAATTGGACTTTCCCTGCATATTTGGTTTAGGTTTAACATTTTAACAATAATCCCTGGAGTTTAAGGGAACATAGTGAAAGCTGTTCTCAAACCCGGAAACCAAATATAACTTTTGTTAATTTAGAAGTGTTCAGTTACAGCCACTCTCAAATCTTCCTCTTCTCAACTTGAAAAACTAATCTTCCAGGTGTACTCATGTGGAAAGCCGACTAATAGGCACAATTATAATTTTAAGAAGAACCTTTAATTTTTAAAAACCTCCAGTACCCCAATAAAACTTTGCTTCCCATCTGGTGCTAAAGACAGAAATTTTGAACTGATGTCACATAAAGTAGATTATTCATCATAAAATGTTTAATTTGATATGTCTCTTGGTGACCAAAGCACGTGCTAAGAGAATCTCATTTTTGGAACAAATGTTTAATAATGACACTTTTATTGTACCATTTGAGTTTCCCATGAAGAAAAATCAAAGCAGTCTTTTGAATTAAAGCCTCAACTAATCCATGCCATTTAATAGAATTAAGCTAAAAATATCCTTGAAAATGAATTGATTATAAAGAAAATATTCTTTTGTATTTACAACATGGTCTCTGAATTAATCTAATATCATGAATTCTGAGTTTCATTATTGCAATATTGCAATTCTTCAATTACAAATGTATCATTCATTAAAATGTGTCATAGTCTTAACATTCATCACTGGTTATTCCATCAAGCATTACATGATGGAACTATTAGGTAAAACAAATTAACTCTGCAAAGAATTGAATATTTTATTTGCTTACAAATTAGCATGTAACTACTCCCTCTAAATTTTAATCTCATTAATAAAACTAAAGCTCCAGTAATAATATGTTTTAGGAAAGATTCACAATAAATATATAAGGCTACTTTAAGCAATGTGTAAACTATTTATAAGCTGCAAGTTTAATGTACATCTGTTTATATGTGTGCAGTGTGTCAATGGTGGTAAGTGATTCACATTTGGCAAGTTAATTAGAGATCTACTGAGAAGAGCAACAAAATGGTACTCAGAGTAGGCTGCCAGGGGTAAGGAATTCTAGAATAAAAGACCTGAGTATTCATTGAGATACTAAGGTACAGTTGTCTGCAAAGAAGGTAAATTGTTGATACATCTTGTGCTCTCTCTCTCTTAAATATATTTGAGTTTTTCTTAGTATAATTTAAAATAGCATATTATAATGTTAATTAATATCCATAGACAGATGCCTTATCCATTGTGCTACTGGTCCTGAGACATTATTAATTTTTTAAAAACTTTTATTTAATGAATATAAATTTCCAAAGTACAGCTTATGGATTACAATGGCTTTTCCCTCCCCATAGCTTCCCTCCCACCTACAACCCTCCCCTCTCCCGCTCCCTCTCCCCTTCCAGTCACATCAAGATTCATTTTCAATTCTCTTTATATACAGAGCTGTGTTAATATTATAATTTAAAGTAAGTGTACAATTGGAATTCAAATTCTAAGTAGAAATTTCTCCAAAATGAAAATGTTTTGCTTCATTATCTGTGTGAAATGTATATTCCTTTTTGTGGTTTCAGACTTTTTGATATTAGACATTTATTAAATTATACCTTTGAGATAAAAGCTAATTTCATGCTCAGCATGGAATCTTATAGCAATTATTAAGTATAATTATACTGTAGTGAAACATATGATTTCCAATATAAACAATAGTACAGTATATTGTAGTCTACATTTTAAATTAAATGTTGGTAAAACTTATGTAGGTTTTAAATTTAATAATAGTAAAAACAATGAAACTGTGTAGGAGAAATTGATCTGGAATTTAAAGAGAATTATTTTTCAAAATAAGCAAGCTTATAAACTAAATTGTAAGAACATTTACAAAACAAAAAGCAAGAAAGTTATGTTTTATGATGGCAAGAGGTAAGATAAATTCGATTTAATATACTGTGAATGAAGAACAATTTCTAATATTAAATTCTGGATGAGAAACGTTTAGGAAAATAAATATTACATTTCCTATATGTATTATTACTAATTTTTCTTGCCTAGTATTTCAGTATAAAAAGCATTCCTTTAATACACTTAATACTTAGTTTAAAAAGTCACTAAAACAGATAAAACAAAAAAGAATACAGGAAGTTAAGATTAAAAAAATACTTAATCCATTATAAAAAGAAAGTTAAACTTAGAAGCTGATTTTTGATTTTCTTATAAATGTATCACACATTTAGTATAGTGGTTAACTCATTGCTTGGGATGCCCACATCCCTGCATGGAATCTCTGGGTTTGAGTCCTTGCTTCACTCCAGATTCCAGCTTCCTACTAATACTTACCAAGAGAGGCAGAACTGATTGCTAAATGGTCCCTGCTAGCCAGTTTGGAGACTTGGGTTGAGTTCCAAGTTCCTTGCTTTGCATTGACCCAGCTGTAGCTGTTGGAGTCATTTGGGGAGTGAACCAATAGATGGAAGATCTCCTTCTCTCTCCCTCTCCCAATCTCTCTCTCTCTCTCTCAAATAAAATAAATTGCAAAAACCATATCAATCAGTGCACTGTTTTAAAACCATAAAACAAGTCAGTTAATATAAAGCTGAAGTAAAATAGCCCATTGATAAGATTGTGACAAAAATAACATGCATTTCTCAGAGGAGAAATATTCACTTATTCTTAGATATGTGGGATTACCAAAATATCACCAAAACATGTTAAGATACCTTTGAGCTGATTGATTACTGTGCTAAGGGTGGCCAACAGATCTGTAGTCTTGGTGGTATTTCATAAGGAAATAGAAGTGATTTTAAAACCCAAGGATAAAGTGTTCTACAGGATTTGGTAAGGTACATAATATAATAGTTAATGATTTTTGGACACAGAAAGGTAAGGGTATTGAAACAAGGAATCAAAGAATTTTGAAGTATAAACTGACCTTCTACCTTTCTATTAAAGAATTGATAGGCCTTTCAGAATTTTCCTGGAAAGAACAAAACATTTGCAACATTTCTCTTCCTATACAAGAATCTTCCTGAAAAGTAAGTTGGTGAAGATAGTGGAAGGGTAAAATCATGTTTATGTAGAAAGTATACCTGTAGTTGCTCTGTATTCTCAGGTCTCTATGGGTTTTAAGATAAGTGCAGATGTAACAGAAGGATAGGGTAGAAGGGAGAGGTCTGAGCTCTAGTTTCCTGTGTAGTTGTCAGCAGAGAGGGTGACAGAGGGTGAACAGTCAAGTGTCAAAACACAAGCAGGGGGAGAGGCAAATTAAGCAGAAGAGGGGGAGGAGAGACCTATGAAAGAAAGATGCAAATAAACATACGAGCAAGATCATATAAAAATAAAATGGAGGAAGTGTTATTTTTTACTTTTTTGACAGGTAGAGTTATAGACAGAGAGAGAGAAACAGAGAGAAAGGTCTTCCTTCCGTTGGTTACTCCCCAAATGGCCACTAGGGCCAACGCTGCACAGATCCAAAGCCAGGAGCCAGGTGCTTCCTCCTGGTCTCCCATGCGAATGCAGGCGCCCAAGCACCTGGACCATCCTCCACTGCCCTCCGGGGCCACAGCAGAGAGCTGGACTGGAAGAGGAGCAACCAGGTCTAGAACTCGGTGCCTATATGGGATGCCCGCGCCGCAGGCGGAGGATTAACCAAGTGAGCCACAGCACTGGCCCCAAGGAGGAAGTGTTTTGAAAACTGGGGCTAGGAGTTTTATTTCTTTTAATTTGTCTCTAAATCTACATAATTGGCACCAGAGAATTTTTTTTTCTTTTTTCAATGAAGTACACTCTTCCATATGATACAGCATGCCATTACAAAATGTAATAAATTCAGAGACAGCTGATCATTTTGATCAAGGATAAATTAGTAGAGAGCAATCTACTGTTAACTGTAGTCACTTTTAAAAATAAGAAAATATAAATCAATTATCTGTAAAGTGACTAACCCACTTTATGTCTGCACTGCATACAACACACACCATGATTACACCCACAATGAATTAATGAATGATAACTTCACATTCTCTTCATAGTTAATCCAGTGAGGAACACCTAACAGAGTTCAATTAATGTAATCAATGATGTTGATATTTTTCTTTCTTCTTCATTATTTTTAGTTTTTTTTTTAAATTTTCAACAGATTCAATATAGTTCACAGATACAATTCTAAGTATGTAATGATATTCTCTTCATCCTTCCTTCTCCCCCTCCTCACCTTCTCACCTTCCCTCTTTCTCCCTCACTTTTTCTTTCTCTTTCTCTTTCTTGACATAACATATTTTTAAATTTACATTATAGTAAAGGGCTTAATGTGCCACCAAATAAAAAGTTTAACAAAAAAACAAAAAGACACCTAGTTTATTGGGAATATAGGCAATGGTTACAAATAATATAAATAAACTGAATGGAAAGATGCCCATTTCATCCATATACAGTAAATTTAAAGTAATCACAAATTATTGAAACTCTAGTAATATAATATATTCAGTTTCTCCAAGAAAACTCAGATCCTGGAGTGGCCATTTATACTAGCTATTAAGGCTCCTGAATACCATTATCAGAGTACCTGGATTTGATTCCCAGCTTGGGGTTCTAATTTCAACTTCTTGCCAATGTAGGCCCTGGGAGGCAGTGGTAATGGTTCAAATAATTAGCTTCTTGCCATCTATGTGGGAGACCTACAATTAGTTTCAAGCTCCAAGCTCCTGGCTCTCAGCTTTGGCCCCAGCCTAGGGCTTTTTTTGAAATTTGAGGAGTGAATCAGTGGATGGGATCTCTCTCTCTCTCTCTGTCTCTCTCACTCACTCTCTCTCTCTGTATCTCTGCTTCTCACATAAACAAATGAATAATTAAAAAACACATCAAATCCTTAACAACATGCTTTTCTAGTGGGTGCATATTTTTATATGGAAACTTAGCTGTGTATTACTTTTAACACAGAAATGTAACATTCATAATCATTTTCCAATTGCTAAAATTTAGATCAATACTATTGAGATTATAGGAACCTGATGCTTATTTTGTATTTATTATGTACTAAGCAGTTTGATTTGTGTTCTCTAAATATCGCCGTGAAGTAACCATGTTATACCCAGTTTTCACAAAGGAGAAGAATTATATTCAGAAGGCTAATCAACTTACGGTATAACAGGTAGCAAAAAGGGAACAGTTTAGGTCTAATTCCATAGTTCATGTTTTACCTAATTTATTAGAGATTTTTATTTTTTTACCAAATTTTGAGCTCACCTACCCCGTGTACCTAAACTATATGCCAGAAATTGAACCAGATGTTAGATATATGGTTGGATATTTCTGAGAATACACTTAACTTCCCATGGAAAAATAAGCAATACTTAAAATACTTACTTTGGAATTTTTCTCTGAAATTTATTTGAGATAAGGCTGTAAAATCATATTAGAATTCAATGATTTAATAATATGGTGGAAGTATAATTGAAGTTTACCAAGCTGATGTGTGACCTACATGACATTTGCACAGCCTTAGTGAGTTGAAGCCTGTTCTGATGCAATGCAAGAAGAGCTCACCTGGGAAGAGAAGGATAACAGGAACAGGAGAGAATCATGACCGCCTTTTCAGGAATAGAACAGACAGAGAATTTGAGGCCTTCCTTCATCAAGAAAGGAAATCAACAGCCTTTCAAAATATGGATCATAAGTCTCCAGAACTCCAAGATCCCTATTACTTTGACATTTTCAGTATAATGGCTATTATTTTTTCTGCAGTGTAGTTCTATAACATTTTGATGTGAGTATATCCCTGAAGCTCCCCACATCCCTAACTCCCTAGTTCGGTTAGATATAGATAAACGTGTTCTAGTAACAACGTTCCTTATTCTGATGGACAACCAATTTCACCTGCTTGACTAGATTTCCTTCTCATTTAAAGGGAACAATGATCACGTGATCATTATGTATTTGTAATGTAAGATCAGTCATAGATAAAATGTAAACAAATTGATGTGACAAGTTCCTATAAAGCTTTACAAAAAGTACAGTAAAAAATAATAAAAATTTACAAAATCCAGTGGCAGGCCCGATTTGAGCATCGGGTTGTAATCTGAAAACTCCTGATAGAGAATCCACATGATAAACAGATGAAGACTGTCATTTGTTCAGCTGTTGTTTCAATCTCAAGTCCTCTTATGAGGTTCAGCCAGGGTTGGAAGATCTACATCTATGGTCAAATGGTTTTCTGGCAGGCTTTAATTCCCTATGGTCTGTTGAATAGAAATCGCCCTTATTTCCAGTGTGTTAGTTTCTTAACACAGTATCTTACTTTCCATAGAGAAAATGAGAGACACAATGAGTAAGAGAGTGTTAAGATAGAAGCCGTAGACTTCTGATAATGCAATATCAAAAGGGACATACCATTACTTTTTCAGTATGCTATTGGCCACACAGAACAACTCTGGTACAAGGTGAGGGAGGCTACACGAGTGAGAGTTAGGAAGCAGGGATCATTGAGTGCCATGTTCGACCCTGGGTTCTCTAAGGTTCTGTATCCACCCATGATTGAATACTACGGAATCATTTCCTATAGGTGAAAGTAACAAATATGTTTTAAGTTTTTAATACCCTGTAAATAATGATTTTACTGTCTCTTTAAAAATGATTTTACTTATTTATTCAAAAGGCAGAGAGAGACAGAGATCTTCTATCCACTGCTTCACTCCTCAAACACGGGTAACTGCTAGGTCTGGACCTGGACAAAGCCAGGAGCCAGGAACTCCACCCCAGGCACATCAACAAGAAGCTGGATCAGAAAAACAAGAGGGATGTGAACAGCAGCTCAAATATACGACTCTGGTATAACAAGTGGTGGTATAACCTCCTGCCCAGTGTCAGCCCTCTGCCTGAGTTGTCCCATCAGCTCTGAAAACATAAGCTCTAAATGTGCTGGTTTGAAGAGAACAGGCTGACCAAAGAATGAGACTTGTGAATGTGGGACAGAGAGCATCATGATTTGTGATTTGGAAGCCCAGACACTGAATAAAGCTGAACAGAAATCCTGCTAGTAAAGAGGACTTCTAATAGGGTTTTGTGCTGAGCTCTGATCAAAAAGAAACACAAAAAGGACATTATTGCATAGTTTAGATAAATCATACAAGATAATAAGTCTTCAGTGGGATCCAATAAAAGCACTGAAATTACTCAAGAATATCTGATTATTGGAAAGTTCAAGTATGAAAAATACATGTTTATTATTATAATGTAAAACATATTTGCTGTATAATAGCTACAGATACACAGTATTTCTGACTTTCTTAGAAAAACTAAATAAATCAAACCAGCTAGGCCAAGAATAAAATATAATTATAAAACAGAAATATCACTAGGATTGGTCTTATGGTAATAAATCATTTTTATAAACCTGATGCTAAAGTGAACAACGAATAGCATAAGGTTTTCTTTTTCCCCTATGAGTTGTTGAAGTAAATGTCTTGTATGAATTAGATTTAAAGGAATTGTTTTTTTTTTTTTTTTTTGACAGGCAGAGTGGACAGTGAGAGAGAGAGAGAGACAGAGAGAAAGGTCTTCCTTTGCCGTTGGTTCACCCTCCAATGGCCGCCGTGGTAGGCGCACCACGCTGATCCGAAGGCAGGAGCCAGGTGCTTCTCCTGGTCTCCCATGGGGTGCAGGGCCCAAGCACTTGGGCCATCCTCCACTGCACTCCCTGGCCACAGCAGAGAGCTGGCCTGGAAGAGGGGCAACCGGGACAGAATCCGGTGCCCTGACTGGACTAGAACCCAGTGTGCCGGTGCCGCAGGCAGAGGATTAGCCTATTGAACCGCGGTGCCGGTGGAATTGTTTTTTAAAAAGATTTATTTATTTATCTGAAAGGCAGAGATACAGAGAGAGAAGGAGAGAGAGACAGAGACAGACAGACAGAAAGAAAGAGATCTTTCATCTGCTATTTCACTCCCCAAATGGCCGCAATAGCCGGGGCTGAGCCAGGCTAAAACCAGGAGCCAGGAGCCTCTTTCTTATCTCCCATGTGAGTGCAGGAGCCCAAGTACTTAGGCCATCTTCTTCTACTTCCCCAGGTGCAATAGCAGGGAGCTGGGTGGAAAATGGAACGGCCAGGACTTGTGGGATACCCATTATGCCCATATGGGATGCCAACACTGTAGGCAGAGGCTTAACCCATTACACCACAGTGCCAGCCTTTAAAATAATTCTTAATGAATGAGATATTAGATATTTTTGCACTGAAAGTTAGAGACTTTTAACTAGATACACATGGTTAAAATGAAGAATGCTATTAACAAAACTGATGCAAATACAAATACTAAGATACTCACTGTTAGTTTTATTGAACATTACAAGACAAAAGATCTATTTATAAACAGTCTAAGCAAAGCCAAATGATTCTTGATTCTGTAAAATTCTTTAACATCCCTTGTTCAATATCTCAGGTTAAAATAGAAATGGAAATATTACCAGATAATAGTGCAATAATAGATAAAAATACAGTATTCAATATACTAAATAATATAGTTTTAGATGATCACCACGTAAGTTTCTAACTTAGTTATTTAACTATTCTTGATGTAATGGTCTATCACTATAATCACTCTATGTTCTATTTGCATAACGAAACTGTTCTTGTTCTTATCAGAGTCATTTATGGTTGAAAGGTATTCTTGACTCAAACTGCAGCTAAAATTGTATTATAGGAAGAAGCCACCTTAAATAAACATAGTGGTGAACATACTTTATTACTGAAATGTACACATTTTAGTGCCACCTATTGGTAGGAAGAAGAGATTTACATAGAATTATTTCATTTATATATTTGAATTAATGGATAGTGTACACATGCTGAGGAAAATGTACCTAAAATGTATAAACTATCTTGGAATGGTTTGATAAACTAGCAGTAGATTAAAATATAGAAACTATAGGTAATTTAAGTAGTTGAATGATTAAAGAAAATAATATTCACAAGCTATACTTTAAATAAGTTGCAATTTTCATGTATTTGCATTTAGAAGTCTAAAAAAATTTGATATCTTTTTTGGAAAGTATGCCCACCACCAATCTTATGTCTTTATTTTCTGTAGACAGGGTTAGTACTGTGGTTATAACATGGACAAATGCCAAAGTTTAGGTCCACAGATGTATCTCAAGTGCGAAAATTAGTCCGAGAACTGTGAATATCTCAGAATCTGAACATTTCCTGTGCCAAATTTATATAATCCTCACCTATAACTAAGATTCCTGTGTACTGGGTGTTCTTTGAAAACTTCCTCAAGGCTAAGCCCAAATCCATTCTTCTTTCTTTAATGTTGAGTGATTCAATTCTGAGGAACCTGTCTCTTATCAGATCCTATTATCATTTTATAAACAGTATATACTGCTCCATTTTTTAGTAAATCATAAAGAGCATTTATAAAATTAAAAACTTTGGTTCTCAAATATGACTACCTAACACTTTGGATTCAAAGATTATTTTGGAATAAATAGCAGTTGATTCTATTGCTGTTATTATTTCTTCTGCAATAATTGTAATTCTGAAAGGCCTGTAACTGAGAAAGTAAGAATCATGAAAACAAAAGTACAAAAAAAGTCTCATGATTAGTGTTCTAGAGTTCACTAATTGATAAAATTTTATTGCAGTGCCTGTCTTACTGCTGTATTTTCATAAGCTATATCTGAATAACCAGTACTCCAGGTTGCTTATTTATTTTTCTCCAAACTATGGAACCTATATTTGAGATGAACACTTTTTAAATTTTATTTCAATTATGCAAGTTTCATGTATTTCATACACACAGATTTAGGAACATAACGACACTTCTCCCCCTATGCTCCCCCCTCCACCTGTGCTTCAACCCATCCTCCTCCCTCTCACATTCCCACTCTGAATTTTTACAAAGATGTATTCTCAGTTTGCTTAATGATCATATAGTTATTCCTACACTAAGTTAAAGATTTCAACAAATAGTGTGAAGAAAAAAAGAAAAGAAAAAAAACAAAACACTGCCTCAATGAAAGAGACAAGGATTTTTAAGAGCCGGGTGAAACAGATGCTGTGATGTTTACTTTACCAGTAAGGGGAAAGAACAAGCTACTTAATGTTGTAGTGACAGTATATCAGGAAGGCTGAAGCTCTTCAATTCATGCCCCAGTTCAGTCACATACTAATTGTAACTGAAATTCAGGGATAAGATTTTTGCAAGGAGTAAACAGGACAATGAATTACTCCTTTCTCATTTTACTTTTGCATAAGTTCTTGCACTGCTAATTCCACCTCAAGGTTTGCATTCCCAGAGGACCTCACTACTGTCCAGGGGACCCAACTCCTTCACTTCTTTTTATTGTATCCAAACTGGGATCATCTCTCATGTGAACCTCTGATGCAGGTTTCCAAATGATTAACCTCTGTCCACTCTGTTATTTCTTTTTTTTTTTTTAATTTTACAGGCAGAGTTAGACAGAGAGAGAAAGAGAGACAGAGAAAAACAGAGAGACAGAGAGAAAGGTCTTCCTCTTTCCGTTGGTTCACCCCCCAAGTGGCTGCCACGGCCAGCGCGTTGCAGCCAGCGCACTGCGCTGGATCCGAAGCCAAGAGCCAGGTGCTTCTCCTGGTCTCCCATGCGGGTGCAGGGCCCAAGCACTTGGGCCACCCTCCACTGCACTCCCGGGCCATAGCAGAGAGCTGGACTGGAAGAGGGGCAACCGGGACAGAATTGGTGTCCCAACTGGGACTAGAACCCAGGGTGCTGACGCCACAGGTGGAGGTTTAGCCTAGTGAGCTGGGGCACCGGCCTGTCCACTCTGTCATTTCATGGTTAACTAGTCAAACATGATTCAGCCTGATCATCTCTTCAAGCTCAGCTCACAACTATTCAGTTCTTCTCGTTTTCTCATGATAAAATCCCAAGCCCTGCATTTGGTGTGACTTCTGAACTGGCCCGTGCGTATTTCGGAAGGCCCTTGTCACTCTCTTCATCACATGAGATTTACCTTTTCAAATGCGCTCTGTGACTTGGGTCTTTCATGAGGTGACATCCATTTTGTGGATGCTCATGGACCAAAGAATTCCAGATGTATCTGACCAAGGGGCATTATGAAACACTGAACACTGAAACACACGGAACAAGTTTTGTAATCAATAACTACAGTCACTTTGTATTGCACTCAGAGATTTTCTGTTACTTTATTCACTCACAAATTTTTAAAGTGTTATGAATCACACATAAGCTGAAAAATAGAGCCAAAGACTTGGGTTTGGAAGATGACTGCTGGTAGAAATAGTCGTCACAGAACGAATGCAAACATCCTTGAAAACTTTTAAGATTTATTCCTACTTTTCTGGTCACTCCCTTTTACTCCACTCACTTCATCTGTACATATTTCTAACATTTTTCCTCTTGAGATTATAATGGTCTAACACACTACTTTTTTTCTTAGATCTAGTCATTCCAATCAAGTTTTACAGATAACAAGTGAAATCTTTAGAAAGTGGAATCTTATCGCTTCTCGGCCTTTTGCTAAGATCAAGTGCAGAAAGTGGAATTCTGTACACGGATCCTGCTTTAAAGTTGATCCTATTTGGGTGCTTCTCTGACTTCATTTTCTGCTACTTCTCACAATCAATCTTTTTTTTTTTTTTTTCAAGTCATAGTAGTTATAGTTGCCAGATCAGGTTATTTATTTTTTAAATCTTTATTATAAGCTTTGGTTATGTTAAACCAGATCAGGGCACCAAAACTAGTAATAAGAAATAAAGTACATTATTGTGGGGAAAGTGGTGGAAGAAAAGTTCTATAAGGAGATGGTTGGAGCATCAGAGAAAAGTCACTAACAAGGCCTTGTTGAGTAGATGACTTGAGACCATGAAGTTAACAAGCTCCATTGTTTTTTGCCCTTGACCTCTTATCTCTGTGCTCCCGTATCTGTGCCTGTATGGTAACTGGTGTCACAGTAACTGACAGGTTCAACAGCTTGCCTGGCTGCCCACAAGTCTGTTAGGTAAATGGTTGGCTCTGGGCCACTTTTGTTTGTAAACCCATGTGAGAACCTGGGGGTGGGGGCTTGGCTAGATGCAGCTGCTTGTGGATGTGTGGCTGTTTGACGCTAAGTGTGGATGTTTTAGATGCTGTGTGTGTGTCCAACTGCTGTGCTGGACAAAAGCAGATATCTCCTGTGGCCCCACTACTGTCAGGAGCCCATGGCTGTTCCTTGTGCATTTCTCACCACCACTGTGAGTAAAGGAGATATAAACCCACAAATAGCTCTGAGTTGTTCTCTGATCTGTCAGAATCCAAATCTGCTTGTCCTGGGCCCTAAGCCCTGGCCATACAGGGCCCTTAAGGAAAACTGGTGAAGTCTGTGAAAGTAGCTGCTTCCGTATCTGTTGGTGAACTTAAGTCAGTAGATCAGCAGTCAGGAAGATCAGATCTAAGTAAAACAGAAAAAGGCCAAGCTAGAAACTTTGAAAATATCTACAAGGACAAAGCAAAACTTGCTTCTAAACTGAATGATGCAATTAATCTGTAGAAAGTGCCTTTCACCCCAGAGTTGCATGTGCCTGGCACCGTACTTGAAGAAAAAGAGGGAAGAGATCTGATGGGAGCTGAAGGATTTATGGATCATTGAGCACACCAGTGAGAGGAGCCAGTGGATTAGCAATAAACCTAATGCTGGCCATGCATGGAGTCTCACATTGAACTTCTGTAGGTAAAACAATATCTGGACACTCCAAATATCACTTGTATTTCTTATGCCCTACTCTAACCAAGAGGAAAGGTGGCTTTGGAAAATTTGGTTCCCATGTGGCTAAATCAGCATAGTACAAAGCCACGCCACTCTGTTATTTACTCTCTAATCATTTTGGTGAGGTCAGTTTTCTCAACTGTATCACATCACCTCCTCTCCAATAGAGAACCCTCTTCTAACTCTACAACTTGTCCTAAATATCTCTCCTCTGAGAATGTTTGTAATTGTCTATCATTATACTTAATACATTATATATTGATTAATTATTAAATTTACTACCTGAATGCCATTTCTTTAAACCCGGCACATAAGATTATTTTAAAATTATTAATTGAGAGAAATAAATTAATAACTTTTCTCACATACTACCTCTGATATTGATTTATTTATCTGCCATCCCTACTATATTATATGCTACCTGAGAGTACAGTTGAGCAGTTTATTGGAGCATCTATATTCTCAGCATCTACCAAAAGCTAGTGACTTTATATATGCACAGTCAATTTTATTCAATAAATGATTGTATATACATGACTAGCTTTCTTTCCCAGAGTGGAGGGAGGCTTCCCTGACAGATTTGTACATTTTCCACTTGTTCTTACTGCTAATTGGCCACATAGGCAGAGGACACCTAATAAGTATCAGTTGACAATGTTCCAGGGAGTTAAATTAAAATCAATATATGAATTATAACTGACAATTCTGGATGCCTAATGGGTTCATGGATAGATATTTCATGAGTGACACAAGGAATTTTAATATATTTGTGATTTGACTTGTCAAAAAACCAACTCATTGATCATCTTTATAATCCCCAATGAAGGATGCTAACTCATGCATAGAGGAAATTACAGCTGCTGTCACAAAACATGATCAATCATTTAATAATTACTTTCAGTTAAATGTTCATAGATAAATTATATCATTTTGCTATTTGAATATCAGCTTTGCCTCATCACTTTTATGACTTCTCTTATCTTTTTGTGAGGCGTGTAAGTGCTTTGCCTACAAATTTGAGTAAAACAGACCATTTGCGACATACTCACATGTTGACATCCTAGGAGAAAAAAAAATCATTAAACTACTCACCAGTTGAATGTAATTTAGCACCAGGCAAGTTTACTAGGCAGCACATTTATTCAGCCTAATGCACTGTGTTCTGATTTCTAACAACAGAAACCAGCTGATTTTCACAGTCAATAACAATTTACAGATAAAAATATATCTGTTTTACTTGACTGACTTGCAAAATACCTTACAAGTATTAATGGTTTAGCTGTTTTTATTTTTCCAAAGCAACATGATTCTGATAATCTCAATTTGGTATGTTTCATAAAATAGCTTCCATTTATTCTCATTCTCCCTGCTTGCAAAAATCTCTTGATCATCTTTCCGCTTCTTATGCTCTCTTTTATTTACATTTTTTTTCAGTTTATATTTCTTCCAGAAAACCTTATTTAGGATCATTTAAAGAATCGCTTACTACTTTCATTTCTGAACAACTTCTATTCCTACCATAACAAGCTACATTTTACCAGATCGATTTCTCTCTGAAAGCAATAACTGTAAATGATGAATGATTTACAAAAGCAAAACAACAACAACACCATTGCCTAAAGGAAGCATGGAATGCTCAACATAGTCAATACTTCAGTGACCAAGTTTTAGAACAGAAATGGCTTAAAATTAGGTGAACAATGCATTTACTTTCTCTTTCCATAATCCGGATATGGGAGTTTTCAGATGTGAAAATTGCCATAACTCCAATTTGTATGTTCAAGTAAACAAAAAAAAAAAATCATAACTTTCTTCAGAGCAATAGAATTTGTAAATAGTTCAAAATAAATTTTATAGAACTAAAACATGAAGAACTTGATAGATAGTTTTAACTGTTCCTTAAACAGAGCTTAAGAGAAAATTGTTGATTTGGAAGGACCGTAGGAAATATCTGGATTAAAGTGAGAAGACATTAGAATGATGAATAACATAAAGATCAAACATAGTCTGTTGTAAAACACAAGAAACAGAGAACAAGAATAAGGTAGCAGCAATATTTAAGGAGATATTACCTTAGAATTTTGCAGACTGACATAAGCAATTGAGTCACAGATTGAAGAAGCGCTCAATAAAAGTGCATTTTAGACCTTTTCCAGGTATGTGCCATCTATCCATTAAAGCACTTTTATGTGATGTTTTATATTTTCATCTATGCTTTTTTTTACTTTCCAATATTTTCAGTCATATTTATTGATTCAACGCATAGATAATGTTCAGAGATCTCAATACGAGAGCGATCACAATACAATCGACCAGCAATACACGTGACTGCTTCTCAGTGTTGACAGAAATAAATGACTTGTGACAAAGCATAACATCTTCTTTGTGTAGCTAATTATGTAATGTCCCCTGGTACTACGGCAGAAGGAGGAAATTGATTCCTAACCTATGAGAGTAATTAGCTTTTATTCTGAGAATAAGGATTTATAATAGCTCTAAACATCTGTGTGAAGCCAATGGGAAAGAACCATTAAGATGTCTACTGTAATGGAAATTTACCTGGGCCAATGAAAAACTTTCTTCTGTGTGTGTGTTCATGAAATGTGTTATATATGCTTAAATCATTTTGTTCACATAAGTGTATGTATTTACTAAAAATTGGTAAAGATATAAGGGAGAGCATTTAGTGCAGTAGTTAAAATGCCACTTGGTTTGGCCACATCACATATCAGAGTCTGGATTTGAAACCTGACTTCACTTCCTATTCCATCTTGCTGCTGATATGTATCCTGGGAAGCAGCAAGCAATGGCTAAAGTCTTTGTACCTGGGCCTGGATTTAATTCCTGGACCCTGGCTTCAGCCTTGCCTGTCCTTGATGTTGCCGGACGTTTGGAGAGTGAACCAGTGCATGGGAGATCTCTGTCTCTGTCTTTCTGCTTTCGAATAAAATAAACAAATATTTTTAAAAAATAAATGAGAAAAATGTATCTTCCAATGGGAGATGATTCTCTGATTATCAGATACATGATTTCTCCAACACTATTATTGCAATTACTTGAAGACTCCCATTACAGTTCCCAGAGTTGTCAGTATTTTTTCATCATGCCCTGGCTACTAAATGAATATTCCTTTTTTATAAATGCCTTTGTTTATGACTCTTCACATCTAAATAGGAAATATACTTTCAATGACTTAGGCAGCTTTGGCTTAGTTCCATTGGATGTTGCAGAATCAGCAGGTGTTAGTAAGCTAATGTATTTGCTCGATAGTGTTGAAGCAAATGAACAGGTCTACACTTAGGCAACCTGATAACTTACTGTCACGCACCCTTAGCCAAGTGTCCTCCAATCCTTGATAAACTCTTGCTGAATCACTGGTTTGAAATGTGTTCTCTGTAGGACTTCCTTGGCAGCAGCTGTGTTAGGGTAGGACTCTCCATCTGTGACTCAAGAAAGCTGCTAATCTCTACCAACAAAAGATGTGATATCAAATGTAACAGAAAACTGTTTCAGAATCCACACAAAACATTCACCTAAAACTGCAAACCAAGCCAGTCATTTCACATACTCTACATTGCTTGGTGTTAATGCTCACTCGCTCCCTGACATGGTAAGGTGAATTATGCAATACCCATTTAGTTCATCAGGATCCAATAAGCAAACAAAATACCTTCAATGCAGTGCCATACTCCTGGAGCTTCTATACAAATTTAGCACCAGATTTTGGAAATAATATTAAAGTATGTTTTTGGAGAGTAGATAAAATGAGAATAAAAAACTTCTTAGCACTTTGTGTGCTCACTCTCAGTATTGTATTTAAGGAAGAATAAGAAAAATAAAAATTAATGCATTTCCCCTTAAATAAGCATGGAATCTGTTAAAGAGACCATGCAAACAGGTAATCACAATATAGTTTGACCTACTGAACATCAGGGCTAAGCTTACTATGTTGTGGGAACACAGTAGGGACACCTTGGGGACTTGGGTTGTGATTAGTACACAGAATTATATAGAGTGCATTGGAGACAAATATCTGAAAAGGAATGGCAAATGCTTTGTGCAAGGACACAGATTTAAAAAGGTCAGATAAGGCAGTGTGCCACTTTGGTGTAAAGCAGATAGTTCTGGGGTCAGTGTTGTGGCACAGACTGTCAAGCCACCACTTGGGGCACTTTCGTCTCACAGAGTAGTGCTGGTTGGAGTCCGAGCATCATTGCTTCATATCCAGCTTCCTGCTAATGCATCCTCGGATGCAACATTTGACACCTTAATTGACGCGGCCTCTGCCACTCACATAGGTAACTCAGATGCAGATGCAGTTATTGGCCCCTGGCTTTGAACCCTAGCTGTTGGGGACTCTTGGAGAGTGAATCAATGGATGAAGATCTCTCTCTCTCTCTCTCTCTCTGCCTTTCAAGTAGTTGAAAATAAATAAATAAACATTAAAAATAAAATAAGAGCAATTCCAGAAAAAAATAAAAGCAAGTAGACAAGTAAATAGAGCATCAAATTTGACAAAAGAAGTTATCAACGTAGTCAGAATCTAGAGCAAGGTGTTGGGCCCGGCACTGTGGCATAACGGTAAAGCCGCTGCCTACAGTGCCAGCATCCCACATGGATGCTAGTTCGGGCCCTGGCTGCTCCACTTCTGATCAAGCTCTCTACTATGGCCTGGGAAATCAGTGGAAGTTGGCCCCAGTCCTTGGGCCCTTGCACCCACGTGGGAGTCCAGGAAGAAGCTCCTGGCTCCCAGTTTCAGATTGGTGCAGCTCCTCCGTTGCGGCTAATTGGGTAGTGAACAATCAGATGGAAGACCTCTCTCTCTCTCTTTCTCTCTCTCTCTCTCACTCTCTCTCTGCCTCTCCTACTCTCTGCATAAATCTGACTTTCAAATAAATAAATAAATCTTTTAAAAAAAAAGAACAAGGTGTTAACATACTAATTAATGTGGATTTTGTCTTAAATGGAAAATGTGGAAATGGCATACTTAGATTTGCATGTAGGGAAGAATATTAACTTGACAATGTAATAAATGTCTAATCATATTCATACAGACACACAATTTTATATAATTAAGCAAGAGATTAAATAATGGCAGAAATAGGATCAAAATGAAAGGATCCATATTCCCATGCTTTATTTTGAAAAATTGCTTTTTACATTTTTTAAAGCCCTCTTGAACTAATTTTTAAGATTTATTTTATTTATTTGAAATACAGAGTTAGAGAGAGAGGTAGAGAGAGCTCCAAGATGGTGGAATAGGGAGGGAGCACACTGATAGTCCGGGCAAAGACAGTTTAGTAAAAGTGGAGATACTGTAGGTTCAGGGAAGAGTTAGGGAAAAAAACAGCAGAAGAAACTCTTCCTGAACTAGTGGGACATGGCAGACCTATGTGGAGGGCACGGGTGCCCACGTCTCGGGACCCCAGCCACCGAATCTATGAATCTATGCACCAGCGCTGGAAAGGGAGGTGAGGTGAAACCTCAGTAGCCCAAGACACTGGCAGGAAAGCAGAAGGAAGAGCCTAGAGGGAACGAAGCTTGAAGCCCTGTGGGGGAAATTTCACCAGCCTAACTAGAGGAGAGAAAAAAAAATATATATATATATATACATATATATATATATATATAAATAAAAGGGACCAGTACAGACATGATTCTCTCTCTCCACTCACCTTACAAAGATGAGCAGGACAAAGAGCAGGTGCCATTTTGGACATACACAAAAGCTGTGCCCACCATCAGCCAAGCAGAAAAACCTGACTCTGGTGGGGAGAAACAACAGGAGGTTAGGACCTAGTGAATGTGTGCAACTAATGAACTGAGACTGTCAAAACAAACAAACAAACAAACAAAAAAACAAAAAATGAGAGTGTGTGAGAGGACTCACAGAGTACCGGAGATGTGAGTACTCTCCGGAGACACCATAGTCTCAGTAACCTTGGCAACCCGGTGGGGGATTGCAGGGGAATTTGATCTTACACTGAAGACTGCACAGATCCTTTGTGTGGTCCTTGGGACAGAGCAGACAAATATTATACCACAGGAGCCAGAGCTCAGACATTGACTACCTTCAATTCCACTCAGCCGTGCGGAATTACTTCTCTTCTGAATAAAAAAAAAGAGAGAGAGATAGAGAGAGAGAGAGCAATAGAGAGAGAGAAGATTTACCACACCTAACCTGGGTGTGTCACCTTTGGCACACCCTTAACCATGAAGAACTAAACAGAGCTCCTTTGGCCACACCCATCACAAGCCTCTAAGGATCCATCAAAAGGAGACAGCCCACTTAATCTAGAGTCATAGTATACCAAGAAAAACCAACACGGCGAGGGAAAAAAAAAAAAGAAGAAACCAAAGAATATCTCTACAATGCCAAGCAACAAACGAAGAAACCAGGGAAACAAGAACAAGGAAGACATTATGATGCCCCCAAATGAACAAGACACCCCAATTCAAGATTATGAAGATGATGAGATAGAAGAAATGAAAGATACATATTACAAAAAATTTATGATAAAAACATCTAGAAGTTCCCAAAAACAAATTCTTGAACTACAGAAATCATTAATGGACAGGATAGAAAATCTCTCTCATGAAAATGAAATCTTAGGCCGGCGCCGTGGCTCAACAGGCTAATCCTCCGCCTTGCGGCGCCGGCACACCGGGTTCTAGTCCCGGTCGGGGCACCGATCCTGTCCCGGTTGCCCCTCTTCCAGGCCAGCTCTCTGCTGTGGCCAGGGAGTGCAGTGGAGGATGGCCCAAGTGTTTGGGCTCTGCACCCCATGGGAGACCAGGATAAGCACCTGGCTCCTGCCATCGGAACAGCGCGGTGCGCCGGCCGCAGCGCGCTACCGCGGCGGCCATTGGAGGGTGAACCAACGGCAAAAGGAAGACCTTTCTCTCTGTCTCTCTCTCTCTCACTGTCCACTCTGCCTGTCAAAAAAAAAAAAAAAAAAAGAAAATGAAATCTTAAGGAGGAATCATAATGAAATGAAGAAACTAGTAAAACATGAAACTGTGATAGTGAAATCAAAATGAAATGAAGAATTCAATAGATCAAATGACAAACGCATTAGAGAGCCTTAAAAATACAGTGAGTGAAGCAGAAGAGAGACTATCGGACTTAGAAGACGGAGCACAGGAAAGTATATAGTCAAACCAAAGAAAAGAAGAAGAAATTAGAAATCTAAAAAATATTGTTAGGAATCTACAGGATACTATTAAAAAAACCAACATTCGGGTTCTAGGAGTTCCTGAAGGCATGGAGAGAGAGAAAGGATTAGAAGGCTTTTTAGTGAGATACTAGCAGAGAACTTCTCAGGTGTGGAGAAGGACAGAGACATCCTAGTACAGGAAGCTCATGGAACCCCAATAAACATGAACAAAAGAGATCCTCACCATGACACGTCATAATCAAACTCACCACAGTGAAACATAAAGAAAAGATTCTAAAATGTGCAAGAGAGAAACATCAGATTACTCTCAGAGAATCTCTAATTAGACTCACAGCAGACTTCTCATCAGAAACCCTACAGGCTAGGAGGGAATAGCGAAATATAGGCCAGGTACTAAGAGAGAAAAACTGCCAGCCCAGAATATTAAACCTTGCATACCTCTCATTTGTGAATGAAGGTGAAATAAAGACCTTTCATAGCAAACAGAAATTGAAAGAATTTGTCACCACTCGTCCAGCCCTGCAAAAGATGCTTAAAGATGTGTTACACACAGAAACACAGAAACACGGCCATCAATATGAAAGAAGGTAAAGGAAGAAAACCTACCAGTAAAAGATCCTAGGAAGCTCAAAGCATATACTAGAAAATATCTTTGGGAAAATGGCAGGGCAAAGTCACTATTTATCAATAGTCACATTGAACGTTAATGGCCTCAACTCTCCAGTTAAAAGACACAGACTGGCTGAATGGATTAAGGAACAAAACTCATCTATTTGCTGCTTTCAAGAAACACATCTATCCAACAAAAGTGCATACAGACTGAAAGTGAAAGGTTGGAAAAAGATATTCCATGCCAACAGAAACCAAAAAGAGCTGGCGTAGCCATATTAATATGAGACAAAATAAACTTTAACACAAAAACTGTTAAGAGAGATAATGAGGGGCACTATGTAATGATTAAGGGATCAATTCAGCAGGAAGATGTAACTATTATCAATGTATATGCACCTAATTACAGGGCACCAGGTTATTTAAAAAATATGTTAAGGGACTTAAAGAGAGACTTAGATTCCAATACAATAATATTGGGGGACTTCAATACTCCACTCTCAGAAATAGACAGATCAACCAGATAGAAGATCAACAAGGAAACAGCAGATTTAATCGACACTATAGCCTAAATGGATCTAACAGATATCTACAGAACGTTTCACCCTACATTCTTCTCAGCAGTTCATGGAACTTACTCTAGGATTAACCACATACTAGCCCATAAAGAAAGTCTCAGCAAATTCAAAAAAATTAGAATCATACCATTCAGCTTCTCAGACCACAACGGAATGAAGCTGGAAATCAGCAACTCAGGAATCCCTAGAGCATATGCAAACACGTGGAGACTGAACAACATGCTCCTGAATGAACACTGGGTCATAGAAGAAATCAAAAGAGAAATCAAAAACTTTCTGGAAGTAAATGAGGATAACAACACAACATATTAAAACTTACGGGATACAGCAAAAGAAGTGTTAAGAGGAAAATTTATAGCAATAGGTGCCTACATCAAGAAATTGGAAAGGCACCAAATAAATGAGCTTTCAATGCATCTCAAGGATCTAGAAAAACTGCTGCAAACCAGACCCAAATCTAGTAGGAGAAGAGAAATAATTAAAAACAGAGAAGAAATCAACAGGATTGAATAAAAAAAAAATTACAAAAAATCAACCAAATGAAGAGCTGTTTTTTTTTTGAAAAAATAAACAAAATTTACATATGATTGGCCCAACTAACTAAAAAAAAAAAAAAAAAGAATCGAGAGAGGTAGAGACCGCTGGTTCACTCCCCAAGTGGCTGCAATGGCCAGAGCTGCCCTGATCCAAAGCCAGAAACCAGGAGATTCATCTGGGTCTCCAATGCGGGTGCAGGGGCCCAAGGACTTGGGCCATCTTCTACTGCTTTCCCAGTCCATAGCAGAGAGCTGGTTCAGAAGTGGAGCAGGTGGGACTGGAATCGGTGCCCATACGGGATGCCCGCACTTCAGTAGAGGGCTTTAACCTGCTGCACCACAGCACTGGCTCCATCTTAAACTATTTTAATTGACCTCACCAGAAGTTTGACATCGCTACCTCTGCTGCAGGTATACTGGGATCACCATTAGGAGAAGAGGAGAATTCAGTGGAGTCCTCAATAGGCTGCTGATTTATCTAAGGCCACAGAGAAAGAACAGAGAGCTCAAGGTAAGTTTCATGCACTTCAAGCCAGGGGTTTTCTTTTTTTCTTTTTTGCACCAAATATTATACAAAGGAATGCTAGCCAGCTATCTATAGAAATACAAATGTACTATCTAATCCTCTATTCTTTCATTTACCAGGATCATGGGACTAACTCTTGGCTATGTAGCAGAACTATGACATAATCTTTTAATTGAACTGGGAGTTTGAAATGTCTCACTTGTGCATTGTGAACCTGGATAGATGATGGCCTTTTCCTTTTAAGTTTTATTCTTTGACATTGTTTACACACAGTACGCCAGCCACAGTAAGTTATCACTAACTGACAATAGAACAACAGATTACCATTAACAACATGAGCTGCAATTTTTCCAAGAAATTATTATTTCTAATAAATATAATGCAATGCACAGGAGGCAGCACTGTATAAATGTGGAGAATCTGAAACCAAAATGAAATACATGGTAGCATATCTTGGAAAGGAAGTAATGATACTCATATCCATATTGATGAGGTCTCTAGAGGAACAAATTCATTTCAGGAAGAGAGCCATTGTAGACTCCCAGCTCCTGGGCCCCATGAAATAGCTGCAGCACTTTACCAAACAATGTAGCAATATGGAAATACATCATTAATAATTAAGAAATAACAAATAGTCTAGAAGTCTCAACAACTCTGTATGTACACATGATCTTAGCTTTTATAAACACACACATATACATACACATGTATATAGAGAGAAATGTAATTTGTGAACTCAGAACAAGAATTATGAATTATCTTTATTTGTCTAACAACACATTCATGCTATGAATTGACATGAAGAAGGGAGAGAGTTCTCTTCACTTGGATCTCCATAATAAAAAGTGGTTTTCTCTGCATGCACCAGTTTAAATGCCACCTGATGCAGCTCCTCCGAGCGGTCCCTAGAAAATAATGAGCCGTGAGACAACTGCCAGATGGTTTATGGGCTTATTCATTACAAGATACAACCGCAGCTTATTAACAACGAAGACGAAAAATAAAACCAAGCTGGATTTGAAGCAAGAGGTGAGATGTGTTAACTGAACAGAACCCCAGAATATTTTCATTTAAGTTAATTGTCACTTCTCTGTATATGTATTACAGACACAAATATCCAGTAGTTAGTTAATTAAAGAGTTAAATGACAGTGCCAGTATTTCTTCTGATTAGAGATTTTAAGTGGTACACTTTGATGTTTTAATATATGCTGATTCTCAGCCAATCATTAGCAGTCTTCCACACGGACAAACATATGTTATTATCCTTAACGGTGTTACGACTTCATAGAGTGTGAGGGTGTTCAGGGAGAACACACGTGGAAACTTTTTTTTTTTTTTTTTTGACAGGCAGAGAGAGAGAGACAGAGAGAAAGGTCTTCCTTTTCCGTTGGTTCACTCCCCAATGGTCGCTGCTGCAGGCGCACTGCGCTGATCCGAAGCCAGGAGCCAGGTGCTTCTCCTGGTCTCCCGTGCGGGTGCAGGGCCCAAGGACTTGGGCCATCCTCCACTGCACTTTCGGGCCACAGCAGAGAACTGGACAAGAAGAGGAGCAACCAGGACAGAATCTGGCGCCCCGACCGGGACTAGAACCTGGGGTGCCAGCGCTGCAGGCGGAGGATTAGCCTACTAAGCCATGGCGCTAGCCGGAAACATTTTTATCTCAAAAATCAGCCATGTCGGGGAGCCATTCCCCTTCAGCTCTGGGTAGCTGGGTTCCCAGGCAGCTGTAACTTCGTCTTTCTGGCAGTGGAAAGCTGATCTCAGGAACTGAATTCCCTCAGGTTTATAGGGAAACAGTCTGCTCCATGTGTGTCATTTTCTCAGCATATAGACGTTTTTTATTTTCAGTTTGTTTCATGCTGCCCTGCACACTTCCTCAAAATTACCTAGGGGTATTCTCTGCTTCAAATTCATTTGTTCTCCCCAGGAATGGGATCATAAAGGACATTTGTGAATGAGTTAGTAGTAGATTGCCAAGGTTATGGAAAGTTGGGTAAAAACTTTCAATACATGCTAAAGATAAAAGTAATTGGAACTCTAAAAGAGACTTCACTTCACTTGTGTGTATGTGCTAAAAACTAAGGTGGTTTTTTTATTTGCAAGAGTTCAGTGATCATTTTTATAAGAAAAAAAGTTTTTGATGGTTATAGTTTCACAAAAATTGTTCTGATAATCAAGAAGAAAGACTGAAAGGTGTATTTTATTCTATCAA
The DNA here is from genome assembly GCF_033115175.1 of Lepus europaeus. NCBI lineage: Eukaryota > Metazoa > Chordata > Mammalia > Lagomorpha > Leporidae > Lepus > Lepus europaeus. The sequence goes on from NC_084842.1 coordinate 54,982,621, forward strand.
CAAATATTTCCTAAGAACCAACAGAAACCTTTTCTCTGTGAACTGATTCAGCAATCAGTAAACAGACACAGATCCTTTTCTATGGGAAGTTGTATGAGGGAAGACGCATGACAAATAAACAAGAAGACATATCACACATTGTAGCCCCCTGTTATCCATTGGGGAGAATTCCAGGACTCCTGGTGGATGCCTGAAATTATGGCTAATACTGACCACTATATATAGTATATATACCTATGATAAACTGTAATTTATTAATTAAATACAATAAGAGAGTAACAATAATGATGAAATGGAATATTTTAACAATATCATGTAATAAGTTATGTGAATCTGACTTTTTCTCCTCCTTTCTTCCTCCCTTCCTCCGCCCCTCCCTTCCTTGCTTCCCTTGTCTAAAAATATCTTAATGGATTTACCTTTGTTTTGATGATGTGAAGTGATACAATGTCTTTGTGATGAGATGAAGACAATGGCATAAGTATTGTGACTTTGTGTTTGGCTATGATGTCCTTGCTGCTTGAACACAAAAACTGAGATGCCATGGCAGCTGATTTAAAGCTGAGATAGCTAAAGTGGCTAATGGATAGGTAATATACAGTTTGAATTTACTGGACAAATAGATGATTCTTACACAAGACAGGAGAGAGTGAGGCCATGTAAGATTTTATCACAATACTCAGATGGCATAGTTCAAACTTTTTGAATAATTTACTTCTTGAATTTTCCAGTTAATATTTTCAGATCATGGTTGACCACAGGGCATTGAAACTGTGGAAAAGAAAACAATGGGTAAAGGGGGACTGCAGCAGTGTATCCTGTAATATGTGCTATGAAGACAGACAAAGCCATGTACATGGATGAAGAGGAATATGAAAATAAAGTTCTATTTTACAAAGAAAATATGAGAAAACTCTTTGCCTTTCTAAAAGGCTTGCATTTTATCTAAGAAACTTGCAGATAATTGGGGGACAACTCTCTAGCAGTAAGTGCAGAAGGTTAGTGAAGGGAGTCTGCTTTGCATGTTTAAATAGGAGCAAAAAGACCTTTGAGAGTTAAATAAGAATGGAGGATGCAAAAGACAGCTAGGGAGAGACAATTGTTAAAGGGAACTTTCTTAAAGTGAATTGATAGACAATGGGACTTATGGCAAAATATGAAGCCATTGTGAAAGGTCTATTTTTTTTTTAAAGATTTATTTGTTTCAGAGGACAGAGAAAGAAAGAGATCTTCCAAATATTGGTTCAGTCCCCAAATAGCAACAACCTTTAGGGCTGTGTCAGGCTGAAGCCAGGAGCCCTTAACTCCATTTTAGTTTTCTACATGAGTAGCAGGAGCTCAAGTACTTGGACTATCTTCTGTTGTCTTCCCAGGCATGTTAGCAGGGAGCTGGATCAGAAGTGGAATAGCTTGGACTTGAACTGACACTCTAGTACAGGATGATGGTGTCACAAGTACCATCTTCACAATTGCCACTGACTTAAGTTTTAAAAGGGATTCTTGGGACTGCAGGATAGGCAATTGACCAAACAGGAAAGAGTTGAAACAGTAATGCCTCAGAGAATATTTTAGTGGTCCAAAAAGGGGCTGGATAAAAATATTGGAAGTGGAAAATTGAGAACTGGTTAGATTTTGGATATGTTCAGAAATAAAACCAAAGGAAAACAGTGGAAAAGAGTAAAAGACAAATCCAAAGCTCTTGGCTCAAACAACTGGAAACTGAAGGAACCATTTACTGAGAAGCGAAGAAGACAGGCTCCCATCCATTTTGTTGTGAAAGACAGGGTTTCATTTTTTTTTTTTAATGGCTGAGTAGACATCCTACTCATGGCAAGGTTTTACATAAATCTTAAAATAGGATTGGAAGAAGAATGCCTGCTAGATTTTATTTTTACTCAACAAAATGAGAAAATGAATTAAAGATAATTTTCCTGAAAAGAGGGACTTCTTTATTCCAGAGATAGAGACATGAGTAGTAGGGTGAAGCACAGGCATCTCTGACAAGAAACCCTATGTGTGTTCCACGTGGAATAAATTTGTGTAAACTCTGCAGCAAAGGTGTCTTCTTGTACCTCAACTTCTGTTTTATAACCTGAAAGGACTAAAAAATTCTTTGAGAGGCAATCAGTGGCACATGATATTAAATCAAGAAGAGCTATAGTTCCATAAGGTTTCCAAACCACAATTGTCCTGGCGTTATTAGAAGAATGAATACAGAAGAACTGATGGGGGCCAGGCAGCCTGAACAGGTTTCAAGCTTTTGCTAAATGGACCAGAGAGGATTGGGGCTCAGTGAAAATTCCAATCATATCAGCAGAAAAGCAATGGAGGCTATTTTAAAAAATGAAAATAGTTACAGTCATACCCTGTAGCACAAGACAGAAGACAACTGCTGAAGATTTAAGACTTCCTTCCCCTGAAGACTTTTAGTTCAGAAACAATGAACCAAATCAATTTTAGTTTGCTTTTGATCAGAATAAAATCTCAAGAACTGACAAAGTTATACAATGGAGGGGATGTAGCACCACCATGAATTTGGTTATAAAATTAGAACATGTTCCAAGTTTTGAGACCTTGAGGTCTCAAAATCATTACAAGTATTTTCATATTTGATCCTCACAAGCCAACAAAGGAGGTAGACTGTGACTTCCTTTTTGACAAACGAGGAAAATTAACAACAACAACAAAAAGATAAAGCAACTTTCTCAAAATCACATATGTGGTAAATGGTAGATTTAGTTCTTTTTTTATTCTTTAAAGACTTATTTATTTATTTGAAAGTCAAAGTTACACAGAGAGAGGAGAGGCAGAGAGAGAGGTTTCCCATCCACTGGTTCATTTCCCCAATTGGCTGCAACAGCCAGAGCTGTGCTGATCCAAAGCCAGCTAGGAGCTTCCTCCGGGTCCCCAAAGTGGGTGCAGGGGCCCAAGGACTTTGGCCATCTTCTACTGCTTTCCCAGGCCAAAGCAGAGAGCTAGATCAGGAGTGGAGTGGCTGGGAATCGAACAGACACCCATGTGGGATGCTGGTACTTCAGGCGGCAGCTTTACCCGCTACGCCACAGCACCAGCCCCTAGATTTAGTCCTAAATCCAGAGAATCTAAGGAAGCAAGATTCACCACAATTTATAGATGAGGAAATTGAACATCATGGAGACTTGGTAACATGGTTGAAATAATAGAGTTGAACTCTGGACTGAGCAAACCAAATGTAAACAATTTTATTGCCTTGGTTAAAGGTATTGCCTCTGTATATTCAGAGAAATTCTCCTTTCCAGGGCTTATTCTAACTTGTTAGCTATGGTTTTTTTATTTTTAAACAGTTACAGAAAAAGAAGGAGAGAGAGAGGGCGAGAGAGAGAGAGAGAGATGTGTTTTTCACTGGGGGCTCACTCCTCCAAATGCCTGCAATAGCTGGTGCTGGGCCAGGCCAAAGCCAGGAGACAAGAATTACATCTGTGTCTCTCTTGTTGGTAACAGGGACCCAAGTACTTGGGCCATCGTTTTCTCTCTCCCAGGGTGTACATTAGCATGAAGTTGAATTAGAAATGGAGGTAGAACTGGATTCCAGGTACTCCAATATGGAATCTGGGTGCCTTAAGTGGTAACTTAATCCATTGTTCCATGATGCCACTTAACTACTTTTTAGACATTCACAAAGTATCATGAGGGGAAAATACAGAAAAGTGAGAAAAGTCTTCAAAACTGTATTTTCTATTCTACATGTACTAACTCAACACAGTAGATTCAAGTCTGGCCTGGCAAAGAGTGCACAAAATACAAATGTTGACTTTATTAGGACGAATCATGAAAATTGTACTCACTCATGTTAGGGTCTGAGTTGCTGTTTTTAGATAATATAAAGAAGTACTAGAGACAGGCTAATTTACTATTCTTAAGATTTATATATTTATTTGAGAGAGTTATGGAGAGAAAAGGAGAGAAATTGATTCTCCATCCTCTAGTTCACTCCCCAAATGGCCACAACATCCATAGATGGACCAAGCTGAAGCAAGGAACCAGGAGCTTCTTCAGGATCCCCCACATGGCTGCAGGGGACCAAGGATATGAACCATCTTTCACTGCTTTCCTAAGCATAATAGCAGGGAGCTAGATGGGAAATGGAGCAGCCAGGACCTGAACCAGTGCTCGTATGGGATGCTGAGCTGCAGACAGCAGTCCAACCCACTGTGCCACAGTACCAACCTGCAGACAAGCTACATGATGAAGGAAAGTGGTTTACTTAGCTCACATTTTTGGATGGCATCATATAGTCAGAGACAGGAAGCAGGTGTGTGTGTGTGTTTGTGTGTATATGTATGGTCTCCCTCTCTCTCTTTTTTCTAATATAGCCACAAATATTTAAACATAGGGGCTCCAACCTGTTAACTTTATCTAATCCTAATCACCTCCCAAAAAGCCACATCTAAAATCCTTAGACTAGGTTTCCACTCTTTAATAGATCACAATGGGGACTAAATTTCAACAATGAGACTTTGGGAGCAACACACTCAAAGTATGTCTGAGCCATAGCATCAAATACCCTATTGATAACACATGTAGCATATCTTAGGAGAGAGAGCACAGGTTTTACAAGTAAAATAACACTTTATTGCCTTACATTTCTTCTCTATGCTATCCTGAGTTCCTGGCAACTGGACTCATTCATTTCTACTGCTACTAATATTTGGAAACTTTTTTTATTAGAAATGCTTAATAGAACATGTAAGAGGACACAATGATGCTTATTTTATTATGTCTGTATGTGATTATAAGAAGTATCAAAAATTTATTCCATTAGTGTGAAGTTTAATAGTTTCAGAAAGAGCATGTCTCAGAAGTCATTAGCACTTTTGGATTCAAGTTTCATTATTAGCTTGGTCAGTCATACACAAAATATCTATCTAGTCTACTGACTCAATTTGGTTTTATACACAGGCCAGGGGACACAAAAGGGAACTTGAATACTAAGATGAAATTATAGCAGCTGCACTTTAAAAATATCAACCAACCAAGGAAAGGATACCTGAAAATAGATGCCCTGCGTAACTTTACAGCAAATAGGATAATATCTGCTGTGATTTAGGACATTATGTCTAAAATTAGCTTAATAAGTGGTTGCTTCCAAATTAGAACAACTCATTATTTCTAAGTAACATGTAAGACCTACTTTAACTAGTAAAGCTGGCTTTCTCTTTGATTTTCTGCTTTTCTTTTTCCTTGTGTATAATCAATATGTTGTGACCAACTTCATCTTCACAAACATTTTCACTTGTTCTTTGCTATTTTGTCCTTTACTTTAGAATGTTCTGAAGTTAAAGTAGTTTGGAGAGACTTTAATCTCCCATGTCTAGCCATTATAAATTCTCCCTTGTTCAAATACTTACACTTGCTTTCTATACATTTTAGTTCAAATTTGTTCATTCATCCATAGATGCATTTGCTGAACATTAATTATGTGGGTGTATAATGTGTAGTCTTGATGATACAAAGATGAGGACAGTTTTCTCTAGCTCACAAAAAATAACCTCTTCATCTCTTGTTTGCTTTTGAAGGTTTTCATCAATTAACCCTCAGTAACGAGTTATCATGTTCTGACACAGTCTGCATGCAGTCATGGAAGAATGTCTTCAAAGTTGACTATCGATTTCATCTCTAAATGTAATTCTTTTCTTTCTTGTGATTACTTCTATTAATAGAGTCCATCCTATTCAAGGACAGTGAATATAATATGCATCCACATAGAATCAATTGCTGTCTTAGTAACAACATTTAAATGTAAAGACCACACAAGTGTTCTAGTCTTAAGGGAGTTATCTCAATTCATTTATTATCCATTCTGTCATGTATGGAAGGAATCAGTTGGTGAATGGGGATGACTCAGCTGCTTCATCAGTCTAAGAGATTGTCATCTGTTAGGTGGCTGTGAGCTCTTCTGGTTAAATCAGTTTCTACCCAGAGATATCTGTATTTGCCATGGAGGTAATAGTGATTTAGTATAATCACAACTACATTGTCTTGATAAAGTTACCATGTCAACATGAGAAGCTATCAGTGCTATATTTACTTATTTCTGGAATCAATGCTGAATCACATTAGTCTGCATTTTAAGGGATTTTTCAAGAGTTTATGAAAAAATTTCATCATCATTTAAAAAATTTTTTTCATTTGTTACTGACCATCGTCTCTTGAGAAAGTAATGCAACAATTCCAGTGTCTAAATCAATGCAAATTTAGATTTATAATGTAGTCTAGGGAACAATGAAATGCAGATTAGAAATCATGAATATTTTGTAGAAATATTTTGCATGTTGAGTACTATCAGCACCACATTCTTTTCCTAAGTTGTCATCATAGCAAATTTACACATCTAAGTGGAAAATCAAATCCTGAGCGTCTCAGTTTCCCTGTTATTTTTGCCATCATTTTTATAAATGTTTATCTGGAGTAAACACAGGAAATAATTACACAGGACCATCACTTCAGTGTATACAAAGTGCTCTGAGAATACGACAGAGTTTCTATTAGCATGAACAAACCAAGAATGAAAGTTATGATTATAATATGTGCATACCAATAAATAAATGTAGTTGGGGAAAAGGTATATGAGGATGAAGATAATTTATTTAATGGCCAAAATCACCATCCTATGAGCATACTATTTTCTGATTTACTTGCTTATATATTTTTGAAAGTGAATATTCTTTATAGAATAGTCTATTTTCAATAAGTCTTATTATTTTTCATGACTATCAAGAGTGTTCACTCAGGTTCCTATGTCCAATATTCCTTTGATACTATTATCTCAAAATATTAGCAGGAATTACCTTTTCAGCAAATCAAATAATAACCTATAATCACTCATCTTTGTCACAGTTTATATAACACAAGACTTTCAGTTTCTCCTTGTATCTGGAATATTCATGACCCTTAGATTTTTTAAAAACTTATTTGCTTATTTTTATTTTATTTGAAAATTAGAGAGAAAAAAGAGAGACAGAGATCAATCTTTCATTCACTGGTTCACTCCTCAAATTTTCACAAAAGACACTGCTGGGCCAGGCCAAAGACAAAAGTCTGAAACTCCATGTGCATCTCCTCCTGGGTGTCAGGGACTCAAGTACTTGAAAGATCTGCTGCTGCTTCCCAGAAGGAAGCTGATTTAGAAGCAGAGTAGTCAGAACTTACATCAGGCACTCAATATATGGGATGTGGGCATCCTAAGTGGTGGCTTAAGCCACAGTGCTAAATACTTGCACAGACACTTAGATTTGATTATACTGTTCTTATTTGATGAGCAAATTTCTTCTATTTTCATCAAACTTTCATCTTTTAAGCTATCTTATTCCACATTTTTTAAAGCTTTATTTTATTTATTTTGAAAGGCAGAGTTATAGAGAAAGAGAGAGGAAGAGAAAGATAGAGGGCTGATTTCTGCTGGTTCACTCCCCAGATGACCTCAATGGCTAGGGGTAGGCCAGGCTGAAGCCAGGAACCAGAAGCTTCCTCTGGGTCTCCCACATTGGTGCAAGGACACAAGCACTTCGGCAGTCTTTCATTGCTTTCCCAGGTGCAATAGCAGAGAGTGGGATCAGAAGAGGAACAGTGCCCATATAGGATGCCAGCACTGTAGGCAGGGGCTTAGCTAGCTATGCCACAGTGCAGATCTACATGTTATAACAATATATATAACAGATTCTACATGTTATAACAATCCCTCTATAAAAGTGACACCTCTCTTTGCTGCAACCCATAATATTTGCCTACTAGAAAACTCTAATTTCTGTAACTAACTTCCAACTCTCTATAACTGGTCTATTTTAAGCAGCCAATATTTAACTTCATTTTTCTTAATTTGTATACTATCTCCCTTATTTGTTTTATACCATTGTTAATTTCATTCCCCATTGTATTACTGTAACATCACAAGAAATGTGTATTTGATCCTTGCTCTCCTGTTCCTGGGGCAAGAGCTTCTAAAATCCTTGAAATTTCCTCAGAGATTGAAGAGGAGCATATTTTCTTTTTCATAACAAGCATCTTTCAAATATACCTAAGTTTATGTTAATGAGGTAGCTCTCCATGGATCACTAAATAACTTTAAAATGAGTGAGGGCTACCAGAGAAATCAAGTGATTATAGGCCTGAACTTCCAAGCCCACCCCAACTTGCAGGGAGGGGAGACTGAGTTTAATCACTGATGGCAAGCCTACAAGATGACCTAGAAGTTCCATGGCATCCAACACCTTCCCTCACCCTGCACTGCTGTCCTATACATCTCTTCTCTATGGTTGTCCCTGAATTATATCCTTTATAAACTGGTAAAGATAAATCAAGTTTTTCCATGAGTTTGGTGAATAGTCTGGGAAATTACCAAAACTGCAAGGGGTTATGGGAAACATTGATTCATGGCCAGTGAGTCAGAAGTCAAGCAAAGCTCAGACCTGATTTAGCATCTGAAAAGAGGTAGTGTTGTGGCACTGAGTCCTTTGCTTGTGGAAACTGATGTTAACAGGTAGGTAGTATCAGAATTGAATTAAATTGTAGGACACCGAGTTAGAGTTTGCAGAAAAGTAGAGAATTGCTTGGTGTGGAAAAATCTCACACATTTGGTTTCAGAAGTGCTGTGAGTGTAAGATACATGATTTTCTTTGAATTATCAATAAAAAATCTTACTATACCATAAAGCTATCTATGAAACAGCTAAAATAATTGCACTTGCACAGCTATTCAAACATTTTTATGTTCCTGTCTTACAATGTTTATTGCCATCTTATATTACAGCTATCTCCATATCCTTTTCCTTTACTGTTAAGGGGTAGAATATATCCAAAGCTAGACAGGCTTGCATTGAAACCGATAGTATATATTCCCAAGTGTGAGATATTGGGTGTAAGATGTTAATTTTTATCCTTTCCTGACCTCTGAATTATTAAATTCAGAACATTAAAATCACTTGGTTGCTTTAAAAATTCTGATCACAGAATTATACATCCTGATATTTCAATTTAATTATTCTAAGATATGAGATGGTCATGGATATTATAGAGATTCCAAGATTATTGCAATCTACCTCCAAAGTTAAGGACACAGATTAATGTTAGTGACCAACTTTCCTTTTCCACATCTTTCTTTTATTAGGGCATTCTCATATACTTTTTGCTTAACAGTTATTTTTGAGTGAAGAATTATGTTGCAAGTTGATAGTTCACAGATGTTCCCAAAAAAGGAAAAACAAAGCCTAGAACAAGGCAGCTACTAAAAAGGCACGTGAAAGAAGCAGACAGGAAAATTTATTTGGGGTCAGAAAACAAAGGTGTGTGGTAAACTTGAGGGCCATTCATTTCTAATTTCAATGATTTAAATAAAAAAAAAAAGATCTGGTGAGAACTTTTTTGTTTATTTGATAGAGTTAAGACTGTGTGTATTTTTTTTTTGTAAATTTATTTATTTGAAAGAGTTACACAGAGAAAGAAAAAGTATCAGAGAGAGAGAGAGAGAGTGAGAGAGAGAGAGAGAGAGATCCTTCATCTGCTGGTTCACTCCCCAATTGGCCACAACAGCCAGAGCTGCGCCAATTGGAAGCCAGGAGCCAAGGGCTTCATCTGGGTCTCCCATGTGGGTGCAGGGGCCCAAGGACTTGGGCCATCTTCTGCTGCTTTGCCAGGCCATAGAAGAGAACTGGATCAGAAGTGGAGAAGCTGGGACATGAACCGGTGCCCAAATGGGATGCTGGCACTGCAGGTGGCGGCTTTACCCACTACGCCTCAGCGCTGGCCCAAGCCAGTGTATATCTTTTGAAATAAAATCTTTGTCCAATATCTGGCTGCTGAGATTTCCTTCCAGGATTTAATATGCATTTCTCAGGTTGTTACCATCTCAGATAAATCCAAACAAAACTAAGGAAAGCTTCAGGAAATAAAAGCTTTTTGGCTTCAACATTGGATGATTTTTGCTTTTATGAACTCATCATTTGCTTATGGAATCAGTTGACACTTTGAGAATTCTATTTATATTCCACACTGAACTACAGTGTGGAATTACATGATGATATGTAATATTTATGATCAAGGTATGTACAGTCTTGTGGAAAAGGTAAATGAGTAGAGAAGGAAAATAAAACACAAAAATGCAATGTAATGAATTTTATGCATTGAATATGTACAGCGAACAATGAGATCTGTCATAGAAAAGTCAAAGTTGTTTTGCTAAAAGATGAAAATAATCATAACCATTCTCTCCTTTTTTGATTCTCAAAGTTTAAGTTTAATATTTTAATTGCATATTGAGTTCTATGAAATTGAAAAAAATTTTATAGTGGATGGAAAGTGTGGTATTTCCAGTGGATTAGCAATGTTAGCATGCAATCATAATGTACGTAAGATTAGGCAAAGGGTTGCATTGTTAGAGCAAATCAAGGAAAGATGAGGAGAAAGAAAACCAAGTTGTGCTCACATCTTATTTTTTAGAAATAGTAAAACTGATGATTTGAGAAACATTATTGATATACTTAAATTTGGTTGATAGATCTCAATTTTATCAACTGTGCAGATTGAAAATTACTTTGAATAAATAATCATCACATACACATTCATGCACAAGACCAAACAATATAAAGACATAAAAAGATGAATGATAGATTAAGACAACTTGAGATTTAGAAAACTCTGCTTGAAAAAGATAGAGAATAAAATAAGTAAATTAAAATAGTGAACAAAGAGCAAATAGTACTATTTTTCCCACAAGAATCTATTTAAATTTTGCCATTCTTGGTGATGGAAGGAAATAGGAGAGCTGTTGCTAACAGAGAATCCAATGAATGGTGTTTAAAGTGGTGCAGAATGGATTTTCATTAATGAACTTCTAGGTCAAAATAATAATTCAGTCAAGAGGATATAAATCAGTTATGAAAGATAAGATGCACACTGAGAAGATAAAGAAGAAAGAAATTACAACACTTTAAAGAAAAAATAAAAGTATTAGATCTTTATGCATACAGGAATGTCTGAAACAGGAAGAGCGTCAATATACCAGACACATGTTGGATTCCTTAATCGAGTATCAACCCTGAGAGAAGTAAAAGCCTGGTTTGTCTGTCAATATGCTGCTTGATCTCCTTTAAACTGGATTAATTTTCCTTCCACAGTAAACCTCCCTTCATTGCGTGACTGCTGGACTGCTTTCTTCTGGGTCTGTTCCAAAAAGTGACTCCCTATCTCATCCCTCCGATCAAAACCTAAACTTATCCTCTGTGAACCCATGGCATTTGTATCTGCCCTAACTGACAGTTATAGTGCATTACGTTCATTTATGTCTTTCTTCACTAAGTTTGTACAGTGAGATTTTATGATAGTAATGCTTTCATTAGCAACCGAACTGTTTGGACTGACTGAAATGTGTTTAAGGAGTTCTCCAGTACTCTTGCACCGGAGAAGATAAATAATTTGAGAGAACAGTTAGCACACTACTGAATTCATAAGCTTTATATGCACTATAGCCTTATGGAAACAGATTTTAAATGACTGTTGCAAATCACCAAAATTTTTCAATAAATGTAAACATTCATTTTTTTCTGAGTTGAAAACATTTCAAAAACTTCAGATTTTTATGCATATAACAGATGGTTCTATTTGGTTTACAAAGTACAGTGTGTCTAGGGATAATTGGTAGTGAATATTGAGGAAATGTGACTGAACTGCTATGGAGTATAACCCATAAATAAAACATACCTGTAAAACTGTTAGGAGCGATAGTTAATTGTTCCATTTGGAATAGCACAAACAGTTGAAAGTGTTCTGATTGTACCATTTGTCTGCTAAGTCACTTAACATTGGCATTTTGCAACTTTATATCATATTTTCATAAACCAAACTAAATCCCTGAACTCATTCAATTCTTCCACAGCTTTCTAGTAAACAAATGACATTAAGCCAAACCACACCTAGACAAGTTAAAGATATCAGGATTAGATAAGTTAAAGATACATGCAGAAAGCCAGTAGCTGGGCCGTAATAATCATACCTTCATTATAAGAAATAGCAAACAAAAAACATCTTATGTTTATATTTCATTTAATTCTTCTAGTTATTCTTATGTAGCACATACATAAAACCCATATTTTCAAATAAGATATTTTCAAAGATTTCATTTCATTTTATCTGAAAGGGAGAGAAAGAGAGAGAGAGAGAGAGAGGCAGAGAGACAGAAAGGTATATTCCTTCTGTTGGTTCACACCCCAAATCCCTGTGACAGCCAATGGTGGGCCAGGCTGAATCCAGGAGCCAGGAACTCCAGCTAGGACTCTCACATGGGTGGCAGGAACCCATGTACTTGAGGGATCATCTGCTGCCTCTCAGGAAGCACGTTAGCAGAAAGCTGCATTGGAAACAGAGTAGCCAGGACTTGAACTAGGCACCGCAATATGAGAAGCCGTCATCCCAAGCAGCAACTTAAGCCACTGCGCTAAACACCCTTCACCAGATGGTAGAATTTTGACAAAGGTTAAAATAGATTAATATCAAACTAATCATATGGCAAAGATAACTTATGTTAGGATAACGGAAGGGATCACACAAACAAGACAAGTGTTTGCTAATACTAACTGATAGAATCAAAAAGGGAGAGAAAGATCCAACATGGGAAGTGGGATACACAGCAGACTCATAGAATGGCAGACGTCCTAAACAACACTCTGGCCTCAGAATCAGCCCTCAAGGCATTTGGATATGGCTGAAGAGCCCATGAGAGTATTGTAGGCATGGAAAGCCAAGATACCATGGAAAAGAAAAAAAAAAGAAGAAGAAGACCTAAATGAAAGATCTCTGCAAGTGAGATCCCAGTGGAAAGAACGGGGCCATCAAAGAAGGAGGTACCTTTCTCTGAAGGGAGGAGAGAACTTCCACTTTGACTATGACCCTATCGGAATAAGATCGAAGTCAGCGAACTCTAAAGGCTTCCATGGCCCTGGCAACTCATGACTAGAGCCTAGGGAGATTACTGACGCCATGAACAGGAGTGTCAAATTGTTAAGTCAGCAACAGGAGTCACTGTGTACTTACGTCTCATGTGGGATCTGTCCTTAATGTGTTGTCTAAAGTACAATGATGCTATAACTAGCACTGAAACAGTATTTTTACACTTTGTGTTTCTGCATGGGTACAAACTGATGAGATCTTTACTAATTATATACTGAATCAATCTTCTGTATATAAAGATAATTGGAAATGAAAAAAAAAAAAAAACCTGGTGTTAAATTGGAAATGGCATAGAAAATTAATTAACTAAAAATATTATGTAGGATCTCTGTCTTTAATGTGCTGTACACTCTTATTTAATGCTATAACTAGTACTCCAACAGTACTATGTTGCTATATGGGGGCAAACTGGTGAAATCTTTACTTAATATATACTAAACTTGTCTTCTGTATATAAAGAGAATTGAAAATGAATCATGATGTGATTGGAAGGGGAGAGGGAGCGGGAAAGGGGAGGGTTGTGGGTGGGAGGGAAGATATGGGTGGGGGGAAGCCATTGTAACCCATAAGCTGTACTTTGGAAATTTATATTCATTAAATAAAAGTTATAAAAAAAAAGGATAACAGAATCAATGAAAAGCTCTAAAGTTTAAAGGTATTAGGTATGCTTTTTGTATGCTTTACTGAATTTTAAACTTGCAACAGAGGTAGGCTGTGCATTGCCTGTGCTTTACCAATGGACATTTAAATCGCAGAGAAGTCATTAACTTAAGGTTACCCCGCACTCCGGCAGACTTAATTTTAAAATTCCTGAATTTTCCTTTTAAAACTAATGTTCTAATCTCCAGATCTCACTGATCTAGCAAAAAAAAATCATAAAAATAATTTAAAAGCACATAATAAAATCACTTTAACTTTCTCAAGAGTTTTAAGTAATAATTCATTGGATTAAGCATTCTAAGGAGTAGATAGGAAATAGGCTAAATATTGGAAATAGTACAATGAGCATAACATAGTACACAATAAAAGGAGAATTTAGTGTAACAAGAAGATAATTAAGTGTAATTTCTGAAACATTATGCTAAAGGTACCAGAGGAATCATTTTGATTTATATGTAGGAAATTAACTCTCTTCCAAGTTTACAACCGGAACCTATGACCCACCACTTATTAAATTCGAATTTTAGATTTGTCTACTGAAGTGTATTTGTAGTGCCCTCAAAAGAGGCATTTTGTCATAAAAATGCATTGGAACGGGTAGAAGCAAGAAAGTAAACTTTGCCTTGGTTTAAATTCTACTTCCTTGGGGGTTTGGCACTGTGGTGCAGTGAGTTAAAGCCGCAGCACCCGCATTCCATATGGGTGCCTTTTCGAGTCTGGGCTGCTCAACATTCTATCCAACTCCCTGACAATGCATCTGGGAAAGAAGCGCGGAGGATAGCCAAGTCCTTGCGCCTCTGTTCACCCATATAAGATACCCAGATGAAGCTCTTGGCTACTGGATTCAGCCTCGACCATTCCTGGCCAATGCAGCCTTTTTGGAAGTGAACCAGCAGATGGAAGATCTCTCTCTCTCTCTCTCTCTCTCTCTCTCTCTCTCTCATTCTGCCTCTCAAATAAATAAGTAAATCTTTAAAAATTTCTGCCTCCTTATCTTGCTAACTATGTAGTCTTGGCCCAGTTACTATAGATTATTTTATTTCTGCTTTCTCAGGTATAACTTAAAAATAATAGTACTCACCTGCTTAAGACAATTGCTGAAGTATTAAGATATAAAGGTTAAGAACAATGTCTGGCACAGAATGTGATCGACTGATGACAGTAGTTATTCACTTTCTACATGAAACAGAAGTAGAGGACTACAGTTCGGCTGCTAGTATATTTTTGTGCAAGAGGAAATGAAGGGAAGAAGTGAAGTTGTGGTGAGTCCAGACTCTAGTTAATTGTAGAATGAGGTAATTTTGGGATGGTGGGGACTTGGGAAGCAAAGAGAAAAATATTATAGGGAAATAGAGTCCTTGGCTGGCAGGTATGTAAAAAATTGGCTTAAGGGAAAAATAAGTTTAAGGGACATATTATTCCATGCCATGTTAGATAACACCCTATGGAAATAATTTTGAATGATCAAATGGATACGGTTCACACACACACACACACACACAGAAGCTACCCAGCTGAGCTTAGTGAACAAGGTGTAAGTTAGTGGTTTGATAATCTGTCCTTTGCTGCAACTTCTCAAATTCCAATTGTTCTTTTTTTTTTAATGTTATAACGTATCATAATAAATATCCACATAGTAAAAACAATGAAATTAAGTCCATTTAAAGAAAATGAATGCAGGCATCGAGTCATGAAGTATTTCCAACATTATTTTAATGTGAAATTCCAAGTTAACTACTGTGTTTATTACAGATTTGTGTCTAGAATTACAGATTCATTTTTAAAATTTTTAAATATTATTTAGTTATTCATTTTGAAAAGGAGAGAGAGAAAAAAATCTTCCATCTGCTGACTCTCCAAATGCCTGCAGCATCCAGGAGCCCAGGACCATATCCATGATCCTTGTCTTCCAAGTGGGTGGCAAGGATGTAACTACTTGAGTTGTCACTTGTTGCCTCCCAGGGCTCACCTTAGCAGGAAGCTGGACTCCAGAGTGGAGCTGGGACTTGAGCCCAGGCATTCTGATACAGTACGTGGGTGTCCCAAGTAGTGGCTTCACTGTTGTACCAAATGGCCATTCCTTTTTTCTTTTATATCCATATGTTATATAGATGATGCTAGAAGAATAATCTTGAAATATTTACCTTTTAAATATGCACTTGATAATTAAATGTGAAGGAATGGAGTTAAAGTACTTATTATTTTGAAAAGATTAGTGTTAGGGAACCATTCATGGAGAAAGTAACTGTAGTGCCTTTTGAAACAAAGTAACTGCACAGTAGCGCTGGAAAGAAAAGTAGAAAGGTAACCATGCCAGCTGGTAAGATTTGAAAAGGGATGGCCTAACTAGAAGGCCTAACCACAAACTGCCATTGCCATGAGGATGGGACCCTGAGGGGTCGGAATGTGGGCGGGGCTAGCCTCTAGAAACTGTATAAAAGGGGACCCTCAGCCGCTGTAAACCAGAGGTTGCTCAGCGTCTCTTCCCGGTGGTAGTGCCTAGTGCCCGCGGGGAGAAGCTCCTAGTCCACAGCGCCTAGTGCCCACAGGAGCAGGCTTGAGCGATCTCTCCTAGTCGCCTAGAGTACCAATAAAGTGTGTTTAGCTTGACCTTCCTCAGTCTCCTGGACTCTTCCTTCGTGGCAACCTGGCCAGTTTCCGGAGGGGGAGATCCTGACAATTAGTGTCAATAATTTGAAATAGCTTCTTTTAGGTCATAATGAGGAAATAAAATTATTCAGATGCAATGCAACTTTTTTCAGTTATAATGACTCAAAGACAAAAGTGCTTCCAGCTAAAGTATATTCTCATCACACAGACAGTAAAATGAAATTAAGTCCAGCCCCTCAATTCTCAGCATCTGCATTTAATGGCTAAACTCCGAATGCTGCTCCTTTCTTTTCTCCTTCTTTTGGATTTTGACCTCTGGGTCTCAGAGCATGCAAGGTATTCTGAGATCTTTTGATCTAACTTATTTTGCAATTCATTTTTCAGTCTGCCTCTAGTTAAAATAGATTAGTACTCATAGATATTATGTTACAAAGCCCAGGTCAGTACACTGAAATTTTGCAAGTCATAGCAAGCAAGCATTTAATTCTTGGTTTCATTTAAATAGTTATTTAAAGATTGGAACAAAATGACCTTGAGAGGTTATTTGGTCTATTTTTTGCACTTTGGCCAAAAATTATTGCTTAAATAGATGTCTGACTTTTTTTTCACTCTGAAAAAAAAAAAAACACACTTAAGGGACTTTAGGATCTACCTTAGTGTTTTATTCATCTATACAAACCTTTAAGATTATATTAATCTTATATTTAAATTGTAATTTCATTTTATTTCTTCTTTGTCCTTAAAGAAAATAACCAAGTGATTTTTCCTGCAATAACTTTGTGTTTTGAAGTTTCTTTTTCACGTGTTTTCTCCAAGTCTATTATCTTTTGGCATTCTCAGCTCCACTGCAAAGAATAACTTGCATGCGTCGTGTGACAAAGTTGAAAAGAAGCTCAGTTCCAAAGATGAAAAGTAAAATCTGACAGATTAATATTTATTCAATTCCCAATAGTTTCTTATTTTCTAGAATAAAACAACATTCATACTACTTCTTATAAACAGAAGACAACTGAGTGGGATAATGTTAATTAAAATGCATACTTTGTAAAATATAGTTCTTAAATTTTTTGACGCCTTAGGTTTTACATTTTTTCCTCACATCTTTAGCCACTGAAATCTTTTTGTCAAAATTAAATTTTAAAGAAATAGTAAGAAGATATGTTTGTGGCAACTAACTTCCCACTAGGGTTGAAAAGTAAGAGTGGAAGATGCTTGAGGAGTTTTTTTTTTTAATATTTAAATTTGAAAAAGAGAGGAAGGTCAAGACATTTCATGTTCTTTCTCTGAACTTCAGTCTTCTTATGCTCATATTCATTTGTACCTTCAAATGTGCTCCTCTCTGAAAAATCCCACTCAGCCTCCTCCTCACCAGAGTTTTCACTGTTTGGGGGGATGGAATTCATGGTGACACCACAGTAAGTCATAAACTGATAGCATGATATAAATGCTTACCAGTTGCACTTTTAAAGAATAATGCTACTACTCTCTCTCTCTGATCCTCAATTTTGCTTTCTGTGATTTCATTTACTCAGTCAACTGCAGTCCCCAAGTATTCAATAAAAAACTCCCAAAATAAGCAGTTAATACACTTTAATAAAGTCTGTTATACTATTTTGTTATAAATGTTCTATTTTATTGTAGTTATTGTTAATAACTTACTGTGCATAATTTATAAGGTAATCTGTTTATAGAAATGTATATATAGGAGAAACATAGTATACATAGCGTTGGGTACTATCTTTGGTTTTAGGCACACATAGGACATCTTGAATGTGTCCTCTGTGGATAAACAGGGGTTACTGCAATATTATTCAAGGTCCAATGTTGGTATATAAAATAACCAGTCCTTAGAAATTATGGAAACTGAATTTTCTCAGAGGCCATATTTAAGACAACTGTAATTCAGAGAAACTTAGAACATGTTATAATGAATTTAAAGAATAATAATTTTAATATTTCATAAATCCACTTTGCATTCTGATATGATTTCACAATTTAAAGATAAAGAAAATGAAAAAGGAAAAGAACTTGACTCATAAGTAGAAGAAACCTTACAAAGAGGATCAGATTATTATGCCAAATTGGCCCTCTGTCTATTATTGTCCCAGATTCTATTTTAACCTTATACCTTTAGGCATTTTTGTGCTTTTAAGGCTTTAACTACAAAAAAAAAAAGAAAGAAAAAGACATCGAGCTGTATTATACGCTTGATGCTCAATAATAACCATGGAACATTGTTTTTAATTGAATAAAAATTGTATATATTTATGAAGTAGACTAACATCTGGAAGTGTGTAACTTTATCAGAAGAATTCTTTTTTTAAAAAAAGATTTTATTTATTTATTTGAGAGGTAGAGTTCCAGATAGTGAGAGAGAGAGAGACAGAGAGAAAGGTCTTCCTTTGCTGTTGGGTCACCCTCCAATGGCCGCTGTGGCCAGCGCACCGTGCTGATCTGAAGTCAGGAGCCAGGTACTTATCGTGGTCTCCCATGGGGTGCAGGGCCCAAGCACTTGGGCCATCCTCCACTGCACTCCTGGGCCATAGCAGAGAGCTGGACTGGAAGAGGGGCAACCGGGACAGAATCCGGCGCCCCGACCAGGACTAGAACCCGGTGTGCTGGAGCTGCTAGGCGGAGGATTAGCCTGTTGAGCCATGGCGCCGGCCTTCAGAAGAACACTTGTAAGATTTTTAAATTTTATGATTTGCAAAGTAGGTATTCAGTATTTATTTCAAGTGAATTTAAAAATTTCATTTAAGTTATACAGGTTTCAAATATTTCATACATACATATTAAGGAACATAGTGACACTTCCCCTCCTACCCTCCCTCATGCCCATCAAGGATATGGTCTACATTTCTCTTTTTCTGTTGTATCTTTTTCTGCCTTAGAATTAAGGTGATGCAGGCTTCTTAGAAGTAGTTTGTGAGGATTCTCTCTCTTTCAATTATTTTGAATAGCTTGAGAAAAATTGGAATTAGTTCTTTAAATGTCTTGTAGAGTTCAACAGTGAAGCCCTCTGGTCCTGGGCTTTTCTTTGTTGAAAGGGTCTTTATTACTGATTCAATGTCCCTTTTGCTTATTCATCTGTATAGATTCTCTATGTCTTCAGGACTCAATTTTGGTAGATCGTCTGTGTCTAGGAATCTATCCATTTCTTCTAGGTCTCCTAATTTTGTGATATACAGCTCTTTGTAGTAATTCCTGTTGACTCTTTTATTGCTGTGGAATCTTTTTTACATTTTCTTTTTTGTCTCTGATTTTATTGATTTGGATCCTCCCCCCCTTTTTTGGTTAGTTGGGCCAATGGTGTATCAGTTTTATTTATTTTTTTCAAAAACCAGCTCTCCATTTCACAGATTTTTTTGTTGTTTCAGTTTGGTTTATTTCTTCTCCAATTTTAATTATGGATTTCTTATTGTTGATTTTGGTTTTGGTTTGTAATTGTTTGAGATAAACTGAAATTCATTTATGTGGTACCTTTCCAATTTCTTCCTTTAGGCACTGATTGCTATAAAAATCCCTGTTAGCATTGTTTTTCTGCATCCTGTAAGTTTTGGTAATGATATATTGTTATCTTCATTTATTTCCAGAAATTATTTCATTTCTCTTTTGATTTTTACTATGATCCATTGTTCATTCAGGAACATGTTCAGTCTCCATATGTTTGCATATGGTCTAGAGATTTTTAAGTTGTTGATTTTCAGTTTTATTCCATTTTAGTCAGAGAAGATGCGTGGTATGATTTCGAGTTTTTTGAATTTGCTGAGACTTCTTGATGGCCTAGCATATGATCTATCCTAGACAAAGTTCCATGCACTGATGAGAAAAATGTGCATTCTGCAACAGTGGGGTGAAAAGTTCTGTAGATAATAGTTAGGTTCATTTGGTCCATAGTGTCAATTAGCTCTGTTGTTTCTTTGTTGATTTTCTTTCTAGTTGGTATGTCCATTGATGAAAATGGGGTGTTGAAGTTCCCTGTTGCTATTTGTTGAAGTGCATGCCTCCCTTTCAATGTATTAACATTTCTTTTTAAATAGTCAGGTGTCTTGTAATTAGATGCATATACATTTATTATGGTAAAATCTTCCTTTCCTGCTGAATTGATCCCACATCATTACATAGCACCCTTCCTTGTCTCTTTTAACTGCTTTTATGTTAAAGTCTACTTTTGTCTGATATTAGGATGGCAACATTTGCCATTTTTTTTTTGTTTTAGGTTAACATGGAATATCTTTTTCCATCCTTTCACTTTCAATCTGCATGTATTGTTGGTGGTGAGATGTGTTTCTTGTAGGCAGCAAATAGCTGAGTCTTGTTTTTTAATACATTCAGCCAGTCTGTATCTTTTTTTAAAAGATTTATTTATTTATTTGAAAGGCAGAGTTACAGAGAGGCAGAGGGAGAGAGAGATAGAGAGAGAGAGAGAGAGAGAGAGAGAGAGAGAGAGAGAGAGAGAGAGAGGTCTTCCATCTGATGGTTCACTCCCCAGATGGCCACAACAGCCAGAGCTTCACTGATCAGAAATCAAGAGTGAGGAACTTCTCCAGGTCTCCCAAGGACCTGAGCCATCTTGCACTGCTTTCCCAGCCATAGCAGAGAGCTGGATCGGATATGGAGCAGCTGGGAATCAGCACCCATATGGAATGCTGGCACTACAGGCGAAAGCTTTACCCATCATGTTACAGTGCAGGCCCCCAGTCTGTATCTTTTAACTGGAGGGTTGAGGCCATTTACGTTCAAGGTGACTATTGATAAGTAATGACTTGGCCCTGCCATTTTTCCATAAATATTCCTATTGTTAACTTTGAATTTCTTTTGTACATCTACTGGGGGATTTTCTGCCTTCACAGTCTTTCAAAATGATGGCTATCTTTCTGTGTTTCAGTGTGTAGCAATTGCTTAAGCATCTTTTGTAAGGCATGATGAGTGACGACAAAATCTTTCAATTTCTGTTTGTTATGGAAGATTTTTATTTCACCTTTATTCATAAATAAGAGCTTTGCAGGGTACAATATGAGGGTTTGACATTTTTTTTTTCTTTTAAGACTTGGATTGCATCTTGTCATTGTCTTCTAGCTGTGAGGTTTCTGATGAGAAGTCAGCTTTGAGTTTAATTAGGTAACCTCTGACAGTAATCTGGCATTTCTTTCATGCACATTTTAGAATCATTTCTTTATGTTTTACTGTGGAAAGTTTGACTATAATGTGTTATGATGATGATCTTTTCTGGTCATGCCTGTTAGGAGTTCTGTGTGCTTCTTCTACTTGGACGTCCTTTCCTTCTCCAAATTGGGGAAGTTTTCTGCAATTATTTAACTAACTAGGCCTTCTAGTCCTTCCTCTATTTACACACCTTCAGGAATTCCTGATACCCATATGTTGGGTGGTTAAATAGTATTCTAGAAATCTCCAACACTGTTTTTAAATTTTCTAATTTTTTCTTTTTTTTCTGACTGTAAGATTTCTGAAGATTTGTCTTCTAGTTTAGATATTCTTTCTTCTGTCTCATCAAGTCTGCTGTTAAGGCTTTCCACCACATCTTTTATTCTCAATTAATTAATTAATCTCAATTTCATAGGAAAAAAATTTCATTCATGTCATGTATGGTTTTCTTTAGTTTGTGTATTTTCTTCTTATTGATTTTGAGTATCGTATGATTAATTTTTTCAATTCCATTTCCGGCTTTTCTTCAATATCTTCATCTTCACACTCTAATATTGAAATGTTGTTGTGTTCCTTTTTGCATGAGAAGTCATGTTGTGGTCATTATTCTTGTTTCTTGAGTTTCTGTGTTTGTTTATAGGTGTTTTTGGAGTTAATTTTATTCACCTTTGATGGCTTTTATCTTTGAGCTATGCCTCTGTGGCTTAGTGGAAAGTCTACGCTTTCCTTGAATACTAAGAGATTTGTTGTAGATGTGGCCAGGGAGCTCTGGTAAGCGATCAGAATGGGGTGAGTATTCAGGGTAACACCCAAGTTGGGAGAGGGATACCTCAATGCCCCAGTGTGCCCCCCGGTGTGTTCCTTGCCACTCTATGAACCACACAAATGTTCTGCATGGTCCTCACTGTGAGCATGGTTCCCAAGGAGCTCTGAGCATGAGAACCACACCCAGTGACTGCCCAAAGACCCAGCTACACCCTGTACCTTCTCATGTAACTACCGAGTCTCCACAGTTTCAGCATACAAGGCTCCCACAGTTGCTGGGTGCAGAGGTTTATCTCTGCCCTACCAGCCTATCCAGTCAACAGAGAGGCAGATGTTCCCCAAGACAGCTCCACCTAGACATCTTGATTCTGGGAGGCTGTGGGAACCTCACCTTCCTCCATAGTTGCCAGCCACCTCCCAGCCAGCCTCAAAGTCAGTGGGGACTACAGCTCATTCCTTCCCTAGAATCTCTGGATCACTTGTGTACACAAGAGCCACCGGCTGAATGTTGCTCTCTCCCCCCACTGCCTTCAGTACTGCCGAGAACATGGCATTCTGTCTCAGCCAGTTGCTGAGTGCCTGCACGAAGTCTTCCGCAGCTCCTGCCCAAACCCACAATGGTGCCTGCCCTTTTTCAGCCAGGCAGCAGGTGCTATTGTGAGGAAGTTGGGGTGAGTTAAACATGCCCCTTCTACTTCCACTGGGTCTTCAGGTAACCACTAGCAACTGCTAGCCCCCAGGGTTCCAGACCAGACTCACACCACACTCTCCCTTCAGCTTTATCACCGTGGGTTGATACAATACAGTCACCTCCGTCTCCAAGCTGCTTCCCACTCCAGCTCTCGGCTGCTGCAGTTGTGCATTTTGTTCCTATTTGTGGTGCATTTCCAGACTGCACCCAGGTCCACGGCATCCTCTTCTGCTTGTAGGATTCCCAGTGCGATTTTCTCTCCAATTCCCTTCCTTCCTTCCTTCCTTCCTTCCTTCCTTCCTTCCTCTCTCTCTCTTTCTTCCCTTTCTCTCTCTCTTTTTCTTTCTTTCACTGTTCATCCCAAGCCTAGTGCAATATGTTGTTCCCTAATCTATCATCTTAGAATCTCTGGGATGACACCTCTTCAAGTGATGTTAAAAGTAAGAGGTAAGGAGTGAGCATTTTGTGCAATGGTTAAGCTGTTGCTTAGGATACCCACATCCCATCTTTGAGTGCATGATTGAAGTCCAGGCTCCTCTGCTTCTGTCCCAGCTTCTGGTTAATGCAATATATGAAGTCTCAAATACTAGGATACTAGGGTCTGTGCCATCTGTGTGGAAGACCTGAACTGAGTTCCAGGCTCCTAACATTAGCCTCATCAAGCACTAGATGCTGTGGGCTTTAGAGGAGTGAGCCAGTGAATGGAAGATATCTCTTTTTCTATCTGTGTGTCTTTCTCCCTATCAATTGAAAAAAGAAAAAGTAAAGATTTTTAAAATATATTTAAGTAAATTTTCAATTTTACATGACAATAAAATATTTACATCTAAACATATAGCTTTAAAATAATTCATGGATACATTTTTATCCTTAGTGTATGCTCTTCCTCAGATTTTATTTTATTATAACTCTATTTTATGAAAAAACTGACAATTTTAAAAGTTTTTCAGATTTAATTGGATACAAAGTCTATGGCAGGTTCTTAATGAATTTTTGCATTCGATATTTTCTTGAAGAGTAGTCTAACAGCCTCACAAACACCATTTTATATTAAAATAAAATTTAGTTGTCAAGTGAAATGAAATCCAAATTCCTTAGAAAGCTCTGGATTAACAGTAGACTGGTAAGCAGGTCGTATGTGAGTTTCTATACCGCTTCTTGAACTTGTAAATTGAAGAAAACTAATTCAGATTGCTTAAGCAAAACATGTTGCTCTGTTTATGTTAAAAGCTGTGAGCAAGACAGCTTAATGAAAATTGGATACATTGCTGTATGTTGCTTCAAGCGCCTTGTAGCTGTAGACATATTTAATTATAAGTTCTAATAAGAATATCCATGTGACACAAGGAAAACATAACTATATTTTTCAATTAGGAAACACATTCATGGAATACAGAGAAACAGAACACAAAACCATGTCAGTATATATCATTCTGCATTTTTCAAAGGTGTAACCATGTGTGTTGTTACCTGCACTATTGTGAATCTGAAGTATTAAGTCAATAAATTGTTTTTCTATTGCCAAATTAATTAACCAATTAAGTACCATTTCTGTTATATCATTTGCTGTGGAATAAATATCTTATTAGACATGTGAGCTGTCTTTAATGACAAGTTGAAATTATTCTGTTAGAGATAAAAAGTTGGGGAAGCAGTGTCATGGGTGATAATCTGAAGAAAGGGCACCATTAGATGACACAAGAGGAGGATTTATAAAGCATATCAGGCAGAAAGCTGCTTCCTCAAAACCTACAACTGGAGCCCAAAAGGCCTGCTGACTTTCCATTGTTGGTCACTTAATACTCATTGGGAGCCAGTTAGAAGGAACAAAGGTTATTTTACACATTCTGGTTCTTGATTAAAAACCTTTGGGACTGGTGCCATAGTGCAGTGTGTAAGGCCACTATCGTGGGTAAATCCCATATGGGCACTGGTTCAGGTTCTGGCTGCTCCACTTCAAATCCAGCTCCCTGTTAATGTGCCTAGAAAAGCAATGGAAAATGGTCCAAGTGCTTGGGCCCCTACACCTACCCACATCGGAAACCAGGAAGAAGTTTCGGGCCCCTGGCTTCGGCCTGACTCAGCCCTTTGAGGAGTGAACCTGCGGATGGAAGATCTTGCTTGCTCTCTTTCTTTCTCGCTCTGTCTGTAACTCAGCCTTTCCAATAAATAAATAAATCTTAAAAAATTGCTTTCCTTAAATTTTCAGGTAGCATTAAAATTTAGGAAGTCTTGCTTATTTATTACTCTAGAACATATCATAGTGATTGGATGTGTGGTACAGAAAGAGCACCCTGATGAACTAGAATGATTTGAACATAGTTGTCACAGTCAGTAGTACAACAGAGTGTTGTTATCACCAAAGTAACTGAGTCCTGTCAGACAACAGTGAGTCACACCATAAAAGCAACAACCACAACAAACAACAACAAAGAGCAAAATCTTCAAATTTTGAGCAGTTTGTGTAGCTAATCGTGTTATCCCCAAGGATATCCCCAAGGCCTCCCTAGCAGAGCCATATCTGATAAGAGACAAGAGATTGAATAGAACAGGGTGCATATTGAGTTTGCATGGCCTGAAACTAGAGTGCTGTTGAACCATAGCCATGTCCAAATAGCTACGTGGCTGTATTTTATTCACCCATAACTTTTCTCAGAGAAATTAGACTTTTAAGGCAGCTCATTGTGTCAAATATTATTTATGTTATTACACAAGCAACTTTCAGTTCAATTCTTTCTCACTGTTTGTACTGACAGAAATTTTGAATGTATTCCTCTTTAAGTTAGATTATCTTCAGGAGTTTTATTCTCTTGGCCTTACTTTCTCCATGTCTGTATGAAGCAGGCATTCTGATAAGAGTCGGTGCAAAGATGTGCCTTTCAAAGTTGATATTTGTTAGCTTTCTGATTCCTGGGTCCCCGCATTGACTGACACTACATTAACATAAAATTTTGCAATTTTTATACGCCTGCTATTTTTAACTTGAATACATCAAAATTAGTATAGAGCTTACTGAGTTATTGAGAAATAGAATTTTTACAATGACCTTTGCTTTTTAAATGCCAGTAACATTAAGAGGAGGAGTTTAATATAATTAAATAACTCAATAAATTCACAGAGGATTTTAGTGGAATCTAATAACTGCAAGCCTGGAAAAAAGTGCTGAATTCTCAGGCACATCAGTAAGTAGCTGAAGCCAGCATTCTGATATGGGATGCCTGCATTTCAAGGCAGCTTAAATTGCTGTACCACATGGTAGTCCCTACTTCTGAATGACTAAATTTGCTAATTCTGATTTTGTGTGTGTGTGTGTGTGTGTGTGAACTGGCAGCAAGACGATCCATTAAAATGTCCTACCAAAGAAAGAAGGAGGAAAAGGAGGAGGAGGAGGAGGAGGAAGAGGAGACAATGACGATGACATGGGGCTGTTACCGGAGAATGGCAGGGTTCTTGTCTTCGCGCAAGAAAGAATTCAGGCGTGAGACAGAGTAGTGGAAGGTAGAAGTAGCAAAGTTTATTAGGGTAGGGACATCCACAAGAACGGATGGGCACCTCTTTGGACAGGACCTGAGAGAGACTGCAGTCTCTCGGATGAGGCAGTGGGGAGGAACAAGGTTACATGGTTGAGTGAAGAGATTACACCTGGCCAGGCAGGCGGGTGACTCAGCAGAGAGGCAGAGGGCTGAGTGCGCAGTCCGGTTGAGGCCCAGGGTTTTTAAGGAGGTGGGTCTTTGTCCTCACACATTTCCTTCTGAAACAAAGGATTTTATGGATGTAAATATTAAGAAGCTCCTATCTGAGTTTTCCCTTGAAGGTACCAGACAGGAGGAAGCCTAGCTGGCGCCATCCTGGGTTCAGAGGAAGGGTGAGCAAGACCCTCTAGAGAATGGGGATCCAGAGCAGGGTGTTTGCAATGCGGATACTGGGCTGCATCTGGGAGATTGTGGAAGATTTGTCAGGCAGAAGGGGCGGGACCTCCACCTGGCAGGTTATCGGGTAGAAGGGGGCAGGGCAGAATGCGAATACCGGGCTGCCCCTGAAATGTTATCGTGATGACTTTGAGATGCAGACGCCTATGCTGGACATAGATGTCTTCTCTTTAGGCCTGTCACACACACATAAGCTCATATCTAACTTCCTACCTAACAGGGCCGACATGGCATAGTGGGTTAAGCTGCTGCCTTGTGACACTGGCATCCCAAATGAGCACTTGTTCAAGTCCCAGCTGCTCCACTTCCTGTACAGCTCCCTTCTAATATGTTTGGGACAGAAGCAGAAGATGGCCCCACTACATGAACCCCTGTGACCCAGGTGGGAAACCTGGATGGAGTTCCAGGCTCCTGGGTTTGGCCTTGCCCAGACCTGGCTGTTGCTGTTGTGTCCATTAGGACAGTGAACCAGCAGATGGAGGATCTCTCTCTCTCTCTCTCTCTCTCTCTCTCTCTCTGTCTTTCAAATAAATGTATGGATATTTAAACAAATTAAGAAAACAGATACCATGGGTCCCATATGAAAGTAAGAGTTCAAATTGTTTACAGATACTTTAACACTATAATTTTTTTAAGGAATATGAGTTTATTTAACACTGTAATTTTTTTTAAGGAATAGGAGTTTAGAGCTAACGTCCTCCTAAAGGACATTTTTTAAGATTGGCATTTCAGCAAATGAAGGCTGTCAAAAATATCAGCAAGTTATTGGAGATCAACACCAGCTTGTGCTGTTCCTCACCAATGGTATTTCCTATAGTTGAGGCTTCTCACAGTAGAGTGTTTGCACTGTACGTATTATAAAACAGCAGATATTCCTGATCCAGAAGTGCTTGGACTCTGCAACACATGGGACACTAGAATGAGGTTTCTGGATTCTGGTTTCAGCTTCGTCTAATCTTGGCTATTGCAGTCATTTAGTGACTAAACCAGTGGAAAAGAGAGCTCTCTCGCGCGCTCTCATTCTTACTATCTCCCTCCTCTCTCTCCCTCTCCTCTCTCTATCACTTTCTCTCTCTCCTTCTCCCTTTTTCTGCCCTTCAAGTAAATAAATCTTCTAAAAAAATTCAGAAATGTATTTTCTTTTTTTTAAGTTATAATTTGTTTTTTTCCCCTGGAGTTAAAATATCCAGGAAGAAAAATCAATAAACAAAGTTCTCATTTGTCCATTTATTAAGAATATAGTTAATTTTCTTAGTTAATAGCACACATACATAAACCAGGAGTCTGTAAAAATCCCTTTTTGTTCAAGGCGGTGCCTGGACTGAAAGAATATCTAGGGGCTGGTGCTGTGGTGTAGCGGGTAAAACTGCTGCCTACCGAGCCGGTATCCCATATGGCGCCTGTCCGAGTCCTAGCTGCTCCACTTCTGATCCAGCTCTCTGCTATGGCCTGGGAAGCAGTGGAAGATGGCCCAAGTCCTTGGGCCCCTGCACCCATATGGGAGACTCAGAGGAAGCTTCTGGCTCCTGGCTTTGGATCCGTGCAGCTCCAACTGTTACAGCCAATTGGGGAGTGAACCAGCGGATGGAAGACATACACTCACACACCCCTCTCCCGTCTCTCCTTTTCTCACTTGTGTAACTCTGACTTTCAAATAAATAAAAAGAATCTCTAGGAAAAAGGGGAGACTCTAGGCTGGGAAGATTCCTGGGGGATCCAAAGGTACCAGGTCTTCCAGGAGTAAGAGATAAGTCAAAAGGAAGACCATTGATCAGCAAGATCCAGCCCTACAAAGACGTTCCAATTTTTTTCTTTCTTCTTTTATTTATGTGCTTAAAATATGCAATTTGATGACTTGACATAGGTTTGCATTGTGAAATAATCACAACAATGAAATATATATATATATATATGATATATCTATCACATCACATAGTTACTGTGCGTGTGTGTGTGTGTGTGTGTGAATACACTTAGGATCTACTCTCCTAGCAGTACAATTATACAGTACAGTAAAGTAGTCTATAGTCACTGTGAAGCACATTAGATCATCCTAATCCATTCATCTTTCATAACTGAAAATTTATACCCCTTGATCATTCCCTTGTTTTCCTTTCTTTGTAACCCTGATAACTAGTTTACAATTCCCTACTATTTTAATTTCTACACAGAATTGAGATCATACAATATTTGCTTTCTATGTTTGGCTTATTTCTCTTAGCACATTATCCTTCCAGCCCATCCATCCTGCTCAAATGGTAGGATTTCCTTGTTTTGTAATGCTGAATAAAATCACATTGTATGTATAGACAATATTTTCTTCATCTATTCATTCAACAATGAACATGTAAGTTGTTTATTTTGCTATTATACAATGAATATAGGGATACTAATACTTTTATTTGTTTATGTATTTGATAGATACAGTTAGACAATAAGAGAGAGAGAGAGAGAGAGAGAAAGGTCTTCCTTCCGTTGGTTCACTCCCCAAATGGCTGCTACAGCCAGAACTACGCCAATCTGAAACCAGGAGCCAAGTGCTTCCTCCTGGTCTCCCATGCGGGTGCAGGGCCCCAAGCACTTGGACCATCCTCCACTGCCTTCCCTGGCCACAGCAGAGAGCTGGACTGGAAGAGGAGCAACTGGGAGCAGAACCCAGCACCCATTTGGGATGCTGGCACCGAAAGCAGAGGATTAACCAAGTGAGCCACAGCACTGGCCCTGATAACTTTTCAAAATCTCATTTCAGTCCATTGGATAAATACTCAACAACAGTATGGATTACATGGCAGCTGCATCTTCAGTTTCATGAAGAACCTCCACTATTTTCTGTAATGGCTATACTGACTTAACACTCCTCAAAAAAGTGTTTCAGGGTTCTCTTATATCTGCATTCTTTCAAATACTTATTACTTTTGTTTTTTGATACTAGCCATTCTAACAGGTGTGAAGTATTTTCTTACTGTAAATTTACATGATGTGTGGTAATATTGAGCACCTCTGCTTGTATCTACTGGAATTTGTACATCTTGTTTGGAGAAATGTCTATTTAAATCCTTTGCCAATTTTAAAAACTGGATGATGTGGTTTTTTTTCTATTGGATTGTATATTTTGAATGTACCATAATATCCTATGCCATTGTCTTTCTGATGGGGCAAGAGTGTCTTAACTCAGTAAGAAGGATAAAAGAAGAATTAATAAACTAATTTGGAAAAAATAGTTAATATTTTACATTTTATATTATTCAGTTACCTCACTAGAGCATATTAAACATCTTTGATTCATCCAAGTATCCAGAGGGAGAATGAATGAAATTGTACATGATTAACTCCAATTAGTTTTCAATGGACTAATATAATTTATACATTTGTAGTAACATTATCAATGGTCATCTGACAATTAGCTTGGGTAATGCTAAGTTGTAAAAAGAGCTTCTCATTAATTAAGATATTAAGAAAATAAGTAAGTGGAGGGAGGTCCTGGATTGTGCTGCTATTTTATATTCATGATGTGCTAGTAACTTTCATAAATCTAAGACTTTTGTGCCAATAGCATAGGTACAGCCAATTAACTTTTCAGCATTAATTTAAAAGGAAGAAAATTGTTTATTTGATTCATAAAATCTTCTTGAAATATTCCATACAATGAAAGGCTTATTTCCTGCTTATAATTGTTTTGGTTCAGTGACTAAATTATATTTACATTGAATTTGTGACTTCCGATATCTCAGAAGATACTTTAGGAAGTCTGAGACAACTTCCTGTACATAGTTTTAATGAGACTGCCCTTATAAAGTGATTTCTAGTGCTACAAATAAATTCTTTCCAAGCTGGTCATCAGATTTTAAAGCAAGTGGAGGATAAATTATGAATTAAGAAATCATATAAAAATGCTTCAACTTCTACTTTGTCAAGTGTTTTAAAAATCAATGTTTCTTAAAAGAGGCCATGATGCACGACAGACTCCAACTAACAGTTGCAATTATATATTTACTATTGTTATGCTTGTCAGAACCCTTCAATTTAAGAATATAAAATTAGCATTGTTTGTCAGAAAATTCAAGCACAATACCAAAGAGGAGAACAAAATCTTCTATTTTAATTGAGTCTGATATTATATGGCTTATTAATGATTATAATTAAATTCTGAGAAGCATACAAACATCATTGTATTGGATAACACATTGTTTTGAACCAATAAAATTAAATTTTCTTTGATTCTGAATCCTACCAAAATTTGTTACAACTTAGTACACAATACCACATAAAAAAACCCCTTATGTGTTCTGATGACAACAGATTTCTGGGTTGCAGAATTTTTTACTTCTTTCAAATTACAAAGAGAGATAGGTGTTTGTACCTCAGTTGATGATGCAATAAAACAAAGGGAAAACACAATCAAAGCAGAATGGTTTAGCAGTAACGAAGAAGCGTAACAACTGTTACGGGCATTCACACACAATGATCAGGTACGGATGCACAGGACCAACATAGGGCTGCTGGGGGTGTGGCACTCATGTAATCACTCATTTATACTTCCTATTCTTATGACATTTCCAAGTGTGTAAGTCTGCTCATCCATAAATCTCCTTTCTCTTTCTCCCCTTCTATGTTTTGTGTAGTTTCTACTTTTCTGCAACCAAAATTCATCCTAACTGCTGTGTCCTGGTAAATTAGGTCAGTGCACCTATACATAAGACATAAGCAAAGTTCCCTAGTAGTATTTTCTGAAGGTAGTACTTATAGTAGGTGACTGACAGATTGGGAAATTATATATTTAAATAAATAATGGAATAACAGTTAAGATCTAGAAGCAACTATTTTAAATCAGCAAGCAACCACACAAAAAAGATAAAATAAAAGAGAAATGAACTAACATAATTTGTCAAAGGAAACACATAAATTACCAGTTTCATGAGTAAGTAGAGAAACTAAAACTATAGTAGCTAGATAGAAATCTTTATCCATAACATTGACAAAAAGATAAATACTGTTAAAGTTGATAATACCAATTATTGATGAGAATGTGGGAAAACAGAACTTTTCATGCACTTCTAGCAGAAGTATAAATAGAAGGAAGTCAAAATAAAATGATCACTTGCAGTATTTAGCAAAATCAAGTAATGTATGCGTGTATTCAATATCCACCTAACTCATTCTTGGGTAAGAGTATAGGTATAGAGGGAACTCATACAGGGCTATCTATCATCATGACAATTCAATAGTTGAGATTTAAATCTATCTAGACATCTATTAATAGGCAAATGTAAGGGTGAAGCTTAATACACCTATAGTACTAAATAGAACAAAAGGGAAGCTATTTACAATAGTCAAACATAAAGCACTTGAGGCAGGCATTTAGTGCAATGGTTAAAATGCCATTTGAAACACACATTATCATGTATTGAAATGCCTGGATTCAAGTCCTAGCTCCGATTCTAACTTGAGCTTCCTGCTAATGTGCACCCTCACAGGCAGAAAATGAAGGATTAAGTGGGTGGGTCCCTGCTACCGATGTTAGAGACTTAGACTGAGTGCTGGGCTCCTGGCTCAAGCCTGGCCCAGCCCTGGATCTTGTAGGCATTTGGGGAGTTGGAAAATCCTCCCCCCAGTCCCCTTTACAATGAATGAAAAATATACACATAAATTTAAATCTTGACAATTAGTATGATTTAGTATTTTGCCTAAAAGTTGCTTAGAGCTTAAAATATTGCCTATTCCTTAAAATAATTTTAATTTCATAAAGGACACATTGAATTGAAATAAAAAAGCAAACATTAAAATAACTTCATTCCCTTTCACTGTGGCTCATACCCTCCAATATTTTGAAGTTCAATATCTGGATGTATCAAAAGGAGAATTCGCAAAGGTGCAATTTATACTATTCCTATGCAATTTACTTTTTGATTGAATCTGAAAATGATTTCATAGGCACTCAATTCATATTGATGGCTAACCTGCTGTACCAAAAGACATATTTAGAAACAGCGCATATTGATTTTTTGTGCCAGTAAAAACGTAGATATATTTGAATGCTGTGATAATTTATCTGAAATACAAAACATTTAGGTGAGTTTTCTTAAATACATTTATGTTACCCACTGGACAAAGAGCTCTAAGTCAGGCATCCTTTTGTCCTTGCAGGCTCAATAATAAAAAAGGTTTTATATACCTGTGAAATCTATGTATACAAGGTGGCCAATTTCACACTTGTACAACTCCATTATAAAAAAGCATTCGTTCAAGTTTGTTCAACATTTCATCCCTCTATCTTACTAGTCAGAAGCAGCTATTCAACATATAGAAAGGAATATGACATACTTTATTCTAAGATAACCCTGGTGTGGTGAGGGACTACAAAAAAGTGTGAAATAGGGAATAGTCTCTTCCTTCAAGATTAATCTTTTTTTCACTTTCTGATACCTATATCTTTTCAGTCACTTGCTCTGGTTGTTCTACTAAACTTTGAATTTCAGGTTTTAGTAGGCAATGGGAAAAGCTAGAGCAAGAGAGCTTTTATGAATGAGAAATTAATATTTCTACTTAGGTACAAGTTTAAAGCCATAGAACTTTTTACATTCCGGCAAGAATGCTTATGCCTGTGAGTTGAATGATCAAACCTAGAATGACAAATCTAAGAGTAGGCATTGAACAGAATTGCAGGTCAGCAGGCTACCAATTAACTTTGAAAGATCTGAGAAACAGAGTCCAATTCACAGATGTAGACATCAACGGGGGAGTTTAATTCATAGGAATTGTGGGAATAAGGAAAGTTGAGAATATTAGAACTAGATCAGACAAAGCAAGATAGGACAATAACTTACAAGGCGGGTATGAGGATACTTTAAAAAGTTCATGGCAATGTGCAGATGAAAAATATCAATGTGTTTCAAAACATTTTCACACCAAAGTAAACTTATCTTTTAATTCCTTTTTCCATGAATTTTTGAAGTGCCCTCATATTGCAAGCAAATATTCAGAAATGTCTGAACTGAGTACCATCACTAAAATCTCACTTGTGACTCAAGTAAATTATATATTCTACAATACATATTACTTTAGAATTTATTTCATTCTTGAGTTTACAAAATCTTCTATGTAAAGTTTAACAGGGACAAATAGTTCTAGAACTATTGAAGTTCTCATATTAATGATTATAACTGAGTCAAAAATTTGGAATAATGTAAAAGTTAACCATAAGGTGAGACAATTGAAGTATTGATTGAAATTTCTCCTTGTATACTAAACCAAGGGCATGATTATTTCCAAAGTGCTGATTGTCTTGAATTTATAGTTCAGGGTCAAGAAGAACAGTTATGTGGAATACTAATCAACCAGAACTTCAAAACCAATATCTAATAAGATGCTACAAGAAAATGACTTCCATATAAATTTGCATTTTAATAAGAGAAACCTTCAGTACCCCCAGAAAATCAATCTTTAATGTTAGAACTATCAGGAAATGATGAAGACATTTATGAGAAGGAAATTCTTATCAAGAAATCTATTAGGTATGTTACTTCTTGAAATCCTTTATTATATAGTATAGATAATCAACTTCTCCTAAGTGTAAAGTTGCATCTGTTATATATATCAAAATATGAATAAGGCAAACAATTGGAGTCACCCTTTATAGTTTGTCATTTTATCACAAACACATAGAATAATTAACATTCATTTAACATCCAAATGTGGACTGGCATCTACTCATATGCCATGTCTCAGCTGTTGTATTGTTTTTGTTTATTTATTTTTTTGCTTTTATCATACTGAAACTAGTTCTCTCAATTTTTTATTCATAATTTTTAATATGTTCTTATACTATTCCACATTAGAACTATATGCTTGTATCCCCAGCCAGAATATGATATTTCGTGTGTAAATCTTTGTGTAATTTTATGTATTTTCCTAGCAAGTAGTATACTGGTCAGTTGGCTCTCCATAGGAAACAAAGAACGTTGATTGTGGTATCTGTTAAACTGTGAAGCACAAATATTCTACCATGGTGCATTTCAATTGACCAGCTCGGCTTCACTAAATTGAATGTTTAGTTGGGAAAAAATTAATAGCTGACTCCTACAGAGACTGTATGATATGAACCCAGCATTCAACTAGTCACTGAAATAATACCCATTAGTTCTTAGTCTGTGCTAGGTGTTAGACTTTCCATATATAACACATTCAACAAATATCTAAACTGCATATATTTACTTCTGATAAGTTGACTAATGCTTTTCAATTCCAAAGGAATACACAAGTGTAATTCAGAAGCTAAAGTCATTAAGATAGAAATCATATGCACCAAGACGCCAAGCTCTCTAGACTTCAACTGCCTGGATTTGATTGTCGGTTCAAATGTTGAAGAACTTTGTGATCTTGATTAAAATGTTTGCAATGAGGATAATCCTAGCCTTATATCTAGGAATTGATATATAAACTGAATATTTTTATCTCTTTGAAGTAACTAGACCTTGCCTTATTATTAGTAGGCAATCTGTAACTACCAAGTTATATCATTTCTTTATTTTTATAACTGAAGAGATGTCTATGAAACACAATGCTTTAATTGCAAAAAAATCAGCATCATTGATTAAGCAGGGATGAAGTTTTTAAGAGAAATCCCTTTCTGAGTGCTGAGGAAATAAATATTTCAGGTAAATAATTGGAATCATGAAAGCTTGTTTCAAGTAGTGTAAAGATTCTACTGCTATATTCAAGACATCAAATAATAGGGATGCTGAGAGCATTTCTTCCCATCTCATCTAATAGCTTGCATTTACCTGGCCCAAGGAAGACATGATGATGTCCCAAGTACACCCTAGTTTCTTCAGGCATTAATGTTACCTAAAGTGGCTTACTATCAAATTCAGAACAAAGAAATCAAGTAAAGAGCAAAACAAGACAGGACTGAGAAAATACATGAAGTAATTCTATTCATATCTCACTACAGAGAATCTATATAGACATAATCTGTGGCTACAAACTTCTCTGAGATGCCTAAGTTATGTTCTGGGGAATTTAAGTGTCCAGCTAAATGCAATGTTTCTATAACCAAGGAAAGAAGAAGAGAATGGATATGAGAGCAGAAATAACAGTTATTGCCAGAACTGCTAAACATCAGTGCTGCACTTGCTTATAAGTAAATATGTCTGGTGGCTTCCAGGAAAGGTTCAAGAGTTTGTGATTCTCTGGAAGGGGCTCCAGTGATGCATGAATCGTCTAATTTCTTTCCAAATGACCTTCAGAACTGCATAATCTCTGTACTACTTGAGATACTGTAATTATTTGTCTTGATTGCCAACTTTAAATGCAGTATGTACATCTTGGGTTGATATTGTAGATAGATCCATTCAGGTGAAGTGGGAGTTCTCAGCTCTCAGAAAGTAATGAACCTTATCATGGGTATAATTCAGTGGTTCAGGCATGTTAGCTATTAGCAGATGTTCTTTTGGCTGAAAGATTGGCAGCATCCCTTGACTCTCCCATTCTGATTTTCTTTTATAATACATACAGATCACTGTCTACAAAAGGAGGCCACAAGTAAAGAAAAAGTCAATAAAATGTTTGCATTTTTTCTGTCATGTTTTGAGAGGAATATTTTACATGTTTCAGAAAGTATGATTGAAGGCAAGATTTCATGGCCCCTAAAGGGAATGAATTTAAGATATTTAAATTACAGGTAGCTGGATTCAGATATAGTATCATAATTTTATATGCTTCAGTGGAAAGGCAGAACAAAAATAAATCAATTGATGAGTCAATTTTGCTTTGTTCTGTGTTACTCTGAAAGTTTTTAAAACTTGTTTGTTTTTTTTTTTAAATCCAAGACCATGGTAAATAACTCATCACTTGTTAATAATGTTCTTAAATTTGATATTTGCCCCTTTGGGACTGGCTTAATTCACTCAGCATAATGTTTTCCAGATTCCTCCATCTTGTTGCAAATGACAGGATTTCATTGTTTTTGACTGCTGTATAGTGTTCTAGAGTACATGTCCCATAATTTCTTTATCCAGTCTACTGTTGATGAGCATTTGGGTTGGTTCCAGGTCTTAGCTATTGTGAATTGAGCTGCAATAAACATTAATGTGCAGACAGCTTTTTGTTTGCCAATTTACTTACCTTTGGGTAAATTCCAAGAAGTGGGATGGCTGGGTTGAATGGTAGGGTTATATTCAGGTTTCTGAGGAATCTCCAGACTGACTTCCATAGTGGCTTAACCAGTTTGCATTCCCACCAACAGTGGGTTAGTGTCCCTTTTTCCCCACATCCTCTCCAGCATCTATTGTTGGTAGATTTCTGAATGTGGGCCATTCTAACTGGGGTGAGGTGAAACCTCATTGTGGTTTTGATTTGCAATTCCCTGAAGGCTAGTGATCCTGAATATTTTTTCATGTGCTTGTTGGCCATTTGGATTTCCTCTTTTGAAAAATGTCTATAGGCCAGTGCCACGGCTCAATAGGCTAATCCTCCACCTTGTGGCACCTGCACACTGGGTTCTAGTCCCAGTCAGGGTGCCAGATTCTGTCCTGGTTGCTCCTCTTCCAGGCCAGCTCTCTGCTGTGGCCCAGGAATGCAGTGGAGGATGGCCCAAGTGCTTGGGCCCTGCACCCCATGGGAGACCAGGAGAAGCACCTGGCTCCTGACTTCAGATCCGTTGGAGGGTGAACCAACGGCTAAAAGGAAGACCTTTCTCTCTGTCTCTCTCTCTCACTGTCCACTCTGCCTGTCAAAAAAAAAAAAGTCTATTGAGGTCCTTGGCCCATCTTTTAAGTGAGTTGTTTGTTTTGTTGTTGTGGAGTTTCTTGATCTCTTTGTAGATTCTGGTTATCAACCCTTTATCTGTTGCATAGTTTGCAAATATTTTTTCCCATTCTGTCAGTTGCCTCTTCACTTTCCTGACTGTTTCTTTTGCAGTACAGAAACTTCTCAATTTGATACAATCCCAAATGTTAATTTTTGCTTTGACTGTCTGTGCTTAAGCCAGTCCCAAAGGGACAAATATCATTTGTTCTTCCTGATCGGCGACAACTAATTGAGCACCAAAGGGGAAACCTGTTGAAGTGAAATGGACAGTATGAAAAACAGTGACTTGATCAGCTCTTGTCCTGACTGTTGATGTACAATGTAATACTTTATCCATTCTAGTATTTTTTTTGTTCTAGTACTATTGGTTGAACTCTGTAATTAACACAAAATTATTCTTAGGTGTTTAAATTTTAACTGAAAAGTGATCCCTATTAAATACAAGAGTGGGAAAAAGAGAGGGAGGAGATGTACAATTTGGGACATGCTCAATCAGACTTGCCCCAAATGGTAGAGTTAGAAACATGCCAGGGGATTCCAATACAATCCCATCAAGGTGGCATGTACCAATGCCATCTCACTAGTCCAAGTGATCATCTTCAGTTCACAACTGATCACACTGATAGGTCTAAGAGTCAAAGGGATCACACAAACAAGACAAGTGTCTGCGAATACTAACTGATAGAATCAAAAAGGGAGAGAACGATCCATCATGGGAAGCAGGATACACAGCAGACTCATAGAATGGCAGATGTCCTAAATAGCACTCTGGCCTCAGAATTAGCCCTTAAGGTATTTGGATATGGCTGAAGAGCCCATGAGAGTATTTTAGGCATGAAAAGCCAAGACACTCTGGCAAACAAAACAAAACAACAACAACAAAAAAAAACACACCTAAAAGAAAGATCTCTGCAAGTGAGATCCCAGTGGAAAGAATGGGGCCATCAAAGAAGGAGGTACCTTTCTCTGAAGGGAGGAGAGAACTTCCACTTTGACTATGACCCTGTCAGAATAAGATCAAAGTCGGCGAACACTAAAGGCTTCCATAGCCTTGGCAACTCATGACTAGAGCCTAGGGAGATTACTGACACCATAAACAAGAGTGTCAAATTGTTAAGTCAACAACAGGAATCACTGTGTACTTACTACTCACGTAGGATCTGTCCTTAATGTGTTGTCCAATGTGAAGTAATGCTATAACTAGTACTGAAACAGTATTTTACACTTTGTGTTTCTGTGTGGGTGCAAACTGATGAAATCTTTACTTAGTATATACTGAATCGATCTTCTGTATATAAAGATAATTGAAAATGAATCTTGATGTGAATGGAATGGGAGAGGGAGTGGGAAAGGGGAGTGCTAGTGGGAGGGAAATTATGGGGGGGAGCCATTGTAATCCATAAACTGTACTTTGGAAATTTATATTTGCTAAATAAAAAAAATTTTAAAAAGTCCTTAAATTTGGAGACATGTTTATAATCAACCAATACTTTTAGAAGCATATTTTAGCATGCAGATTATATAGTGAATTTAAATTGTTCTGAAATAAGTCAGATAATTTTACTCTTATTCACAATTCTGTGGTTTTACTATCTTTTATATGCCCTACGGATGATGATATTCCATTCCTCATTTGGGAAGAGTAGCAAAGTGAGTGTGGAAGATGATCCAATCTACCCACAACTCCTACCACCCTCCTTCTTGTAGGTACTGACTAAGGAATGGAGAGATACCTAGAAAGGACACATGCTTGAGAGTCCGTGAGATCTGGGCTCTGACTCCTGACTGCTCTTTTGCAGCTGTGTGCACTTTGATGATGGGCTTGCCATTCTGTGTCCTCCATTCACCCTGATCTCCATACGCCTCATCCCTGTCTCCTTAGGTGCGTGCACATGAAAGGCTGGCTTGTGTTTGGCTTCAGCTAAAGGCAAGGCCCTTCTGAAACAGGTTCAGAAACTTTGGGGGTTGAAACTTTGACCAACTTCTTAGAGAAAAATAATATAAAATTATACACACAAAATTGGGTAGAGAAGTAAATATTTATTTAGATTGAGGAAAGGAGTCACAAAAGTTATGTCTTCTAATATGTGAACATAAAAAATTCTTCAAAAGAATGTTCAAGGCAAATAGCATGAATTTCACAAAATCCAGAAAAATGCATAGTTTTGTGTTCACTAAGTGCCTCTCCAAGCTTCTTTCTATGTATTTTTTGTGTATTATTTTCCAATGAAAACCATCTTAATAATATCCTACAGAGAAGTGAAAGATAATTTGTACATACTGATGTGCAGCAAAGCAAAAATCTGTATTTTTTTATGACATGGATTTCAGAAAAGTTTATTTTAAAACTTCATTTTGATAATCTTATGTAAATATTGGGACTGTTGTCAAACAAGGAAAACTTAGGGTTTTTTTGTTTTGTTTTGTTTTGTTTTGTTTTGTTTTCAGTGCATTAAATGTGTACAGTTTATGATTTGGAAATTTTTCCCAAAAATTTATTCTGATGTTTTAACCATACTGCACCTTTTAAATTTTTTCTTGTTACATACTTACTATCCCAAATGTCCTAAACATATTCCTATGTGACCCCACCTCCGGCTGTCCACCTTCTCATGATAAAGACAAATGAATTTACACAGAGGTGATAAGAGGATTTCTGTAAGCCATTTCTACACTGGCATGACTAGCAATTATCTAACTAAATACAAAAGGGCTTCTGACCCATAATATTTATCCCTTGAAGTAAAACTAAATTTGTTCCTAACTCAGCTTCTTCAGTTGACACTCAATATACCATCAGCCTCTCCAATACACCCACTAGGAGGGGATGGGAAATTAGAGTGAAAAAAAAGAATTCATAGTAAGTAGTGATTTTAAAAATGTGTTCTTTGAAGCTTAAGCTTTATTAATAGTCCGAAGTTCATCCAATCCAGGCAAATCGTGACCAAATGGGAAAGGAGAAAGTTTGACATATTTCTACCTTGATTCCTCTCTGCTGTGGGTGTGATTTCTGGCAGAAGCTGTGCCCTCCCGGCTTATTGTCTTGGGGAGTTCCTCTTCCATATGCTTCCTGTTCTCACTAGAAAGACAATTTTGCTACTTTCTTGGCCTCAGTCCTGCCAGACGACAGATAGGCAGTGGCTGGATTCTCTACCTATGGGTCTGGGGCCTCATGTGATCCTTTCTCTGAATAGTGCATAAGATAGTGGATAGGCCAGCGCCACGGCTCAATAGGCTAATCCTCCGCCTGCGGCGCTGGCACACCAGGTTCTAGTCCCTGTTGAGGCGCCGGATTCTGTCCCGGTTGCCCCTCTTCCAGGCCAGCTCTCTGCTGTGGCCCGGGAGTGCAGCGGCGGATGGCCCAAGTGCTTGGGCCCTGCACCCCATGGGAGA
The DNA here is from genome assembly GCF_033115175.1 of Lepus europaeus. Taxonomy (NCBI): domain Eukaryota; kingdom Metazoa; phylum Chordata; class Mammalia; order Lagomorpha; family Leporidae; genus Lepus; species Lepus europaeus. The sequence goes on from NC_084842.1 coordinate 55,023,615, forward strand.
CCAGGAGAAGCACCTGGCTCCTGGCTTCGGATCAGTGCGGTGTGCCGGCCTCAGTGTGCCAGCCGTGGCGGCCATTGGAGGGTGAACCAACGGCAAAGGAAGACCTTTCTCTCTTTCTCTCTCTCTCACTGTCCACTCTACCTGTCAAAAAAAAATAATAAGATAGTAGATAGGCATATTGAAATTTAGATGGAGGTGGAGGTGGAGATAGATTATCTATATTTATATCTATATCTATATCTATACATATAAATAGTGATAGAAATAGAGAAAGGAATGGAGATAGAGATATAGAGGGCACTCCCACCTATTAGCACATTCCCCAAATGCCTGCTAGAAGTGGGCCAGCCAAATCTGGGAGTTGGGAACTTAATCTGGATCTCTAACATGGGTGGCAGGGACTCAATTACTTGAACTACCTTCTGCTGCCTCCCAGGGTCTGCATTTGTAGAAAGATGGAGAGAGGGATGGAGCTAGTTAGGGAACCCAGGCACTATGATTGGTATTTGAATATCTTAATTGACATCTCAACAATTAGACTAAATGCTTGCCCCCACACTTTTTTGTTGAAGTATTATGCAGCTATTGAAGTAATATTTTCAGCTAATACAACATTCATGAAATCTTAGAAAAATAAAATTAATATTCAAAACTGCACAAATTACAAGCCCAATATTTTTGTTTTTTCATTCATTTTTTATTTCTACATTTGTTTTAATTGACACCCTAATTTATGGGATGTACTGTGATTTTTAAAGGTGATGGATAGGCATTTTGAAATTTATTTTATTTGAAAGGCAAAGTGACAGAGAGAAAGGGAGATCTTCCAACCTCTGGTTCACTCCCTAAATGGCTGCAACGACCTGGACAGGGTGAAACTGAAGCCAGGAGCCTGGAACTCCATCCAGGTTTCCCATGTAGGTGGCATATGGCCAAACACTTGGGCCATCATCCACTGCTTTCCCAAGCACATCAAGGGGGAGCTAGATTGGAAGTCGAGCAGCTGGGACTCAAACTGGCATTCGGTGTTGATGTTGGCCTCACAATTATTGCCCTAACCTGTTGCATCACATTGCAGCCCCCACTGTGATGTTTTGATGTATATACACTATTGAAAGATTCAACAAAGCTAATTGACATATTCATTCATATTATTCATTTGACATATTCACATGCCATATGTCATATGAGATAATTGACATATTTATTTTTATTATTAGACTTAAAATATATAATTACAATTCAACAAATGTAATCATGATAAAGAAAACATAATGAAAATAAACAGAACACACTCATCGAAAGTGTACATTAGTGGTGCCAGCATTGTGGAATAGCATGTAAAGATGATGCCTTCGAACTCGGCATCACATATGGGCGCCAGTCCTTGTCCCTATTGCTCCATTTTCAATCCAGCTCCCTGCTAATGGCCTAGGAAAGGCAGTGGCAGAGATGACCAAGTGAAGTACTTGGGCTAGATGACGCTTCTGGCTCCTAGCTTCAGCTTGGCTCAATTTTGGCCATTGTGGCCACTTGGGAGTTAATCAGCAGATGAAACATTCTCTCTCTCTCTCTCTCTCTCTCTCTCTCTCTCTCTCTCTCTCTCTCCCCTCTCTGTCTGTAAGCCTTTCAAATAAATAAAAAAAGGTACACTGGTAACTAATATAGACTGAACTTCTCTTATTGAGAACAAGTAAATAGCTGTGACTTCATCATCACTCCTTCAACCACACATGGAAAAATGCTGGATTGCAGCATTTAATTCTGTTTGAGGATATTTGAAAGGAGCAGTTTCTTTTCATATCAGCTACCCATACCCTTACTGTCTTTCTTATTTCTTTCATATTTGTTTAATTTTTGAAAGGTAGAGCAACACGAGGTTGGTGTGGGGGAAGAGAATTTTCCATCTGTGACAACCAGGGATGGGCCAGGCAAAACTCAAGAGCCAGTAACCCCATCCTGGGTTCCCATGTGAGTGGCAGGAACCCAAGTATTTGGGCCATCATCTGCTGCCTTCCTAGGAGCAGAGAGATTGGAGAGCAGTTGGTACCAGAACTGGAGCTCCAATATAGGATGCTGCATCAAACACGTTGGCTTAACCTGCTGCACCACATAATTAGCTTCTGTCCTTTTTTCCTTATGTTTTTTGCTCTTGAAGGGATATTTTGTAATAAAACTCCTCTGAAACATTCACCCAAAGCCAGATTACTTGGAAGAGGCTGTTTACTAGAAATAAATTATGCTTTTATCAAAAACCATCCACTAATAGTAGAATCTGTGCCTGTTCAATATCACAATTACCAGATGACAACTTAAAAAGGGTGGGCATTATGCTAAGATTCTACCTGGGTTACCCACATTCCATATAGGAGTGCCTGAGTTCAAGGTCCAATTCTATGCCCTATTCCAGCAGCCTGCTGATGCACACCCTGGAAAGAAGCCAGTGATGGTTCAAATACTTCCTTTCCTCCCACCTATGTGGGAGACCCAGATTGAGTACCATTTTCCTAGCTTGAGCCTGGCCCAGCCCTGGCTGCTGGAAGCATTTCAATGTGGACCTATTGATGGGAGCTCTGTTCATCTCTATGCCTCTTAAATAAATAAAATAAATAAATAAAACTATTTTTAAAGGCTGCCAATATGCCAATGGTCTGTTCTCAGCACAATTCGGTATTACACTTTATATTTGGGCATTAGAAAAAAAAAAACTAATATGTAGTTCCATATTTGCAAAGCTTAGGCTCCTAATTTTGAATTAAGTTTGGATACTTTCCTTGCTAAAAACATTGTTATGAGTGTTCTGCCTATGACAAAATAAATTAATAAGTCAATATGCAGTGAATTTATCCATACACATCTCTACCTACATATCTATCTCTGTAACTGTATATCTATCATTTATCATTCTATTATATATCTCTATCTATTGTCTATCCATCTATTGTCTATCTATTGATATACTATCCATCTTTGTGTTTGTATGAGATTGTGTGCTTTCATTCTGAACATTACATATAGAAAATTCTGAACTGGACTCTACCAGTAGGTTTTAGAGTTTTAAAGAATAAGAGGCTTATTTTTAATGAAAAAGGTTAGGCTAGGGAGAAGTAAAGGGAAAGATTCTTGAAGGGAAAAGGAGAAGTTTCATTTGAATGCATACAGCAAGGGTTGCCATGGGAACCTTGCTCCAAGTGTGAAAAAGAGCATTTGTCCTGCCCGTTACCGGGAAGTCCATCAAGTGCTGGCAGCTGCAGAAAACCTGCTCTGATTAGTGCAAAATTTTAATTTTCTATAGGGCTTAGGTATGGATGAATGGTTTAAATGGTGATAATGCCTCTCAAAACAAGCAACAGCCATTATCTACAAATTTGATCCTGATGACAGGGTTATCTATTTTCTTCACTAACTGCTGTCATTTTCTAAATGTCTCTTGTAACTGCTTTGGATGCAAGGAAATGTTTGAGGACACAGAGTCCCTTTGTAATATCATTTACTATTTGTCCTAAGCCAACTAAATCATATGTATTAAGCGTATAATGTGTATATTAGTCATACAAAATTCTTCCTTTTAGTAGTATTTACAGAAAACAATTTAGAAGATTTTTCTTTTTTTAGGATTGCAGTGAATTTTGGTATCTGAAGTCTGCAAGTACTGGCAAGTGGCCAGAGAGTTAGTCGACTGCACCTCAGTCTACAATTACAAAGGATTTTATGATTTGGGGAAAATTATTAATACCCAGCCAATTTTTATTAGTAGAAACTAATACGTTTTGAGATCACTGCTCCTCCATTGGCAGCAAACATTTCTTCACTTGAGATGCAGCTCAGCACGGTTAACAATGGAGATCATGGCTGGCTGGAGCAGCTGCCTGGTTCAATCCTCTGTCTCCCATTTACTGGAAAAACAGGGGGCTTCAAAAAAGTTCATGAATAAAACACATTATCTTGTAATTGCAGTTTGCAAAGACCCCTTGTGTGAACTTGGGTAACACTTACCCTCTCTATGTTCCATTTTCTTCATTTTTAAAACAAAGGTTATGGGAATGCCATTGTGACACAGCCCATAAAGCTTTTGCCTGCAATGCCAGCATGCCATATCGGTGCCAGCTTGTGTCCCAGCTGCTCCACTTCCAATCCAGCTTCCTGCTAATGTGCTAAGGAAAGCAGCAGAAGATGGTCCAGGTGCCTGGGCCCCTGCACCCATGTGGGAGACCCAGAAGAAGCACCTGGCTCCTGGTTTTGCCTGGCCCAGTCCAAGCCTTTGAGGCCATTTGAGGAGTGAACCATCTGCTGTTCACTCTCTCTTTCTCTCTGTAACTTTGGTTTTAAAATAAATAAAATACATTTTAAAAATAAAAGAGATTGTTATGATAATATTCTATACAGTTTTTGAGATGAAAATTTTATTAAACAGTTTTCAAATTTTTTTTCTGTAAGGATTTCATTCTGCATAGGCCAGGCAGTCCCTGTAGCAACTAGTTCACTCTTCTTTGTAACATGAAGCGACCATAGAAAGCATTAAAATTATTAGATGTGGCTGTGTTTGAATAAAACTTTATTTACAGAAACAAACAGTGGGGATAGATTTGGTTTATCAAATGTAGTTTTCTGACTCCATAAATCAGAACTACCGGATAAGTGCTACATTTTAACTATGATGTACTGCACTGTATGTTTATGGTTGATTTTAATTTAAAATGAATAGAGCTCTCTAGAGTTATCAAAATAGCAACTCAATTGAGTCACAATTCACCCAGGAAGAAATGTTAATGTCATGTGAGTAACTCAGTTTTTCCTTCTGTGCAATGGAAGGCCATGCTACTAAGAGGAATTGTTACAGTGGAGACATTTCTAGTGCGATATGAGTTAACTGAATAGAATCGCTTCCCTCAAAAAGACTGGAATGCGTGATCAATGAGTTAAAGTGGGGGAAGGAGCACAATTTGTTTTTTAAGAAATTTTAATGTTACATGGTGTTCAATGAATTTTTTTAAAGATTGATTTGTTTATTTTGAAAGGCAGAGTCACAGAAAGCAGAGGGGGGTGGTTCTTCCATCCATCTGCTGGTTCACTCCCCAACTGGCCCCAACGACCATAGCTGGGTAGATCTGAAGCCAGGTGCCTGGAGCTTCTTCTAGGTCTTCCACACAGGTGCAGGGTCCCAAGGACTTGGGCCATCTTCTACTGCTTTCCCAGGCATAGCAGAGAGCTGGATTGGAAGTGGAGCAACCGGGACTCAAGCTAGCTTTCATATGGGATGCTGGCACTGAAGGCGGCAGCTTTACCTGCTATGCCACAGCGCCAGTCCCTCAAGGAATAATTTTAAGCAGCAAGACTAATATACATACCACAGAAAACATTTTGTTGAATTAAGAAACAAAACTCAGAAAACTGATATTTGCTGTGAGAGAAAAGTATCATCAAACTCTGACCACAGTTGATTCTACAAAATAAAGTTTAAATGTTACTGATAATTATACTTGTGCTTATCTTTCATAAACAAAATGTGGGAATCATTTGAAATTGTAACTATGAAGTAGCAGAAGGTGAAATTCCAAATACCTATTTCAATGGTAGTAATATTTTATTTAAAGCTTCTACATTTAAAGGACTAAAATGCCATATTTTCCCCCAAGAGAGTAGTGTTATGGACTGCTCTGTAATTAGGCAATATAAGGACTGCAGTTTATCAAAATGGGCAAAAAAATACCTGTCCATTTCTCAAACCACTCAATATGAAATCAATAAAATCTTCCAAGATTCACTTGAGAACTTAGCTTCCAAATGTGCAAATTTTTTAATGAGAATAATAATTTTAAAAGAAAACAAAAATTAGCACTGGATGGCAATTCGTTATTTTTCTTGGAACAAAATTTATTGACAGCTAAAGATCCCAAAAGAAACATCTGTATTGGAACATTAAATTTTCTTTTCATTTGCAGCAGTTGTTTCTCAAAATAATTTGATAACAAAGCCCCTAGAAAAATATATTCAAATTGAATTAACTAATCATGGATATACAACAAATTTTGTTGGCTTCAGAAATTTATCTTTAACTCACTTCTCAAGCACATGCTATCTAAAGGCTTGAAGTTGAATTTCACATAAATTGTTTTTAAATTACAACTGAACAAATTTTCAATGAGACTCAGTTACACATTACTCTAGAGAGACAAATTGAGAGCTGTCTTTGAAAATCTGATAATCTTGCACATTGATTTTTGAATTTTCAAAGTAACTAAAGGGTATGTTTCATATTACTAATTTTTAGGCTTCATAAAGTGGAACTATCTGATATGCCAAAGCATATATGTGCTTGTTAGCATAAATAGAAATCCTATTTCATCTAGGACAGACCCCGTTATGCCTGTTTCATTAAAAACTGGGTTTGATTTTTACAGTGTCCTCATTTGGAAAAATAATATGTGTAGACACACTAACTTTCAGTTACTTACTTATGCTTAGATAATGTTGACAAAAATTTTAGGAGTTACCATGTGCCAAGTAGTCTTCCAGGCTCCATGTGATTCTTGCTTTGATATATTTGTAAGAAAACCTGTATGAATAGCTGAAGAGGTCAGAGGGGCCTTTGCTTTCCTCAGAGTATTACAACAGTAATTACAAGCTGTTAGTGCCTATAAAGAACAGCCTTGGCTTCTGACACTGACGGACTCCAGTGGAAAGCTAAGTGATCTTCACTGAAATTAGGAAACTAAGCAGAAATAATTGTCACAGCTGGTTAGCAAACAGCCCTGGCATCAAGGTCTAGAATAAAATGAAAGATTTCCATCACTTTCTGTAACTAAGAGGCTTGAGCCCCCAAGCATTACATATTAATACAAAGCCCAAAACAGGGATGAGGAGTAGTTTGCACATCTAGCACAGAGGCAATGAAATTAAATTCAACTTAAATATAAGACATGATGGAGCAAAATTGGAATAAAGTGTCTGAAATAACCTTATGTGAAAATTGAGGTAATCAGACTGGAAATAATCCAATAAACATGACCAGGCACAATACCTTCTCTGTCATTGATTCCAAGATGAATTTCCATCAGCTTTGAAGGTGGCTCCTCACATTATTAAATTGATCCTTACACAAATCTTGAAATGTGTTCAGCCAACATAATCCTAATTTTACAGATGAAAAAATTGAGGTGTACAAAGGTTAGTAAATACAATGACTTATTAAATAATAAAAGGTTATGTATGTGATTTAAAGACCTAAAAAATACAGAAAATATTATTTAAAGTATGCATTCATGATATTCCACATTCAGATTCCAGAACTAAACGTTTTCTTATAATAATGCTATGGTTGTCTCTCTTCCCCATTCTCAGAAATTTTATTTTTCCACCCTCTATATAATAAATTTATTTTTCTGCCCTCTGTTATTTTTCCACTGCGTTTCTGTGTATTATTACTTTTGGGTTCTGCTAGATATATATGTGTATGGGTGCATAGTATATATGAAATATGGAGACACACACACACACACGCACACACACCAAGGTTTCAAGAGCTCTAAGACCCCAGCAGAAATGATCTAAGCCTTTTAAGTAATGCTGCTGAAAGCGGGTCACACACTCTGTTTCCAACAGAGTTTTTGAGACTAAATTTAAACTACTACATTATAAACCAGGTGAATCAATCTGCTTTTATCTTGAGGCATGCAGACCTCAACTAATTTAAAGGAGAGTCTTATCATCAAAGGAAATATTCTCCTTAAAAATTGTAGGTGCTAAAGATGGGGCAAGTCTCCCCAGTGGGGAATTTTCCTGGGAACACTAACAATGTTCTTATTTTTAACTTGAGGAGCCTGTACTTGTTGTAAGTATATGAAGGCAGGCTTCATGCTACAAAGAAATAGCACACTGCCCCAATAATTGTTCCAAGTTCCAGCTGCCAATCTCTGCCATGTCCTGGTTCTAGAGAATTATTAGTATCTTCTACTACTTAGGCCTAGATTAATCAAGGAAACTTAATTAATTTCAACTACTTAGGTTAATCAAAGCAAATTTGAGCCAAAGTGGAAAGAAATGGGAAAGTGGAGACAATAAGGAGAAAAGAAACTTAGCAAAGAAAACAAAAAGAGTCAGAAAACTGTCTTTATTTATTTATTTATTTTTGTATCTCTATATGTAAAGACACTATGAGGTAAGTCTAGAAAAAAGGATATATGTAATGTAAGATATATTACTTACTGCCAGTTTTCCTTTCAGTTTTACCAATTTAAATTCCTTTGAATTGCCATTTTTGAACAAAAATTACAGATTTGTTTCATGATGCCCCAGTCAACTTTGTCAGCTACTGTTGAGGAAGTACTGAGGCAGACACAATTCCTGCTGGGAAAACCAAAGTGTGCTCAGGAGTTGTGGGTAACAAGGAGGAGGAGCAGTCTTCTGACCTCCCAGGGTCGGGAGGGGACTGTGGACGGGGTTTCAGGGAGAAGAGGCTGATTAACCAAGTTGTAAACAAATGGGATATGAATTTCCTCTGGAAATAAAAATGGAATTACTTAGTGGACAAGTGGGTTTAGTTTTCAGAAGTGAGGTCAGTATTTCAGATATAAAATCTAAAGTTCAGGATTCCTAGCACAAACGTTCAATCAGCTCATTCAAATTTTCAAATTTCTTATTACAGAATTATAATTGATCCTCAAATATGGATAAATGGACATATATATGTGTGTGTGTTTATTCTTGTCTACAAATAAGTATGGTTTTCCTCTATTTTCATCATTATAATTTAAGGAAAATTTCTTATTATGGTTTTGGGGTCTATACAATTTTTAGACTTATTCTGTTTTCCATCTCTATAACTTATTGGTTTGTCTTTTAAATCCTCATATGTTACTGATTCTCAAAATTTTCTTTCAGTATTTTGTTTTTCTATCTTCTTTATCTCTTAGGTTATTTATATTTATTATCTATTCACATGTAAATAACGTCACTCAGGCTTGTGTGTCCCTTGTTTATTTACCCATTCATTTACTATTTCCAAATCTACAGTGCTTTGTTTTAGATATAACTGGCATACAGTGTGCAGTCAGATTTTATTTTTTCATCCATTTTGACATTTTAGAGTATTTGAGTGGTTTTTCCCACATTGATGTTTTCAGGCAGGCTCCTGCCATCTTCTCTTAGGCTTGCTGTGTTCTTTGCAACATGTTTTAATTTGTGCAATGTCTTTTTCCATTACAATATGTTCTACTGTGAGAAGGGCCATACTAAAGGCTGAGAATGCAAGTGCGTCTGCTGAGCAGACTCCCTGTTTTAATTGCCAGTCACTCCTACTGTTACTGTGTCGCGTCAGAAATCTCATTTCCTTTTCTTTAACATGCTCTTTCTTGTCTCTACACGTTTTGTTGTATTTTTATGTAAAAAATGATCCTCTTACTTGGCCTTAGATTGGTCGGAATTTATTTGTAAAGGATTTTCAAAATCTCATTCACTGCAATCTCAATTTCCCTGCTCATCCTCAAACAGGGATTTATTCTCTTTGACAGTGTTTCCTCAGTACTCTGTTTATTCATGACATTTTATAATTAATTATTTATGCCAGTTTTTTTTCATTGTGATATTTTTGGTGTATAGGATGCACATTATTTTTTATTTATCTTTGTGGAAAGGAGATATTGTTTGGTATTTATTACAAACATAGTAAATATATATTAGTATTATTTGTTGAAATAGATGAATGGAATATTTTGTCAAAGTGTCAATTATAGTTTATCTTTAAGATTTCCAAAAGTGTTTTCAAAAAATGTTTTCCTCAAAATTAGAAAGGGCCAATTTAATGGCATTTTGGTATAACAGGAACTTGCATTTTCTCCTGCTTATACCTTATGGATTTTGATATTACAAATTTTAGAATTATGATAATCACTTAGATATAAATTCTTCTGCAACATCTGACATTACAGAGAAATTTTCCACTACATTGGTATTTACCTTGAAAATAATTCAATTTATTCTTATTTATTTGCAAAAATATTGATAGGAAGTCAATAGTTATATTATTAAATGGTTTTAGGATGAACAAGCCCTTCCTATCTGAATATTTGAGCTCAAAACATCCTACTGGAAAACTTAGAATTGTTTTTTCTAGTTTGTGTTTTTTCATCTTTAGAAACATGTTTATAATTCTTAAGTAAAAATACCACATTATAGCTATCGTCTCAACCTCAAAATTTCTATCTACTACTCCTCTGGATTTTGATGGCCTTTGTTTTCATGTTTGTTTTCTATGTCACATGTCATAAGATATGTATTTCTTTTTTTGATTTTCATTTATTCTAAACATGTTATTTTAAGTATTATGGCATTTTGTCCTTTCAATTTGCAAAGCACCATGTTCATTTTAAATTGCTGTCATTACATGTCAATATTTTCTTTCTATTATTGTTTTCTTGAATCATATTTAGGATAATTTCTATTACCACTTCTTCTATTACAGCTACCTAATACTCTTTTAGTTAGCACATAGTTCCAAGGCCACATCTAACATAAGGAGAGCTGAAAAAATGTGTTTTATTTCATTTTGTTGGTGGACAAAAGTGCAATCAGGTAAAAATTGGAGGTCACAATACATAGAAGAATAAGATGCATTTTAAGGAGAAAGCTTCCAAATACAGGGAGGAAATACTTCTTTTATATACAGAATACTTATTAATCAATCATAAGTGGGACAGAGGGAATAACCAAGCAAATAGATGGGAGGTTTAAAGGCAAAGAAAGGAAATGAAAAAAAAAAAAAATCATCAGTAACATGTGTCAGTTCGAATCTTCTCAACAGCTAACACCAAGATAAGATTCGGTACACAAGAGGCTTATTTAGGATACCTCTATGAAGAATCAACAGGAGGTTGTCACAGTTGGAAAATTGAGGGAAAGAGTTATTGAATTGGAAGAGAGGCAGATGAGAGTGTATTTCTAAGAAAAGTCTTGGGCTTGGTTTTCAAGATGGGTCAATAGAGAAGTTCAGGATTTACCACCTCCTCCATTGAGAAGACCCAAAGCAGCAAGTGAGCAGCTACATCTCAAGGTCAGCGCCAGAGGAAGAGCACCTGAACATGGTCAGACACCCAGGCTAGGCAAAGCAGCACACAGAGAGGAAAAAGCCAACCAGCACCTGAAAACCTGACACTACAGCCAGGGAGGTTCCCTGAGCAGGGAAAAGGGTGAGCAGGAGAACCTCAGCAGAGTCCATCTTCTCAAGTCCCTTTCATGGACAATACTTGCTAGAGAGTAAAACAGTCACCACAGTCCCGCAGCTCGTAAGGAGAGCTCCCTCGAGAAGTCTCAGCCACTTTGCTTCAGAGAATGAATTCACCCCTACCCTGATGAGAGTAGGCAGTGTGGCACCATCTTGAGAATGGAGAGACTGTTGGAATCTAAATTGTGGTAGGAGACAGAAGTCCTCCCTAGAGCCCCATGGAGATTCCTACCTTCTACTAAAAAAGGCTGAGCCTCTGGGCAAACAGAGCAAGGGTGACCCCAGTACCCTAACACACCCAGTACTCTGTTCCTCAAAGGTCAGTGGGAGCAGGAGTGATAAAACGTAGTCCAATTTCTGAAAGAAAAACAAACTGCCAATCCAGAAAGTTTTATTGACTGAGACTGTCTTTCATAAGTAAAGGAAAAATAAAGCCTTCCAAAGATAAGCAAAAACTGAAGATATCCACCATCACTCAACCATCCTTACAAATGATACTTAAGGGAAACAATGAAAGGAAGCCTTTGTCATCAACTTGTGTGAAAACAGAATTAATGTACATTGTAGACATGTGGACCTGATATACATTTTCAGAATGTTCCAATCCATAATTACAAAATTCACATCAGCACATGGAACTTCCTCTAGAATAGACCATATACTAAGCCACAAAATAAGTTTCAACAACTTTAAAATTTGAAAGGAGGAGTGACAGAGAATGAAGGAAAGAGATTCAAGCTGGCATTCCATATGAGCACCAACTCAAGTCCTGGTTGCTTCACTTTTGAACCAGCTCTCTGCCAAGATGCCTGGGGAAACAGAGATGGCCCAAGGACTTGAGCCCTTGCCACTCATGTGGGAGACCAAGATAAAGTTCCTGGTTCCTGGCTTCTGCCTGGTTCAGTCATAGACCTTGCATCTATGTAGGGTGTGAACCAGTAGATGAAGGATTTCTCTTTCTTCCCTCTTTCTCTCCCCTTCCCTTTTCTGTCACTCTGCCTTGCAACAATAAAAAAAGTTTAAAAATCTGACTTTACCCATTCAATGCTTAAAATATGTATCACACATTTATTACTGAGTGAAAAATTTGCTGAAAACTTAACATGGGCATGTGTTAAATGTGTTCTTTGGCTAAAAATCTTCAAACTGGTATCCCATATTAGAGTGCTTGGATTCAATATCTGGCTATCTGGCTCTGGCTCCTGACTCCAGCTTCCTGGTAATGAGGACCCAAGGATACAGGAGATGATGGCATAGGCAGTAGAACCTATTCCACCCAGGTGGCTCCCAGCATCTGCTAAGCCCTGTCCCAGAAGCTACAGGCATTTTGTGAGTGATCCAGAGGAGGGTAGCTCTTGCTACCTTTCTTTCTGTGTCTCTGCCTCCCAAATAAATGGATATTTTAAAATAAAAAAGAGAATTTCTAAGTGACAGTTGTTCATTCATTACCCTATCTATTATTTCTAGGATATACTTCCCAATCCTTTACTTTTTTTTTTTTTTTTGGTGGAGGATTTTTTTTAATTTAACTTTTTTTTAAAAAATTTTTTTAACTTTTATTTAATAAATATAAATTTCCAAAGTACAACTTTTGGATTATAGTGGCTTCCCCCCCCCCCGCCATAGCCACCCTCCCATCCGCAACCATCCCATCTCCCACTCCCTCTCCTATCCCATTCTTCATCAAGATTCATTTTCAATTATCTTTATATACAGAAGATCAATTTAGTATATACTAGGTAAGGATTTCAACACTTTGCAACCATACAGAAACACAAAGTATAGAGTACTGTTTGAGTACTAGTTATACCGTTAATCCACATAGTACAACACATTAAGGAGAGAGATCCTGCATGAGGAGGAAGTGTACAGTGGCTCCTGTTGTTGACTTAACAAATTGACACTCTTATTTATGATGTCAGTAATCACCCGAGGCTCTTGGCATGAGCTGCCAAGGCTATGGAAGCCTCTTGGATTCGCCATCTCTGATCTTATTTAGACAAGGCCATAGTCAAAGTGGAAGTTCTCTCCTCCATTCAGAGAAAGGTACCTCCTTCTTTGATGGTCCATTCTTTCCACTGGGATCTCACTCACAGAGCCCAATCCTTTACTCTGGATGGACTTTGGAAATGTCTTATTTCCCATTGGTTTCTCCCTTTACTGTTCTTAATTACCACATCTTTTATGTTGAATAACATGTTATATTCTTAATGGCTAAGGAATTTTCTGGACCTTGTTTCCCTAAAATTTGGAAACCTAAGGGTTATTTTTTTGTCTTGGAGAAATAATTGTTTTTAACCCAGAGTCATGATTTCTTTCACAATGCAGTTTTCTAAAAAAAAAAATATGAAGAATCATATATCTCACTCAAGTCCTTGTGCCCAAAGCCAGGCTTCTAGCTATTTTCCACTTAATTGTAGGTATTCAGAGCCTCTCTTCTTCTGTTCTCTCAGCCATTTTGTCTAAGTGAGGGATTTTGTGGACAGGGCTTTAATCTATTTACAGGTTTGAACAATGAGTGCACTAGTCACACCTGGGTTTCATTCCTGTAGCACTGGTGGTAACTAACCAGTCTCTGTTGTTCACAGGCATTCCCCATTTGCAGTTACAAATGGAAGATAAGAATGAGTTGCCTGTCTTGCCTGTTCAAACATTGTAAGTCCCCACATTTCTGTTTTCTGCCTTTCTTCTCTTTAGTCCCTGTTTTAAATTGTGCTTTTATCTTTCTTGTAACACCTTATCAAATGTAGCCAATAGCATCTAATTTATACTACCAACTTTGTCTTTTTTAAGTTCTTTTTAAAGATTGATTTATTTATTTGAAAGTCAGAGTTACACAGAGAGAGGAGAGGCAGAGAGAGAGAGCGAGAGAGAGAGAGAAAGAGAGAGGTCTTCCATCCGATGGTTCACTCCCCAGTCGGCCACAAGGGCCGGAGTTTCGCCAATCTGAAGCCAGGAGCCAGGAGCTTCCTCCGGGTCTCCCACGCGGGTGCCGGGGCCCAGGGGCCATCTTGTACTGCTTTCTCAGGCCACAGCAGAGAGCCGGATCGGAATTGGAGCAGCCAGGTCTCAAACCGGCGCCCATATTGGATGCCGGCACTTCAGGCCAGGGCGTTAACCTGCTGCGCCACAGCACCGGCACCTCAAGTTCTTCTAAAGCAATGTTATTATTAGGGATGTTGTCTACTTTCCATATTATTGCAAGAGCTAATTTTTAAAAAAGACTTATTGATTTATTTGAAAGGCAGAGGAGAGTGAGAAGGGGCAGGGGTGGTGGTGGGGTAGAGGGAAAGAGAAAGAGAAAGATCATCCATCCACTGGTTTACTCCCCAGATACCGTCAACAGGCAGGGTTAGGCAAAGTTGGAGCTAAAAGTGAGTGAGGAACTCCTTGTGGGTTTCTTGTGGGTCGCAGGCACTCAAATACTCAGACTATCATTTGCTGCCTCCCAGGCACGTTAGCAGAAGTTGGATTCGAGGCATGGAAGAGCCAGGAGTTGAATCAAGCACTCTGATAAGGCATATAAATGTCCCAAGTGGTGGCTTAACCCACTGTGCCACAATACTGGCCCTAATGCAAGAAACAATTTTAAGAGTTGCTGAACAGCAAAATGACACCCACATGCTTCTAGAAGTTGATAATAATGTCTTCACTATCTACAAACCAGTCCCTAAATTAATATCAGATATGTAGGGTTTTTTCTTTTTAAATATTTATTTAATTATTTGAAAGTCAGAGTTACCAAGAGGCAGAGACAGAGAGAGAGGTCTTCCATCCCCTGGTTCATTCCCAAAATAGTTGCAAGGGCTGGAGCTATGCCAATTCTAAGCCAGGAGCTAAGAGCTTCTTCCAGGTCTCCCATGTGGGTGCAGGGGCCCAAGTACTTGGACCATCTTCTAAAGCTTTCCCAGGCCATAGCAGAGTTGGATTGGAAGTGGAGCAGCTGGGACTCAAACTGTCACCCATATGGGATGCCAACACTGCAGGTGGCAGCTTTTACCCGCTGTGCCACAGCACTGGCCCCAGATATTTAGGATTTTTTAATGGCATCATAAGCATCTAACTATCAACCTTGGTGTCAGACGTAATAGAACTTTATATGTTGCTAAGAAGGAGGAGGGAAAGAAAAAAGTTAGGTGCTTAATTCAGCAGAAGCCTAATTCCTCTATTGCACATGTTCATTATGGGTTGGCAGGGAGCTCCAATTGTTATAGTCACTTAGGGACATAAGATAACAGGACAGAAACCATTTTAAATGTTGTCAGTTGCTATGACAGACAAAAAGATAGCTGTGGAGGGATTTGTGCAATAAATTAAATAGTCTGACCCAGAGGAGAGTACATCGTTTCTCAAGCTACATAACCCCACATAATCATGAGACCATCAATCATAAGGTGTTCCTAGGAGAGAGAAACAGAAATATTAAAAAAAAGAAAAGCATTGATAACTACCAAACATATACACTTAATTCTCACTTAAACCTACAAATTAATGGTATTATTTTATTTTTAATTTAATTTATTGTTTAAATTTCTAAAATTTTTTTGGGGAAAGACTCACACACAGAGATCCGTCATCGCTGATGACTCCTTAAATGTCAAAGCTGGGAGCCCCGGCTGGCGCCGCAGCTCACTAGGCTAATCCTCCGCCTGCGGCGCTGGCACTCCAGGTTCTAGTCCTGGTTGGAGCGCCAGATTCTGTCCCGGTTGCTCCTCTTCCAGTCCAGCTCTCTGCTGTGGCCCGGGAGGGCAGTGGAGGATGGCCCAAGTGCTTGGGCCCTGCACCTGCGTGGGAGACCAGGAGAAGCTCCTGGCTTCCGACCGGTGCAGCGCGCCGGCTGCAGCGTCCACTTTGGGGGTGAACTAACGGAAAAAGAAAGACCTTTCTCTCTGTCTCTCTCTCTCTCTCACTGTCTAACTCTGCCTGTCAAAAAAATAAAAAATAAATTTAAAAAAACCTGGGAGCCCCAAGAATCAATCCAAGTCTGCCATGTGTGGAGCAGGAACTCAATCGCTTGCGCCGTCACTAATGCCTGCCACTGTCCTCATTAGCAGAGGAAGCTGGAGCCAGGAGTGGGGACAAGTCCTCAACTTGAGTATTCCGAGATAGGATGTGGCATCTTAACCACCGGGCCGTATACTCATCCCATTTGTACTATTTTATACGGATAAAGAAACTAAGCAGAGAAATGTTGTTATCTGGTCAATGTCCTGCGTAAGAAGTTAGTGGGGCCAGAACTGAAAGGCCTCCAGCTCCCTGCAAGCGGGCTTTTTATCATTACTCTATGGTACCTGAGCATGATGCAAAGAAGGTAGAGAAGGAAACCAAAATTCCCTTAGATTAAAATCCAAATAGCAATTACACTGGTACTACACATGTGCTGCTTGCTCTTTACTCTTTTTTAAAAAACTATTTTCATAATGATGAAGAAACTAATCTCATAAAGCTTTTTGACTTGAGCTCCATTAAATAGCTCTCAACACGTGTAGTTTATGCCTGTGCTCTCTGTTTTCTTGATAATGAACCAAAAGTGAGTAGCAAGTGCTGCTTCTTTCAGAATCACACACTTGTATGTAATCACCATCTGTCCACTTCCATCTAATTATGAAGAAGAGCATTTATTCCCATGAAGTTGGTCTCCTTTGCTCAAATAAGACAGCTCCATGAGCACGAGTTTTTCTTTCTATTTTGCCATTGAATCAGATATTTAAGAAAATCATAAGGACTTAAATCAGAAATATTTGTTATACTATATAAAAATATTTGTAAAATAAAGAAGTTGAAATTGAACTGGAAGAATAAAAAATTAAGTTTATAAAACATGACAAACATTTATGTGGAAACATTGAAATGGCAAATGACCATAAGAAAAATTTCATGTGACAAACTTTATGAAGGACAGAAAAAGAAATGTAAAAACAGATCAAGTAAAACCACTTAACAAGTAACATCTGTGTGGGTGACTAGATGGCATCTATATTTGCCTAAATAAAACAAACTTTATTCGGTGGCTTATAGAAGCTTCAATGTTTTATTCTTCCCATGTATTTTTATTCTTCCCTTGATTTTTAATTTGCTTCTGTGTAAGATGCCATCAAAATTAAGGCTCACTACATATATATTTACTTTCCAGTTGAATTTATGCATTCAAGTGTCCTTGTGCCAAGTTTCTTGAGCTATTCAATAAATCTGTCATGAAAAGGATGATAGAAAACTTGCAACAGATGCATTGATCTCATCAGTTGCAGAAAAATACCCCATTTAGTGTCATAAACATTTCAACATTCAAAAACATTGGCATTTAGTAGAACAGAGAGCTGACTCACAGGATTTTATTTTATTTTTTTTTATGTCACAGAGCATCAACAAGAAAGCATCTACCAATATACAGCAGTTACTGTGGACATGGCATGAAATATTTTCCACTAAAGACACAAACATTGCTCAAATAAAATTAGCTGTTTTGCTCTTCACATTGGGAGCTGATACTCCATAGCAGCTATAAAACTTCACAGAAGAGAACGATAATATTAAAAGGCTACTGGAATTTTAACATGCTAACCCTCTGAGTTACATCTAGCATCATGATTTTAAAGCTCTTATAGTGCATGTGTGATTGAGTGGAAATCAGAAAATCAGTGCAATGTACCTAATTCTAATTCTGCTTACCTAGGTAATCACAAACATTGCACTTCAATGAAAGCGGAAGTAGTGAACTGGACTATTTGTTAGACAATAAAATTTAAAATGTTAGTGAATAAACTATTATAAGATTAACAAATATTACCAGAGAATGCTACACTAAACTAAATATGAGTAAGTAATGTTACATCAATGTGTGTATGTTTTTTCTTCTTGATGACTGATCTTGTGCGTGTTTCAAAAACCAGAAAAATGAAATTGAAAATATGATTGTCTTGTATCAAAATACAATTTTGAAGTGGATAAAAGCATGACACGCAAATGCAAATGAATGCTATAAATTGAATATAATTAGAGAACTGTGAAATAGGGTATTTGCAGGTCTGTCTAAAAAAGTTGGATCAAGATTTTGTTGCTATGGAGGAAACAAAATTGGTTCAAGTCTTACAGGACAAGAAAAATCAACATCTTTTATGTTATCTTCTTTATTACTTAAAAATCTGCGAGTTAACATGTGCCTTTGTGTTACAGGGGCCTATCAAATAGTATATCCTAAAGTGAAGGACATTTCCTTTCTTCTTGGACAATAAAAAATTAATAAAATGTTAATCCAAGCACACGAATTCGCAGTAAAGCCGCCACCTGCGATGTCGGCATCCCACATGGGAGCTGGTTTATGTCCTGGATGCTCTACTTCTGATCCAGTTCCCTGCTCATACACCTGGGAAAGCAGCAGAACATGTCCCTAGTGCCAAGGTCTCTGCCACCCATGTGAGAGACTTGGATGAAGCTTCTGGCTCCTGGCCTAGCCCAGCCCATTGTGGCTATGTGTGGAATGTACCAGGGGATGGAATGCTCTCTCTCTCTCTCTTTCTCTCTCTAACTCTGACTTTCAAATAAATAAATACTTTTAAAAAAAGTTCATGGAATCATTAGTATGAGTTTAGTAAAAGATTGGATTGGAACTCTCCTCTGTACAAAGCCTTGGTCATTGTAAATTGACATTCTTTTTTTTATGTAAATTGACATTCTAAGAACAATTTCTCCCTGAAAACAAAGGGTTGGAATATATAATAGTATCACTGCTGATTCAACAAGTGGAAAGCTTATACTTAGAGAGATTTGCGGGGGGGGGGGGGGAAGGGGCTGGCGCTGTGGTGCAGTTGGTATAGCAGCCGCCTACAGTGCCGGCATCCCATATGGGCACCAGTTCAAGTCCTGGCTGCTCCTCTTCTAATCCAGCTCTCTGCTATGGCCTGGGAAAGTAGTAGAAGATGGTCCAAGTCCTTGGGCCCCTGTACTCACATGGGAGACCTGGAAGAAGCTTTGGCTCCTGGCTTCAGAGCAGCATAGCTCCAGCTGTTGGGCCAAATGGCGAGTGCACCAGCAGATGAAGACTTCTCTTTTTCTGTCTCTCCTTCTCTATGTGTAACTCTGACTTTCAAGTAAAATAAATGAATCTTAAAAAAAAAAAAAGAAAAGAAAAGAAGAAAGAAAGATTTGGTGCCATAATTCCTATGATCTGTGTGGCCACAATGAGATTTGAAAATTATTGAATATTGTTATTATTACTCTCAGGAGCCTTGGAGAAATAACCAAAGTATTCTGTGAAGGAAAATTTGAAAATTCAATCCTTAAAGGATTCCCACGTGGTACAAGTGTTTGGTGCTCCTTGGAACATCCCCTCCTCATCCAAGTGCTTTGGCTTGAGCCCAGGCTTCACTTCTGTTTCCAGCTTCCTGCTAAGGTATACTCTGGGAAGCAGTAAGTTCAAGTGGTTGAGTGTCTGCCACCCACAATAAAGAACTATATTGAATTTTCAGCTCTGGGCTATGTCCTGGTCCCATCTCTAGCTGTTGTGGGCATTTGGGGAGTGAAGTAGATGATGACAGATTTCTGTCTGTCTTTGTTTCAAATAAATGAATTTATAAAAAGGAAAGATGAATTCTCATTTAAAACTTCTAAATAATAAGCTCCTAATAATGTTAAAATTAAAATATTTATTTTAAAAAAGCCCCTACAGGTTTAAATATAAGGATAAACAGGATGAATTGAATGCAAAATCAGGTGAGTGGAGACTACAGATAATATAGTCAACAAAACAATTTAAAATAAGCCTATTCGGTATTCATGAGAAAAATAAATGTCGGGAAGAAAATATGAACAAAGAGTCTATCAAAATGACAAGGCAAAATTGAAGGTAAGTTAAATATTATTTCTAAAAATGAAAAACAGATAAGACAGACCTGATTTTTTAAAAAGTAAATACAGCAAAGTGGATGACAGATTTCAAGAAAATCACACAGAAGACAACACAGTGAGACAAAGGGAAATAAAATTTGAGAATCAAAAAAGAATAACACATGGAGAATAGAATTAGAAGTTCCTACCCCAAGCCAAAAAACAGTTCCCAAGAACACATGATAAATTTAAACAGTGTATATGGCTGATTATTTACTTGCAATCAATCAAATACACCAATTTCCCCTTAATGCAGTCTTGCAATTTCAGCATACTAGTAAGAAATTAGATTGATTATTTCTTGAGTGAGTTCTAAAAAGGTTAGTATAACATCATGGTCAGTAGATCCTTGATCATTGCTGGATCAGCACGCAGAGATGGGGGAGAATGTGGTGCCTTGATTCTTGCATATAAGTAGTTCCTTTCCACTGAACAAAATCCACTAAAATTGCATATGAAATACGTTATGCATATTATATTTTAAAGGGAGAACATCTCCACAGGTCAGTATGCAATGAAAACTATTTAATTTCGTTATTTCTAAGCAGTTTATACTCAATAGATTAAATAGAACCTCATTACATGTTAAAAATTTTTTCACAAATCCAATTCTTTAAATTATTTGTGAAGCTAGTTTCATTCAGATATCATAATTCTGAGATGAGTGTAAAATGTATAGAGCTTTCTTGTTCAACTTAACATTGCAAGAATAAAGATACATTTGATAGACAAATTAAGACATAATTACTAATGTAATTCTATATTTAATATGTGAGGGAAACTGCCCCTAGGGTTATCCCAAAGATTACTACTTAACATAATTAAATTGTGATAATAAATGACCTTAGCTAAAAAAATTCTTTTTGATTTTTACCAGTAGCTCTAGAGAATCTGCCAATCAGAAAACAATATTCTACGGTATGCATATTCTATAGGATTAAACCTTGGCAGAATAATCATTAAACTTGAAATTTAAATTTGCTAATATTGTGCCATATGATGAATATTTACTGTGAACTTCAGAAGGACACCAAATTCTGCTCGTTCAATATGAAAGAGCCACATACAGATGGATTATTAGGATCATCTTCATCTTAAGGCACAAAATGCTTAGCTTCCCAGAATTCATAGAAGAGATTAGAAGAGAAATATGTTCTCTTTATATGGGTCAAATAACTCAGAGATTAACGCATTCCCTGATCATCAATTGATTTCTTTGCTCATTTATTTAGCAAACAATTACACAGCAGTGGATTGCCATAAACTATCAGGATTCTGATTTTTCACGCTGAGTCACTGATAGGGCTCACCAGGGCAATGACAAGGTCACGTTTGCCTTGTATGGATCTCTGCTTTGCATTTGGATGGATTATGGGATAGAGGGGCAACAATCATGCAGACCAGTTAGAAGCTTGTTCACATTCTAAGTAGGAGACAATGAAGGTCTGAGCTTGAACTGGATCCAAGGTACCAAAAATAAGGAGAAAACAATCTCTTTGGAGAAAGATTTAAGTGGCAACATCATCAGGCACTGGTGACTGATGGTATATGCAGGCGGGTACGGTGAAGTGAAGGAAAAGTTCAAGCATATTTGGAGTTTCTTGGGGATGATCAATGAGTTCTATCAATCAAAGAGCCAACACAAAAGTAGCAATCGAGTAAATATCCCTTAAATACAGGAGTACTTCAAAAAGAGGGAAATGGAATTTAAAGAAAAGTTTACCTGGGTGCAAAATAGTTTGAAATCCATTCATGATTTTTTCATAACACACCTTTTCCATGAACTTTTTGAAGATCTCCTACATGGCTTTTCTCTTGATTTTCACTGTTACTCAACTAGTCTTCCTTTAAAAAAAAATCTTACTTTTCTAATTGCAAAGCTGTACTAAAGCTAAGTGCTACTGGAGTCATGTGGAAAGCAGAAATCTTCCTTAGAGCTCATCTCCCTAATTCCTACCAACTGTTTGGAATACATGTTTCTAGCTTTCCTGATTTTAAAATGTAAATTATTTGTGAGATAGGAGTGAAAATGAAGCTATATTTTTGTATCCAATTCTCCTTTTAAAATTTATATAGCAGGGTGGGCATTGTGGTGCAGGGAGTTAAACTGCCTCTTGGGACAAGCGCTTTCCAAAGCAGAGTGCTGATTGGAGTCCCAGCTACTATGGGCTTTTGATCCAGCTTCCTGCTAATGCACCTGGGAGGCAGCAGATGATGGTACAAGAGCCTGGGCTCCTGCCAGCCACAAGGGAGACCCAGATGGAGTTCCTGGCGGCTGGCTTAAGCTTTACTTAGCCCTGGTTGTTTGTGGAGTGAACCAACTGATGAAAGCTTTCTCTTCTTTCTCTCTCTCTCTGACTCTGTCAGCCTTTCAATTAAATAAATAAATCTAATAAAAACTAGTAAAAATTTTCAGTTGGGAAGTTTTCTTTTGCCACCAGATGAATCTCATTGGACTCCATGAATTTATGCTGACACTTAGGTAAAAGAAAATTTTGTGAGTTCCAGCGTTGTGGCATAGTGGGTAAAGCCTCTGCCTGTGATGCTGGCATCCCATGTGGAGTCCAGTTCATGTCCCAACTGTTTCACTTCCAATCCAGCTCCCTGCTGTTGGCCTAGGGAAAGCAAAAGATCACAGCCCAATTGCTTGGGCCCCTGCCACCCGTGTAGGAAATCTGAATGAAGATCTTGATCCTGGCTTCAGCCTCATTCACCCCTGGCTATTTCAGCCACGTGGAGAGTGAACCAGCTAATGGGAGACCTCTCTCCCTTTTTCTGTTTCTTCCTGTCCCCCGCCCTGTTACTTAAACTTTCAAATAAAATGCAATAAGTAAATCTTTTATTTATTTATTTATTTATTTATTTATTTATTATTTTTTTGACAGGCAGAGTGGACAGTGAAAGAGAGAGAGAGGCAGAGAGAAAGTTCTTCCTTTACCATTGGTTCACCCTCCAATGGCCGCTGTGGCCAGCGCACCGCGATCCGAAGCCAGGAGCCAGGTGCTTCTCCCATGCGGGTGCAGGGCCCAAGCACTTGGGCCATCCTCCACTGCACTCCTGGGCCATAGCAGAAAGCTGGCCTGGAAGAGGAGCAACCGGGACAGAATTCAGCGCCCCGAGCAGGACTAGAACCCCGGTGTGCCGGCGCTGCAAGTCAGAGGTTTAGCCTATTGAGCCATGGTGCCGGCCGCAATAAGTAAATCTTGAAATAAAATTCTATGATCGCCTTCAATTTTAAAACATATCAAAAATTAACAATTAGAATATCCAGTTCAATATATTAATTGTCATTTGAAAATTAGGAACCTTTCTACTCCCCTTCTTGGACACCAGCTGTGGCCTACAGAAATCAGGTGGTTGCCATAGGGAAGAAGTGTTTAGTTTCTTCTTTCTCACTTTTCTTCCTTCCCTCTCTTCAGTTGCATAGCTGCTGACCACACCTCACCTCGGTTACTGGGTGAAAATAAGAATAGAGCAACAGAAAACTCCTGCTTGACTGGATGAATTAGAAGCAAGATTTATGCTCTGTGTAGCTGAGGTAGAAATCAGCCTCTTTCATTAAAAGCTTCCCAGTTTCTCAAAGGGCTCCCTCTGGCGGCCACTCCCTTAACTGCCACTCCCTTTTACCAGTCTTCAACTTAATTTAGATTCCATTTTAGATGCCTTCCTAACCCAAAGATTTCATGGACAGAAAACAAACTGCTCCAAGTGGCAATCTCTCCGGAAGATTCTTGTCTAGAACACAAGAAAAAAATGTTTTTTTTCTTACATGCCCAAATCTAAGCACCCTCATGGAAGATGTTTTCAGTGGCTTTCAGGGAAGAAAGTTGTCCACCACCAATTTCCCTTGAATGTGTATGTGTACTCAAAACAAGACTGTAATTATTTGAAAAAAAAATCACACAAATTCTCTCCCAGTCACCCTTCTTTCAAGTTTTTTTTATACAGTTTCTGTAGCTTTATTCCTTCTGAGTTATTTATGGCGTTTTTGTCTGAGCACTGGTTAGAGATTGTTTTCACAAACCATTGAAATCTTCTGCCTTCTTCACTAAACACTATTAAAAAAGACACTCTAGAAATATTTTGGTCAGTTTACTTTTAGTATAGGTAATATGCTACATGATATCACCAGAAAGAAAATAATACCACCAAGAGCACTGTGCACAGCATGCTAAGGTATCTCTTGTGATGCCTGCATCCCATACTGGAGAGTCTGGGATCTGTTTCCATCACCACTTCTGATACAGCTTCCCACTAGTGCACCTGTGAGGCAACAGATGATGGCACAGGTACCAGTGGGGGATCTGGATGGAGTTTCTGGCTCCTGGCTTCAGGCCTGCTCAGCCCTGGCTATTGTGGCCACTTGGAGAATGAACAAGGGATGAAAGATCTCTCTCTCTCTCTCTGTCACTCTGCCTTTCAAGTAAAATGAATAAAGAAATCTTAAAAAAATAAAATAGCAATACTTATGAATAATCTTTTAAAAGAGTATATTTCCTGGTGAGATTACCAATAAGGGATAATGAGAAGACATATACTTTCGCTTCTGTAAAGGCTTTTTAGAATATTACATCTGAAGTTTCCTAAGTGCTTAAAAAATTTTAGTACATTCACAGAGAATATTAAAAATCAATTTTGAATTTAATGAAATTGAACAGGGAAATAGCAGTGAATTAAGGTTGTTATACCCAGAGAAATCATTATATGCAAAGTATAAATGCTTAATGCAGAATCACAGAGCACAGTAGGTTCCTGAGTAACTGCTTTGTGGAAACACAACTTCCACTTTACAAATATGAAGCCCCATTGTTGCAAGACATTAACTCAAAATTGCAGGGAAATTTTTCATTGATTAAAAAGCAATTAACAGGGGCTGGCACTGTGGCATAGCAGGTAAAATCATATGGGCGCTGGTTCAAGTCCCATCTGCTCCACTTCCAATCCAGCTCTCTGCTATGGCCTGGGAAAACAGTAGAAGATGGCCCAAGTCCTTGGGACCCTGCACCCACCTGGGAAACCTGGTGGAAGCTCCTGGCTCCTGGCTTCAGATCAGCCCAGCTCTGGCCACTGATGCCATTTGGGGAGTGAACCAGCAGATGGAAGACCTACCTCTCTCTCTGCCTCTGCCTCTGCCTCTGCCTTTCTGTAAGTCTACTTTTCAAATAAATAAATAAATCTTAAGAAAACAAAAAAACCAATTAACAATGGTAACCCAACAGTTTAAAGGCCATTTTTGTTTCCTTTCTTAACAAATTTTCCATTCATGAACTCTTATGTATAGAAAATAAGACTGTATGTTATTTTTTTCTACTGAAGGGTTACAACAGATTTGAAAATGATGTAATTTGGGGCAGTACAATACTGGTAGGAAGAAAAACAGTGTTGGGAAAAAAAAGTCACGTTCGCTGATTAATCAAATATTTGCTTAAGTCCTACATTTGTGGGAGGCAACTGGAAGAAGTGCAATAGATTGCAAAGGATCATGGCTGGTGAGATCAATAAGATCCTCCAGCAACTGACCACAAAGGCAGTTGTGGTGGGAATGAAGACAATGTCTAGGTGAATTAAAAAACATCATAGAAATACTTTAGAAAGTCATTTTCATGAAGAAATCCATTATACTCTTTAGCTCTAATGATCTGCTTCTAGTTCATACAATGTAAGTAAAATTTCTGAAAATATATATTTTGACCTACCTGCATTGTGTCTGATTTATTCTTTCAACTTGATGATTTATTAAATGACCCTCATGTTTTTGACCCTTGAAATGCTTTTTATTCTATTTATCATTCTGTATGTTTTCTTATTATATTATTTTTGATTACATTTTTTTTGACACTTGAGCTCCTTTCTCCAAGTTATACTTCCTGGAGAACACAACTGCATATAGTCATGGTCAGATACTGTCATTTTCCTATCTAATACTATGCTCACGAGCCCCAAATACTCAAGACTTTGTGTAAGGGAAGATTCAATAGGAATCATGAGTGATGTGAAAATTCTTAATTTGGTCAATGTGTGTTTGCAAACCCAGCATCCATTCTAGCTAATTAGAGCAGAAAACATTTTATAGGAAGATGATAAAAGACATACTGAATTTCTAGGAGAATTGAACAAACAGATTCTGGACTTGGCTAATAAAGTAACATTTGACACCTCAGACTGAATCTTGCAAGACTCTGCTGTTACTGCCACACCAGGGAGCTATAGACTCAGCAAGTTTTGACTAACTGCTCCAATTCCATGCCTCCTTTGCTGTTTTCCATATTTATGTAACATATGCCTAGAAGACTACTTTTCTTCAGGACTTATAGAGATGCACCTTATTGGCATATGTTAAATCAAATGTCTAACATTGAAAGGCTGTTAGAGGTCTGGGATATACATATTCCTATCCTTCCAGCCTTTTGAATTTCAGGATTTCAGAAAGCACAGCATGAAAATTTTGGAAGAGAAACTGTTTCCATCAAATTGCCATATCAGTCATACAATGGTGAATCTGTAGATTAAAGAAACGTGAGAGCGCACATGAGAATTTAATATTACCTCTGTATATGATTAAAAGTTTTCTTAATGTGAAAAAGAAGAAATGAAAATAAAAAAGGTTTAAAAGTCCTATTTTAGTGCAGCAACTGAGAACGAATAAGTGGTAATTGTGGGTCTGATGAACATGTCTTGTCCAGTCAAGCACTACTGACCAAATTCCCTTCTCTGACAGATGTGATGATGTGGGCTCCTAGAGATACACTGGGATATCAGATACACTGCATCCACAAACAGGGAATTTATGACTAGTATGGAAGGAAGATGCTAATTCAGCAATTACAAATGCTAGGAATGTCAAAAAAGAGAAATATTGTATCCTATAAAAATTCATACAACCATATTACATAATAACAATATATGTCTTGAGAAATACATCATTAGATGATTTCAAAATTGTATAAACATCATAGAGTGTACTCCCACAAATATAGGTGGTATAGGTTGGTCACTTAGTGTGGCCTCATTTTATAAGCGCTGTAAGAATTTATATTTTAAAAGGTTTTGAAATTTACTTTGTTGTAAAATTCCATGAGTTTTGTCAAATGCATATAATTGTGTAACCACCACCCTAATCCAAATTCGGAAGTTTTCTATCAACCTGGAACATTCCCTCATGTCGCCCTAGATAGTCAATTAGTCCCTCAGCAGCAGTTGCCATCAGCCCCTAACCTAGTCCCTGACTCCATAGTTTCAGTTCCTCCAGGTAGTCATATAATGGAATTACACACTATGTGATTTTTTGAACCTACATTCTTTCAATTAACAGAATGATTTAAGGTTGTATGTGTCATTGCTGAATAGCATTGCACTATACTTATGTGAATATGCCTTTTTTGTGTTTCCCCTCAGCAGTTAAAGAAAATCCAGTTATGAATAAGCTTCTGCATGCAGCCTTTTATGTAAACATGTTTTCATTACTTTTGATTAAATAGAGGAGTAATGCCAAATCATATTTTAGGTGTATGTTTAACTTTTTAACAAAATGTCAAATTGTTTTTCAAAGTAGTTGTGCCATTTTTAACACTTTAAAATCTTAATTGACATATGATTATAGGTATTTAAGGGATACAGCATGATATTTGAGTAATAGTGTTCAGGTCAGGGTAATTACTAATTTCATGACATCAAATATTGACTATTTATTTGTACTTGGACATCATAAATATTCACTAGCTATTTTGAAATATGGAATTAAATGTTGTCAACCATAGTTACCCTATTGTGCTGTGGAACATTAGATGTCAGTCCTCTAATCCAACAATCTCCCTTTTCACATTAACCATCCTCTCTCCATCCTTTCCTTCCCCTATCCATCTCAGCTCCTGAAAACCATTATTTTACTTTCTACTCCTATGGAATTATCTTTTTTTAATCAACCATGTATGAGAGGGAACATGAGTATTTGTTGTTCTGTGCCCTACTTATTTCACTTAACAAAATGATCACAAATTCCACCAGGTTGCCAAAAGCAACAGATTTTATTCTTTTTGTGATGAAAAACACTCTAATGTCTGTTATTGAAAAAGTATTGTGCCTCTTGGGGTGTCATATTTCCTTGATTTTTAGTGTTTTTTGTATACCTACACTACAATCTGCACGTCTAGTACAAGAGTGGCCATTTACAATTTTATGGCATGTAATCCTCATGCCCCCAAACACACACACATAGGGAGAAGCTGTGTTCTGTTAATGGACACTGGAGTGGTGCTTGAGTGTGGTGTTAGCTCATGTTTCAGGTGGACCCAGTAATGTTGTCTCTGTGAAGTTTCTTCAGCTATAATCCTTGTTATTGTTGATTGTGATTGCAACAGTGGCCCAGGATGCAGGTATTTGTGATTGTGGAAGCATGGTGTTGTTTTCTGGGGGCAGGACTGCCACCTGGCTGATCGTTGGTGTGAACATGGGCAACTTTGTACTGGGCTTTCTGATGAGAGGCGGTGCTGTCTAACTCTTGGGCCGGCCATATGGATCCCATGGCTGAGTGGTGAGCTCAGCAGGAGGGTGGAGCTGTTGCATGGACGGCTGTTGGTCTGGACTTTGCTCTGGCGAGTACCATAAGCCAGCTGTGGGATAGGCTTTCTGGGGGAACAGTACCAATGTTTGGCTGGCTGCCAGGCCAGGCACAGGAGCACAAAGCCCGTTGGCTGGCTGCTGGCTTTGCCTCTGGGCAAGCCTACCTGTCCCATACAGGATGGGTTGTCACGCATGGATTTCGAAGTTGGAGTCTCAGTTTTTCTGCTGGGGATAGGCTCTGAGCAGCTGGGGTTTGGGTGCTGAAGCCAACCATATGAATGTAGTGAAATAACAAGTGTTTAAAAAATGAAGATAAGCTGTAGCTACCAGTCCCACTGAGCACAATGTGTGTCTTTCAGATTTTTCCCGACTGTATGTAGAAAATATTTTTTAGAGACATAATTAGGAATTCATGGAAATAGTTCAAGCAAGAGATTTTGATGTCCTGGACTAGAGATAGAGAAGAATAGATGACATGAAGAAATTTGGAGACAGAGTTAATAGAACTTGACATTTGTTGATTAGTAGGGATGAAGACAATTTAGGGGTCAAGGATGACTTCAGGGTTTCAGGTTAAACCAGTTTGATAAAGAAGGGGCAGACATAGGGACACTTCGGCAAAATCAAGTTTGGTGGGGAATAATCATGAATTCAGATTAAAAACTAAGAATATTGAGGTTCTTGCAGATAAAAATATGCTTGTTAGCTTTGTAATTATAAAATTAAAAAAAAGATATACAAAGTTCTGGCAAGGTGCTTAGCAGGGAAATAACTCAGTCACTGACAGCGATTTTACTTATATGGATTAGGTTAGCAGTTTAGGAAGATAATATTTGATTTGTTTGGGTCAACAGGTGGTTATGAAATCAAGAGCATGAATGATATTACACACACACACACACACACAGAATGTAAACTTAAAAAGAGCACATATGACCCAGCATCAAGTTTAGAAGGAAAAGGAGATACACTCATGGCTCTAGCCCTCAAACACGAGAGTGCAGATTTCCTGGTCTCCAAGATGAGTTACCTAGTTAAATTCTGGCAATCCCATGTGTGTTTATGATATTTGCCTAAAGGAATACCAGAAAATAATTTTATCTAGATGTATGAATTTCTAGCATAGAGAAGTAACAGGTTCCATATACTTCAGTTTGACTGGAGTTCTGTAAAATATTCAAACTCAAATATTAAAATAAGAAAACAAGAACAAAAAGCATTTACATAGGCAACAGGTACATGCATACTGACATAATATGTTGCCAGTTTCATAAATAATAGTAATAATTGTCATTTACAGAGTTCTAGGCACCAAATATAATGTGTATATATAATTAATGGTTATAAATGTAATTTTTATACTTGCAAGTATAAGAATAATATTTAATTCCCAATTAACAAAGGAGGAGCCATGAGGTTTAAAGTAGTGAATTTCCCTGTTTAATGATATATGATAAGTGGACAGATTTGGGAATTAAACTCTGCTTTAGTCTAACTCAAGACTAGAGACTTTTCCACCATCATTAACACTTTACAATAGAAAAGTCTACCATGCAGACATAAAGACCAGTCCTTGCATGTTGCTATAAAATGATGCAGGGTCATAGCAAGAAATTTTTGCCCTTATTCATATATCAATTCAATGTGCCCTTTGGTATGTAGGCTCTGGGAAGACAGCAGTGAACAAAGTAAACAAGTATTTGTCTACTAATGCTCATCTTGAGGGTAAGAGAATATACGTGTTTTGCTAAATATAAGGCATACACCATCCAGTTTTGTTTCATTCCATAAGATACTAGCATGAAACTGCCAGGAACTGAGCCTATCAATACAATGACAGTTATCCACCTTCTTTCATTCTGCCTATCCACTACTGCTACTTGACTTCCACTGCTTTGGCCACTTAACACAGCACATCTGTAACAGATTGCAACACTCTGATGCAGAAGGTATGTGTTGGCTTTGTCTTTTGTTTTCAGTTTTGATTTTGTTCTTGACAACGTGGGGGGCTAAAGTAGTGCTGTAGGAGAAATATAACCTGGAAGAGAATACCCAAGGACCAATAATCTATTATGTCCAAGATCAAGGTTTGGATTCTAATCATCCTTGTCATATTCCTTTGTGGACATTTATTTCTTCCTTGGTTCTGGCACATTGTTTCTTGTTCTCATCTTATTTGCTTCTCTTATGCTTTGGACTTTCTGGTTCATACTGGGGCCAGTTCCTGCTAACTCACAAGAGTCAGTTGTCAACTTTATGGGACTTTTGGAACCAGCTTTTAAACACAGAAATTATTTTTTTAAACTTTTATTTAATGAATATGAATTTCCAAAGTACAGTTTATGGATTACAATGCCTTCCCCCCCCCATAACTTCCCTCCCACCTGCAACCCTCCCCTTTCCCGCTCCCTCTCCCCTTCCATTCACATCAAGATTCATTTTCAATTCTCTTTATATACAGAACATCAGTTTAGTATATATTAAGTAAAGATTTCAACAGTTTGCCCCAACATAGCAACACAAAGTGAAAAAATACTGTTGGAGTACTAGTTATAGCATTAAATAACAGTGTACAGCACATTAAAGACAGAGATCCTACATGATATTTTTTAAAAATTGATTACTTTTCTATGTAATTTCCAATTTAACACCATGTTTTTTTTATTTTCAATTATCTTTATATACAGAAGATTGATTTAGTATATGCTAAGTAAAGATTTCATCAGTTTGTACCCACACAGAAACACAAAGTGTAAAAATACTGTTTTAGTACTAGTTATAGCATCACTCACATTGGACAACACATTAAGGACAGATCCCACATGAGACATAAGTACACAGTGACTCCTGTTGTTGATTTAACAATTTGACACTCTTGTTTAAACACAGAAATTATTAAAAATTATACTTTATAAACTTACAATCAATCTGTTACATTAAGTGCAAAACTAATAAATACCCACTTTAGCACTTCCTAATTATTTCACAACATTTTCTTATTGCTTTGTTCTTAATATTACATAAATCTATAATATGCATATGTTGGGATACTCTGGGATGAAATGTTACCATTTGTCTCTTCCCAACTCTGTGTTCAGTGGCATTTCATTAGTAGCTTGAAACTGGCCATGGTGGAAGAGAATTTATACAATAGAAATCAACTAAAGCTACTAGTCAAGGCTTGATTGGTTGTGTTGATTATACTTCACAAAGTCATAGAGAAAATATTAAGTATGTAGATTTTATTTTAAAAGTGTGTTGCCTCTTTGTTTCATTATAAATAATGCAAAAATTTCTGAAAATATTTTTTTTTAACAGGCAGAGTTAGACAGTGAGAGAGAGAGAGAGAGAGACAGAGAGAAAGGTCTTCCCTCCTTCCGTTGGTTCACCCCCCAAGTGGCCGCTACAGCCGGTGCGCTGTACTGATCTGAAGCCAGGAGCCAGGTGCTTCCTCCTGGTCTCCCATATGGGTGCAGGGGCCCAAGGACTTGGGCCATCCTCCACTGCCTTCCAGGGCCATAGCAGAGAGCTGGACTGGAAGAGGAGCAACTGGGACTAGAACCCGGCACCCATATGGGATGCCGGTGGAGCAGGTGGAGGATTAACCAAGTGAGCCACGGCGCCGGCCCCTCTGAAAATATTTTTTCTGATTTTTGAAGACTATTATCTGATTAAGCAATAATTCACACGACTACCAAGTAAGTGAAACTGTGACATGCATGGTGTAGAGATGAAAGTAGTTTCAGTGAAATGAATATAATTTATGGAAAAGTCAGTCATAGGTTAGTAGATTATATATAAAAGCAATTAAATTATTGAGAAAAGACTTAGTAGATTGAGATTGAGATACAAAAATTCCACTTGTCAAAGCATAGTTGAATTGCAATCATAATTTATCTACAGAGAAATGAGTTCAACAAAATCAACCAAAGCATTTTCTGAGAATCAATGGGCTATATAGAACCAAAGATAGAGTAATGTGTATTTACTACTATTTTAAAATCACATGCTATGCATCTTTTTTTTTCTCCTTTTATTTATTTGAGAGGTAGATTTACAAAGAGAGAGAGGGAGAGACAGAGAGATAGGTCTTCCATCTGTTGGTTCACTCCCCAATGTGGCTGCAATGGCTCGAGCTGAGTGGATCCAAAGCCCGGATCCAGGAGCTTCTTCTGAGTTTCCCATGTGAGTGTAAGGGCCCAAGCACTTGGCCCATCTTCCATGCTTTCCCAGGCCACAGCAGAGAGATGGACCGGAAATGGAGCAACTGGAACTTGAACCAGTAGCCATATAGGATTCTGGTGCTGCAGGCAGAGGATTAACCTACTGTGCCACAGAGCTGGCCTTGCTGTGCATCTTTTTATATTAGCAACATTTTAAAAATAAGCTGTTTATGTACATGGGTATATTTACATATAGAAATGTAGTGATACTGCCTAAGTGTTCATAGTGAGACCATAGCCTCCTGAATATTGGACATGGCTGTGCTCCTGTTTCTGCCTAAGCAGGACTTGTGAAGGCATATCTTCCCAAGTGGAATGCAGCTGCAGTAAGCAAAAGGTTTGGGTTATTATTAGATATTGCTTTCAGGAAAATTCCTTGTCATACTCCAAGGACATAGAAGATGAGCCTGGAGCAGCATGACCGCCAGTAGTAACCTGAACTTTTGTTTCCCACGATAACTGTGTCCCATGACACTTACCTCCCTTGCTTATGCCTGCTTGTTATTCTTTTACAATGATTAGTCTGGCTGTGCCTTCCTAAGTTTACGTTATTGGTTGAACCCTAGACTAAATAATAAAAAGTGCCATCTGGAGCTTTTTGACGACGTTCTTCCGATGAAGATGTCTGTGTTTCAGCTCATCATTTGAACTCCACATAAATATGCATATATATGTGTATATTTTTGATCTGTGGAGTTG
This sequence comes from Lepus europaeus, assembly GCF_033115175.1. Classification (NCBI taxonomy): domain Eukaryota; kingdom Metazoa; phylum Chordata; class Mammalia; order Lagomorpha; family Leporidae; genus Lepus; species Lepus europaeus. The sequence goes on from NC_084842.1 coordinate 55,057,197, forward strand.
ATTGTTAACATTATAAGCATGATACTAATAAGAATCTCTTTGCTTTGTATTATCTATTTGGTTTCCATTCAGTCACTTCTATCCTAAACAAACACAGTTTTGTACTGTTTTTACACTGTGTTCTGCAGGTATCAAATTTTCCAGCTATGCTTCCTGGTATTTGAAGACTTTACCCGAGTTTGTTGTTCATTAGTTGTTCATAAAACACTCATAAAAGAGTGTAGTGACTAACAGTAAAATCTTTTACCCAGCCTATCTCCATTCATATCTAGATTCAGAATCTTACTAGCTCTATGACTTTGGAGAATCTTGCTTACTTCTCAGTCTACAAAGTAGTAAAGAAATCATTAGTATGCATTAGGTGTCTGGACATGCAATGTTCTTAGAATGGTGCCTAATTGAAATACTAACAAACATTTTTCTTTAAATATATTTATTTATTTGAGATACAGATATGTATATATATATATATATATATATATACATATGTGTGTGTGTGTGTGTGTGTGTGAGAGAGAGAGAGAGAGAGAGAGACAGAGAGAGACAGAGAGAGAGAGAGAGAGATGTCCTATCCACTAGATCACCCCTTAAATGCCAGCAAGAGCTGGGGCTGGGCCAGGCTGAAGCCAGGAGCTGGGAATTCAGCAGGTCTCCAATGGGTGGCAGGGACATTAAGTATTTGAGCCATCACTTGCTGCCCTCCAGAGAGCACATTAATAAGAAGTTGGAATCAGGGGAGAGCTGAGATTCAGATCCAGGCACTCCAGTATGGTGTGAGAGTTTACCAACTGATGTCTTAATCACTATACCAAACACCTTTCCCACTGTACTCTTTTTAAAATTGTAAATACTATAAGTATTCAAACTCTGTGTGTTGGCCCCCAATAACTAAAGTTGCTTTTTTCCTCCATATCTTTACTGCAAGCTGTCCTGTATCTTAAAAATGCCTCTTAGTCCTCCAGGGAATGGGGAAACCATAGCCTTATTATGATCAATTCAGGGGATAAATATCTTCCATGGTTTATCTTTATAATCCTGGACAGGAGCTCAAAGTGTTAAAGAAATCTTCTAGAGTGTTCTAGATGGAGACTGGCTACATCTGCTTAGCCAAGTGCTATTGATGGTTTTATTCAGACCTCACATTGATTATTGACCCTGTGTGAGGTTTCATAGGCCATGAACTCGTTTTTCCCAGATGGGTCTCAGGGTCTTATGTTCTGATTGGTAGTGGGGTCATCTATAAAATGTCCTAAAACTCCAAATGGTATATTTGTGGAATAAAACACGTTTAGGTATTTTGAGAAGGTGTATTTTAATATTTTATTTCTTCTGTTTTCTTCTTTATTTAATTGCTTTTCTTTCGTCATCCTTTCCCTTCTTACTGTCTTCAGCCAGATAGATATCAATTGCTGCATCCAGCATTAATTGATCTGATTTCCTCTAGTTAAGAAGTCTCCATTTACTTCAAATGTAAGCTGTCTTCATGCTCAATTCACATAGAATGATTTATTATTTTATAACTACAGATATTCTTTCTGTCAAATATTTGTGATTTTCCCCATTGGGAAAGGAAACTGACTCAGAAATCTGAACATAATGGGAAGAACAGTAAATATTTCTTAACATCCATGAAAGCAATTGGAAAATGTAGAAATTTATTCATAGAGGATCAAGTTGATATTTATAGAAGATATTTGGTCTAGAATACATGGATTATAAAATCTTACTTTTATTATATCAGTAACCTTTATTTACCAAGGACTTTGTTTGCTCATGTAATACCCCCATCTATTTAAATACCTAGATACTGTTATCGATATGGAACTAATCTCTGATGTAGATAGGGTCCATATTTCTTTTCCCAACAGAAATCTTTTGATGCTGAACAAAATCTCTTTTGAAAAGGGGAAAAAAAGAAGCAAAAGCATTTGAATGAGTAATTTATTTTTTAGTTGAAATCTATGTTAGCTCTTTCTTATTTCCTATCTCACTGACATTTTAAAAACTTTATACAAAGAATGTCTGTTGGGGAATGTCTACTATTTCAGATTCAATGAAGATTCTAAACAGAGTATAAGTCAGCCTTTTTCTTTTATGAAAATGAAAATGCAGAGTTCCCAAAGCACCAATACATGCTTTTAAAAAGAGACATGGCAGGTGTTAGTTTTAATTTCTAAATGTGGTGAATTGTATTCAAAACAGTAAACAAAAATAAGTATTTACGTAATATGTTACATACTTATAAGTTCTTTCAGTATGTGTAAAATGCTAATTGATGAAAATTTACACATCCCAACAACCTTGTGTTTTCTGTGATGTAAAAAAGATTTTAAAACATCAGATCTCAAATTATTATTTAGAATTCTATTCTGAGGGTCAGCATTGCGATACATCAGGTAAGACACAGATTGGGATGCCTGCATTTCATATTGGAATTCCAGTTTGAGTCCTGGCTACTACATTTCCAACCCACCTTTCTGCTAATGTACATGGAAAGGCAGTAGACTCAAGTACTTGTGTCACTGCCACCCATGTGGGGAAATCGGTATTGAGTTATTGGCTCCTAGCTTTGGGCTGGACTATCCCCTACTGCTGTGAGCATTTAAGATATGAGCCAGCTAATAGGAGACCCCACTCTCTCTCCCTCTCTGTTGTTCTGCCTTTCAAATAAATACATCATTTTTTGAAAGAAATCATTTCTATGTCTTCAAGTTGCAGAGAAACTCTACTCCTGAAAACACCATTACATTGCATATACTGTGTTATTTTCTGGCTAGGTCTCTCTGAGCTGGCAAATAGAGAAACTTAAATATGTATTTGGCTCCTTTAGCTTAATAACTAGAACTGCGTTGGGCCTCAGTATCTGATTCTTTTATGCTCAATTTCTCCCAGCTCTGCTATTTTTACCCAACTTAGTCTTCTTCTCTAACAAAAGGGACTCAGGGATTTTCTCCTGCTAATTTTTAAATGATATTTCTTACTTCACCCACTGAATACTCTCATCTCTCATCTTTCATGTAGGATGGAAATCAATGGGGGGGGCTTTTCCTAAAAGTGATATTTTTCTGAGTATTATTATTTCCATGATTCAGAGACACTTTCTGTTTTCCTCCTCACCAATCACTTCTTAACCATGTTTCCCAAATTCCAGTGAACTAAAAGTCACTAGGCAGTGCTAGCTAAAATATATATGCATAGGCATTCTCACAGATATTCTGAATCAAGATTTCTAAGAGATGGGTTAGGGATGATGAGGAGTGTAATAAAGTTCCCAAGTGATTAGTAGGGTGAGGGAAATTTGACAGACACTAAGAAGTATCCCCAAACTTCACTTCATTATGAATCTCTAAAAAAAAAAAACACACACACACACACACACAAGAAAAAACTGCTGATTCCTCTCTGCCTTCCATATTCTAACTTAATTAGAATATGGTACCATCAGGGAATTGCGAGTTTTATTTTTTTTTAAACAAAATTGTGTATTACCTAAATACCCAGCAAAGTTCAGAAACCACAGATACAGTCACTGAGACTTGTTAGACTTGTTGCAATATATCTCTGGAAGCTTAAGAATAAGACGTTTCTATAGCCTTGAAATCTGTTTTTTTTTTTAACCACTTTGTGAGAAAAGGGACTTTGGAACTCTCAATTTTATTCACATTCTTAGGGGAGAAGATGACGGCATATTTGGTGGAATGGAACATGGGCACTGGCCTTTGGGCTGGCTGCTTTGCCGTGTTTTCACCCTTACAGAAAGTAAGGGGTATGCCATATCCTACTGGTTAATTAATGAAATCTTTCACAAGGCGTCAATGAATCAGCAATGAGAAAGCATTCCTTTATATCTCGGCTTTGTCACATAGTACCCTACATGAAGGTCAGTCTCTTCTCTGGGCCTCTCTACTCCTGTCTTTAAGGTTGGACCACTACTACTTGTCAAGTTCTCTCCCTAAAGGTAGTGTGAGTCTGCGAGTAGGCTGTAAACTGTGCTAATAAAATGAAGTATCATCATGTTCTCCTCATGGCTATGGAATATGAATAAAGTAATTGGTTTTATGTTATTCATCACATTCTGTTTCTCTTTTCTTTGCAAAGTGTTTGTTAAAGCAAGCCATGGATATCCATAAGTGACCAATTATAAGCAAGCAGATAGACAAAGAGCTTGTAAAATGAATTTTTCTTAATAATTTTAGTTTCTTACACATTTTAATGTTTGTGTTACCAACGTCGTGTGCTGATCATGCTTGTTATTTGAAATAGTTGATATTGGTGCAGACATTTGTTATAGTGGTGAGGACACCAGTTAGGGTGCCTTGTCCCACATGGGAATACCTGGGTCCAATTATTTATTTAGACTCCCGATTCCAGCCTCCTGACAATACAGACCCTGGAAGGTAGCAAGTGATGTTTCAAGTAGTTGAATCTCTACCACCAACATTAACCAGGTTAACCAGCATTAAATCTCCAGTTCCCGTTTTGACCTGGCCCAGCCACAGCCATTGAGGGCATTTTGGGAGTGTACCAGCAGGTGGGAACTTTCTCTGCTTTAGTTTCTCATCTCTTTCTCTGCCAAAGAAAACATATATTATTTTTAAATTTTATGATGTTTGATATTAGGAATGGCAGCTGTGGCCCAGTGGATTAAACCACACTTAGGTACCTACATACCCTCTTTGGATTCAGCTTCTTCCTAACATGCCTGGAAGGTAGCTTGTGATAGCTGAAGTACTTAGGTTCCTGTCACCCATATGGGAGACCTTGATGAATTTATAATCTAGAATTCATCTAGGAATTTGTAATCATAATATCTGCAGTACTAATTGTTACTATAAATATGCCTAAGGTGCTTAAGTGTACACAAATTGAATCTTCCCTAATTTGGATGGAACAGTAGGAAAGAGAACATTGTTGATGAGGAAGCTGTATTTCAGTTGACATTGAGAAGTATGTGGCCAGATGGAAAGTTTGGGTGGATGGAGAGTTAGAGTTCCAGGGAGAGTGAGTGACACATTCCAGGGTCTAAAATTAAAAGGGAATGATCCGTCGTAGAAATTATATTCAGAGGAGCTAAATACAGAAGCAAAGGGAAGATAATAAAGATAAAACTGACAAAGCAGAAGCCTGGTTTCTCAAACCTATTTGACATGAAGGATTATCCCTCCTCCCTCTATACACACACATACACACACAAATATGTAAGGGACTGGTTATATTCAAATGCAGTAACAATGCACTAAAAGAAAAATAATAGATGCTAAAAATAAAAAAAAATACTATTTTTATGTGATTAAATCTAAGACATTAAATCTACTTTATAAAATTATTATAATTTATATAAATTTTCAAATTTTGTATTTATTTTATCACAGTTGATGTACTGATGTGACTTTGTGGGCTACATTTTATAAAACAGGAATCAGTAAATATTTTCAATAAGAGGTTGGTGTGCTATAACATTTCTTCTACAACTACTTTGCCAGTGTACCTTGAAAGCAATCTTAGCTTATATGTACGTGAATGGATATGGTTGCATTCTAATAAAACTTTATTTACCTGGTTAGATTTGGCTGCATTTTGTCAATACTTGTTATTGTTACAGAGACTGAAGATGCCTTTTCAATACTGCCTTAGAGGCAATATCAGAAAACAGTGCTAGAATAAAAATAAAATTTGATTTTTATCTTGATCACAGTGCATAATGAAGTGTTAAGAGATGGGATACAATGAAATCTGTACTCAGGTGATAGCACTCAAAAATAGAGAGGCACGTAAGCTGTAGAGATGTTTTGAAGTGTAGTTTGACATGAATAATCAAATGTACCTGTTTGCCTTGGACTGGGCAGTTTCCTGGGACACATAATTATCAATGCCAATGCATGGAATTATGGTGAGTTGATAATGCTGAGACAGGACAAGGGAGCCTTCCATTGAAAAGCACCGCCAGATAGTCCCCAGCCAGCACTTTTTGTTATGGGGTACAAACAACTGTACACACAGAAAAGCACGTAGGCATAATAATACATTGACAAAAGTTCATTATAGGAATGAAGAAAACCAGGCTTTATGTTCCGTGACAAGAGATCCATATCAGGCAGTACATTCTGACCTGTGTCGCAAGCATCCAGAGCTTTGATCATAGTCTCCAGCTCCTGAAACCAGCGTTCATTTCCAAGGACAGATTGCCCGCCCTGCAGCCTCCTGCTGCAGCATTCCATTGGGAGGGTGTGCCCTCGCCCAGCCTGCATAGACAGAGACAGGACTGCAGCCATGTCCTATTCCAAGGGAGCGTGCTTCCCTGAGAACTTGTAGGCAGTATCCTCTATGTGGAACTACTCCAATATTTCTAGCTTAAGAAACTTAGTGGAAAATAGTAGCGTTAAGTAAACAATGTAGAAATAAATGGAAGTGAAAGATGGTTTACCATCTCCATTATACACAGACACATGTGTGTGTGTGTGTGTGTGTTTCTGTTGAAATCCACAAACTATGAGGTATCTAAGAAACAGAGCTTGGAACTGAGCAACACAGAATTGATATATGTTTCTGGATTTCACACACACACAGATGAGAAATTAGAGATAAATACCAGGAAGTTAATAGATTATTGATGCTCACTTGTCAAAGACCACAAGGAACGTACTTGTACTCCAATACCGTTAGATTCATTGACTTCTTGAAGAGCATAAATCCTTGTACCATGGGGAACTGTGGGGTGTTTTAGTGAAAGGATGGTAGGAACATCACGGGTTAGTAGTTGGCTTTATGAAAAAAGCATTTTGGAGAGAGCACCAGGAAAATATTCTAGACTGGACACTTTCAGAAAGCAATCCTATGAAAGAGAAGCTGCTATAATTTGAATGTTTATCATCTCCGAAACTCACATTGAAATTTAATATTTCATTGTAACAGTATTAAGAGGTGGAACCTTTGGAAGGTAATTGGACAACAAGGGCTCCACCCTCTTGTTGGGTGGATTGGTATCATTATAAAAGGGTACTACATAATGACATTTTGCCCCCTTATGTCTTTTTATCCTTCCACCATTCGCTGTATGAAGACAAACCACTCCTTCCAGGAGCCGGCCCTGTGGCATAGTGGGTAAGCCTGCAGCCTGCAGCACCGGCATCGGTTCGTGTCCCAGCTACTCCACTTCCAATCCAGCTCTCTGCTATGGCCTGGGAAAGCAGTGGAAGATTGCCTAAGCCCTTGGGTCCCTGCACCCACGTGGGAGACCAGGAAGAAGCTCCTGGCTCCTGGCTTTGGATCGGTGCAACTCCAGCCGTTATGGCCAACTGGGGAGTGAACCAGCGGATGGATGACCTCTCTCTATCTCTCTCTCTCTCCCTCTCCTTCTCTCTCTCTGTAACTATTTCAAGTAAAATAAACAAAATCTTTTTAAAAAAGAAAAATAAACATAGTATTTGAGACTAGGTAATTGAAAAAGAGGTTTATAAAAACAAAACACTCCTTCCCTCAGGAGGATGGACCATTTTGGAATCAGAATCACAAAATCTATGCCTTGATATTGAACTTTCCAACCTGTAAAACTGTCAAGCCATAAATTTCTGTTCATAAACTACTCAGTTCCAGACACTTAGTCATAGTAGCATATATAAATGACAGTAATATACCAGTAATTTTTATGCAGAAAGATGAAAGAATGAAATAGAGCTACAGCTACAGCTGGAAGAGCAACAACAGGCACTCCTATTTGTACTGAGAGGGGAATATTTTGTTCTCCTGTAGTTTTTCAGTGTTCTGTCTTTTGTCTGCACTCAAACATGATTACCAAAAGTCTTATTTTTCTCTCATTCCTTGTTTGATATTTGTATTCTGTGAAATTGTTTATGTTAAATAAGGAACACCGTATTCCAGTTGCTATAGGAGGACAAATATCAACTCGTAGATAGCAGCACTTTGGTTTCTCAGCACTAAAGTAGCAATTTAAAACTAGATCATATAGGAGGTGGTCCCAGGAGGCTGCACAGATGGCAAGATGAAGAGAACACACGGTCAGCACTGAAGAACGGAATCAGTGCTTGGAAATATCTATCACCCCTTCCTTTTCAACTGTTCCTACATCAGCTAAAGATGTTCCTTTTTATTTTTATTTTTTATTTTTGATAGGCAGAGTTAGACAGTGAGAGAGAGACAAAGAGAAAGGTCTTCCTTCCCTTCGTTCACCCCCCAAATGGCCTCTATGGCCAGCTTGCTGCGCCGATCCGAAGCCGGGAGCCAGATGCTTCCTCCTGGTCTCCCATGAGGGTGCAGGGCCCAAGTATGTGGGCCATCCTCCACTGCCTTCCCAGGCCACAGCAGAGAGCTGGACTGGAAGAGGAGCAACCAGGACAGAATCTGGCGCCTTGACCGGGACTGGAATCCAGGGTGCTGGCGCCGCAGGTGGAGGATTAGCCTAGTGAGCCGCAGCGCCAGCCAGCTAAAGATGTTCTTTTGGTCTTAGGGTAATCTAGAAAGATCAATCGCATTCTGCCTCTAGGTTGTTGAGAAATTTTGTTTACATGAAACCAGCAATATGATATCCGAAGCTCTCTTCACAAGAATACATTGTTTTAAAAATCTGAAGATCATGGAATCCTGTTCTTTCAAATTTACAGCAGGAGGAAAAGCTTTGATTGCTATTTCTGAGTACATTAAAAAGAATGTAAAGAATACTTAAAATAGAGAAGAATGTATGGGAAAGTTGACTGAAGAAACATAGCAGCTTCAAGGTATTGTTAAGGTTCCAAGTTAAATTAATCATCAGGTATTTAGCCTCTTTCACGCTTTGATCATTCTTATTAAGATCAGAGGTGCAAGATCTTAAAACATTAAAACCATTGGCAATTATTTCCTAGCTAGCCTTGCCTTTCAATGCTGACCTCTTGTTTCTGTATTTAATTTCAGTTATTCCTGGCTGTTCCACATTGCCATTAAAGGCATAAATTCAAGAATGTTTCTTAGTGTTCCAATCCTACATGATCTTTGATGGTGTGCAAGCTAGTCCATCTGTGACCAGGAGCAGGCATTTGGAGCAGTGGTTAAGTAGACGTTTGGGGCACAAAAATCCCACAAGAGGGTGGCTGGTTCAAGTCCTGTCCCTGCTCCTGATCCAGATTTTTGTTAATGTACACACTGGGAAGTTGCAGTTGATCGTTCAAATACTTGGCTCTCTACCACCCACATTGGAGACTCACATGGAAGAACAAGGATCCTGGCTTTGATTTGACCCCGCTCTGGCTATTGTATCTGGGCAGTGAACTAACAAATTGAAGTCTCTCTCTCTCTCTTCAAATAAAATTAAAATAAAAAGGAAACTTAAATTTTAAATTAAAAAAATCCTGCATCTCAGTGTCATCACCCATAATGTAGAGATAAAAGCTTCATATGATGGCTATAAATAAGATCCTATATGCTAGTTTTTTAGCATGCAGTAAGTACATTTTTAAGATTTTATTTATTTGAGAGGCAGAGTTATAGACAGAGAGAGGGAGAGACAGAGAGAAAAGTCTTCCATCCACTGGTTCACTCCCCAAATGGCAACAATGGCCAGAGCTGAGCAGATCTGAAGCCAGGAACCAGCAGTTTCTTTTGGGTCTCCCACTTGGGTGCAGCGGTCCAAGCACCGGTCACGGAGGGGAGGGCGGTTGCAGGAGTAAGTCTTGTGGGTTCTTTTCTTCAGCTTAATATAGAAATAAAAAGCCAGGAAACAATTTTCTAGGAGGAAGAAACTTTTATTTAACAGAAAATAAATTTTTATTTGATTGGCAAGAGATGGAAAAAACGTCTGGTTTGAGAGACTAGGCAGAGTGCCACAGCAGGACACTGGTTTTGAGGAATTGTCCTAGGTTTTTAAGGCATTACTATCTGTTAATTGGGTCATCCTATTGGGGGTACCCATTGGCCAGGGGGTTTCACATGCATATGTTGATTGGCTTGGGCTCATGGAGATGGCAGGGGTCTCCTGGAGTCTGCCCATCTCTTTAGAAGCTCAGCTTCCCTCTCTTCTGCTAGCTCTAGGTGAAAGATTACAGCCACCCTGGAGGTGTAATTAAAGCCTAAAGGTCACACAAGATACCCTAGATCTCCTGGAACTAGTCTGACTCTCCCCAGGGGCTTAGCCCCTTGCCCTGCCAGGTCTGAGTGAAAGATTGCACCCACCTTGAAGGTGTGAAGGTCACCTATGTAACACAAGAAGCTATTAGTGAGAAAGATGCCAGTTGGTCTGGAAACAGGCTTTCCAGCCATAGCTGTCAGCTTGCTTGTGAAGGACAGTCTAGTCTACCTGTTAGGAAACTGGTGCAGGTTTTGCCAGGTGGCCGCATGGCCCAGCTACCTGAGCCAGGCTCCACCCCCATCCTAATGGGATTCGATGCTCCTGCTTCCCTGCCTGCTCTCAGGAAAAGTTTTAAAAGGGCCTGTTCCTGAACACATGCTCTCTTAGCTCTCCTCTCCTGCTCTCTGCTCCCCTCTCTCCTCCTCTCTGCTCTATCTTCTCTCCTTGCCAGCTCCTCTCCTCTCTGTTTCTTTCTTATATTCTCTTTTTCTCGTTTTCCTTTGCCGCCTCTTCACTCCGGTCTGTTGGGTGTTCCCAATAAACCCTTTCCCTTACTCCAGTGTCTGGTGTGTTTTGCGACGGCTAACATTAATATATAACACTACCTCTGTCTGAGGGGGCCCACGGACTCCCAGCCCCACTGCATGGCCTCATGTCACCTTCCACTGCTTTCCCAGGCCACAAGCAGAAGCTGAACCCTAAGAACAGCATCCAGAACATGAACCAGCAACCATATGGGATGCTGGCACGGCAGGCGGAGGCTTAGCCCACTGTGACACAGCACCAGCCCCCCAGTACTTACTGTTAAAAATTTGTTAATGTCATCATTTTTGTTGTTTGTAGTATTAGTAGTGTGGTGAAGAACTAACATTCAGTGAGAGAAATCTGGCCTTTGTACTAACTCCTGTTGCATAACCTCTAAACTTGGAATTTCCCAACTTGTAAAATGTCTTTGTTATTCAAGGTTCCTAGTAATGAGCTGACAGGAGCTAGCCCCATTTACATCAAATAGTCCTACAGTGAGTGCTGGCAATAGAGAAAAAAATTAGCCATGTTATAGGAGTTGACATTTTGGGCCAGGAGATAATTAGCTTGAAACCTGGAGAGGGAAGGAAATGAGATGAAGTTCATCCATGTGCTGTGATTCAATTGATCATGTCTAGGCAATGGAAAATCAATACAAATCTTTAGGACATGGAAGTTTGGGGGATCTTCCTGGGCTGATAATACTGCATCTACATATTGGCATACATCAATGATAGGAAAGTAGCACACTCCCTAGGAAGTGAAATTTTCATTTTTGGAAGGCTTCTAGTCCCGAATTCCAGCCAGTACATCTCTTCTGGATGGTTTTAGTTTGTGTCCTTTTGCTACAATAAAAGGTAAATTACAAGTGTAACACCTTCTTGAGTTCTGTGACCTATTCCAGAGGATTATAGAACAGGAGGGTGATTATGAGAAACTAAATTTGTAGCCAGTTGCTCAGAAGTGGGGGTGGTCCTGGGACCTTCACCTTCAGTTGGTTTGAGGTTTTGACTAGGCTAGGAGACTGGAGAGCTATGTCTTTAGCCTTGAGTTTGAATAACCATGGAAATAAGCAAGTTAATATGCATAAATTTTCTTGTTATGTAGGAAGTACTGTTTAACTTTTAGCTATTACTTTGCTTTTGTTGTTAATATTATTATTTTGGGGTTTATGTCTTTTGCCTAGAAAAAATTAATTGCACTTTAATTTGTTCCTGTGTTAGAAATACTGTACTCCACATTTCCTATGTTTCCCTGGTCTCCTGATCATAACTATTCTAGATGCATCTATTCCATCCCCAACATATGTCCACCTTTATTCTTGCATCCTAAAGTATATTTTCAATATATTTCAATATATTTTCAAAATGATGTAACATTCAAAGCTGTCTTTTAAAAATATAGGGCAGAGGTGCCTGTGCTGTGGCACAGCAGATTAACGCTCTGCCTTCGGTGCTGGCATCCCACATGGGTGCCAGTTCATGACCTGGTAGCTCCACGTCTGGTCCAGCTCTCTGCTATGGCATTGGAAAGCAGTGGAGGATGGTCCAAGTACTTGGGCATCTGCACCCATGTGGGAGACCTGGAAGAAGCTCCTGGCTCCTGGCTTTAGATCAGCACATCTCTGGCTTTTGCGGCCATCTGGAGAGTGAACCAGTGGATGGAAGACCTCTCTCTCTGTCTCTACCTCTCTCTGTATCATTTTTTCGCTGTTTCATGATTCATGACAGCAAGCCGCATTCTGTACCCTTCCTTAAGCATGACTTCTAATTCCAGCCTCATTGCTGGGTATTTACTGTACATTCTACCTGGATTCAAAGCTATCCCTGCCACAAACCCCATTCTTTATGTAGATGCAATGTCTACTAATATGCTGTCTTCTCAGAAAAATCACATTAAGTATGTTTTGAGTAAGTGGATGAATGGGTAAATAAGGAAGGGAAAGAATGGTTTCTGTGGATGAATGAATGAACAGGTGCATTCCAGTACTGGTAATGAAAGCCTGCTTATGAAAACAAAGCTCTTTTGAATGACTGTATTAACATTATTAAATTTTTGTTCACTATAATACCAGTTTTTTTTAATGTGAGGGGGAAATTCAGTGAATATTATAGCCTGAAACAAGCAGAAGATTGATTTGTCACCTAAGTGAGAAAACAATCAGCATAGAAAATTAAAGCACAGGGAAAAATGCTGATTTTGTAAGTGATCTGGGAGACTTTAGTTGTGATTAAAATAACAGTTCTCAGTTCACATTAGTTGTAAAATGCAGTGCAATAAATACATAATATGTACATATGTACATATAAGATGCAAGTGTTTTTTTATTCTGATGTATATTATATAATAATATACATTTTAAAATGTTAAATATAAACAGGATGGGGCTTGTGAACTTTAATGATATTAATTTTATATATTATATTTTATTTTGAAAACCATATTTAAACATACTGCTTTCTTAAGTTGATCTACCTAGACTCTTCACTCAACACGATTTCTTAAGTACACAAAGAAAATGTAAGTACAATGTATCTAAAATTGTGAGAGTGCATTTATGTCTTCTGTTTAGATAGATATTACTTTACATTATCTTTGATAAGCAATCAAAATTAATAAAACATTTTATAGGAAAAATGTCGAAAATTTCCAGTTTGTATTGACAACATGCTTAACTGTTGATGTTTAATTTTTAACAATGCTTTCTATTTAAAAAAAAATTTCCTGATAAATGTAACAAAAGTTGCTTTTTTAAAAAACTTTTATTTAATGAATATAAATTTCCAAAGTACAGCTTATGGGTTACAATGGCTTCCCCCCCCCCCAAACTTCCCTCCCACCCACAACCCTCCCCTTTCCTGCTCCCTCTCCCCTTCCATTCACATCAAGATTCATTTTCAATTCTCTTTATATACAGAACATCAGTTTAGTATATATTAAGTAAAGATTTCAACAGTTTGCACCCACATAGCAACACAAAGTGAAAATTACTGTTGGAGTACTAGTTATAGCATTAAATCACAATGTACAGCACATTAAGGACAGAGATCCTACATGATATTTTTTAAAAATTGATTAATTTTCTATGTAATTTCCAATTTAAAACCAAGTTTTTTTTTTCATTTTCAATTATCTTTGCATACAGAAGATTGAATCAGTATATACTAAGTAAAGATTTCATCAGTTTGCACCCACACAGAAACACAAAGTGTAAAATACTGTTTCAGTACTAGTTATAGCATTACTTCACATTGGACAACACATTAAGGACAGATCCCACATGAGAAGTAAGTACACAGTGACTCCTGTTGTTGATTTAACAATTTGGCACTCTTGTTTATGGCATCAGTAATCTCCCTAGGCTCTAGTCATGAGTTGCCAAGGCTATGGAAGCCTTTAGTGTTCACCAACTTCGATCTTATTCTGACAGGGTCATAGTCAAAGTGGAAGTTCTCTCCTCCCTTCAGAGAAAGGTACCTCCTTCTTTGATGGCCCCGTTCTTTCCACTGGGGTCTCACTTGCAGAGATCTTTCATTTAGGTCTTCTTCTTTTTTTTTTTGACAGAGTGTCTTGGCTTTCCATGCATAAAATACTCTCATAGGCTCTTGAGCCATATCCGAATGCCTTAAGGGCTAATTCTGAGGCCAGAGTGCTGTTTAGGACATCTGCTATTTTATGGGTCTGCTGTGTATCCTGCTTCCCATGTGGGATCGTTCTCTCCCTTTTTGATTCTATCAGTTAGTATTAGCAGACACTAGTCCTGTTTGTGTGATCCCTTCGACTCTTAGACCTATCAGTGTGATCAATTGTGAACTGAAATTGATCACATGGACTAGTGAGATGGCATTGGTACATGCCACCTTGATGGGATTGTATTGGACTCTCCTGGCACGTTTCTAATGCCACCATTTGGGGCAAGTCCGATTGAGCATGTCCCAAATTGTATATCTCCTCCCTCTCTTTTTCCCACTCTTGTATTTAATAGGGATCATTTTTCAGTTAAAATTTAAACACCTAAGAATAATTGTGTGTTAATTACAGAGTTCAACCAATAGTACTAGAACAAAAAAATACTAAAATGGATAAAGTATTACATTGTACATCTAGAGCCAGGACGAGAGCTGATCAAGTCACTGTTTTTCATACTGTCCATTTCACTCCAACAGGTTTCCCCTTTGGTGCTCAGTTAGTTGTTGCCGATCAGGGAAAACAAATGATATTTGTTTCCTTGGGACTGGCTTAATTCACTCAGCATGATGTTTTCCAGATTCCTCCATCTTGGTGCAAATGACAGGATTTCATTGTTTTTGACTGCTGTATAGTATTCTGTAGAGTACATGTCCCATAATTTCTTTATCCAGTCTACTGTTGATGAGCATTTGGGTTGGTTCCAGGTCTTAGCTATTGTGAATTGAGATGAAATAAACATTAATGTGCAGACTGCTTTTTTGTTTGCCCATTAATTTCCTTTGGGTAAATTTCAAGGAGTGGGATGGCTGGGTTGTATGGTAGGGTTATATTCAGGTTTCTGAGGAATCTCCAGACTGACTTCCATAGTGGCTTAACCAGTTTGCATTCTCACCAACAGTGGGTTAGTGTCCCTTTCTCCCCACATCCTCTCCAGCATCTATTGTTGGAAGATTTCTGTATGTGAGCCATTCTAACTGGGGTGAGGTGACACCTCATTGTGGTTTTGATTTGCATTTCCCTGACTGCTAGTGATCTTGAACATTTTTTCATGTGTCTGCTGGACATTTGGATTTCCTCTTTCAAAAAATGTCTATTGAGGTCCTTGGCCCATCTCTTAACTGGGTTGTTTGTTTTGATGTAGTGGAGTTTCTTGATTTCTTTGTAGATTCTGGTTGTCAACCCTTTATCTGTAGCATAGTTTGCAAATACTTTTTCCCATCCTGTTGGTTGCCTATTCTCTTTCCTGACTGTTTCTTTAGAAGTACAGAAACTTCTCAATTTGATGCAATCCCAAATGTTAACCAGACTGGGATGCCCACTCTCACCACTGCTATTCAATATAGTTCTCGAAGTTTTAGCCAGAGCTATTAGGCAAGAAAAAGAAATTAAAGGGATACAAATTGGGAAGGAAGAACTCAAACTATCCCTCTCTGCAGATGATATGATTCTTTATTTAGGGGACCCAAAGAACTCTACTAAGAGACTATTGGAACTCATAGAAGAGTTTGGCAAAGTAGCAGGATATAAAATCAATGCACAAAAATCAACAGCCTTTGTATACACAGGCAATGCCATGGCTGAGAAAGAACTTCTAAGATCAATCCTATTCACAATAGCTACAAAAACAATCAAATACCTTGGAATAAACTTAACCAAGGACGTTAAAGATCTCTATGATGAAAATTTCAAAACCTTACAGAAAGAAATAGAAGAGGATACCAAAAAATGGAAAAATCTTCCATGTTCAATATCATCAAATCAATATCATCAAAATGTCAATTCTCCCAAAAGCAATTTATACATTCAATGCAATACCAATCAAGATACAAGATACCGAAGACACTCTTCTCAGATCTGGAAAAAAATGATGCTGAAATTCATATGGAGACACAGGAGACCTTGAATAGCTAAAGCAATCTTGTACAACAAAAACAAAGCTGGAGGCATCACAATACCAGATTTCAGGACATACTACAGGGCAGTTGTTATCAAAACAGCATGGTACTGGTACAGAAACAGATGGATAGACCAATGGAACATAATAGAAACACCAGAAATAAATCCAAACATCTACAGCCAACTTATATGTGATCAAAGATCCAAAACCAATCCCTGGAGTAAGGACAGTCTATCAATAAATGGTGCTGGGAAAATTGGATTTCCACGTGCAGAAGCATGAAGCAAGACCCCTACCTTTCACCTTACACAAAAATTCACTCAACATGGATTAAAGACTTAAATCTATGACCCGACACCATCAAATTATTAGAGAACATTGGAGAAACCCTGCAAGATATAGGTACTGGCAAAGACTTCTTGGAAAATACCCCAGAAGCACAGGCAGTTGCTTTTTTTTTTTTTTTTTTTTTGACAGAGTTAGACAGTGAGAAAGACAAAGAGAAAGGTCTTCCTTCCATTGTTTCACCCCCCAAATGGCCGCTAGGGCCGGAGCTATGCTGATCCAAAGCCACGAGCCAGGCACTTCCTCCTGGTCTCCCATGCGGGTGCAGGGCCCAAGCACTTGGGCCATCCTCTACTGCCCTCCCGGGCCACAGCAGAGAGCTGGACTGGAAGAGGAGCACCGGGACTAGAACTGGCACCCATACGGGATGCTGGCGCCACAGGTGGAGGATTAACCAAATGAGCCACGGGGCTGGCCCCAAGAGAATTTTCTTTGTAAAATATTTATAACTTGAAGTAAAAGGACACACCATAAAATAATTGCAATCCTTTTAAATGTCCAAAATGCTTATATTTGTGTTAATGATAAGGAAAAACACATTTCATGCGTAAAAAAGAGAGTAAGGGCTTTAAATATATTAATTTAGCCTCAAAACTCCCTGCAAGAGGGAATAGCTTTCTCGTCTACACTTAGCAGATGAGGAAAGTAAAGCATGGACATTTGAGCAGCTCTCCCATGCTCACTCAGCTGAAGAATGTGACGTGGGTCAAGCCAGTCTATCCCAGAGTTTCCTTTTACACCTGTAGTGAAATGAGCTCTCCTTTAGAACTAGTTAAGATTTGTTTTGCCTTAGATCCTTAGACTCTATGAAAGAATCTTAATGGCATTGTGATATTTTAGCTTGTACATTTTTTGATATATAGGTTTTCAAATGGCTCACATTATGACCCAAGAACACATGATATGCATTACATGAAACATATAATATATATGCATATATACATATACAATTATATCATATCCTTATCTGTATCTATATCTCTCTATCATTGTCAGATATATATCTGACCAGGAAGGTTGCCATTTGTAAATACTCCTGTATATAAATCCAAGCTAAAATAGAAAATACTACCTTCCAGAGTTTTATACTTTTTATAACTAAAGATTAAAATTTATTTAACTCTCAAAAAAAAAAAAGAATTTTTTTTTCAGGAAATGCTACCACAGTGGAGGGGCAAGGCAGTATGTGATAGATTACCATGGAGTCTAATTTTTTCTTGCAGCTAATGGCACAGGCTCTGGCATGAAGAATGAACCTCTTTCAAGTGGTTGTTCTTGGAAAAGTGACACCCTGTTCTGAAAGTCAGAAACTGTAGCTGTATTCTTTTCATAGAATGTTTTGTATAATGAAATATATCAATTATGTATCCCACTGACTGTTAGCTGCCATTATTATCAACTTCAGTAAATTGAAGTTATGAATTTCTTTATTCGCGGACAGAGATCGCTCTGATGCCAGAAGTTACAATCTTTTGGTCTATTACTTAATCCTATGCTACCCATATAAAATAGGCTATTATAGTCTATGATTTGAGAAAGGTCACACTGCCATGTTCACAATCTTTGCATGCAACTCTCATAAAAGAAATCATTTGTTCACAAAAAAAGTAAGGCAATTAGCTTCTACTCATGGAATCACTTCTCTCCTCACATGTCCCATCATCAAGGAACAATTAGCCCTATACTACAATGTAAATATTTGCTGAAGGGTGCATCAGCTGATGGGAATCTCTTGTGAATAGCATCTGTTATATTATTTGGCTACTGGCCAACTATAGGTAGTTCCATTATTTTCAAAATTCATGATTGCAAAATCTCAGGGGTGGAAGTCCAAATGGCCCTTTTCACTTTGAGACTTTTACCCTATTTGCAAAACTATTTTTTACATTGTTTTAACTATGGGGTTGATGGTCTATTCTAGGTACAAGGAAGAAGAAATCAGGGAGTTAGGACCTTATTTTTGGCACTTGTTCATATTGTTATGTCCAATGGTTTAAGCGCATGGATTAATTTAATGACTTTATTCTGGTGGAGACATCAGAACTCAGATCTCTCTACAATTAAAATTCAGTTGTTTGGTCTGGCGCCGTGGCTCACTGGGTTAATCCTCCACCTGCAGCACCGGCATCCCATATGGGCGCAAGGTTCTAGTCCCGGTTGCTCCTCTTCCAGTCCAGCTCTCTGCTCTGGCCTGGGAGTGCAGTGGAGGATGGCCCAAGTGCTTGGGCCCCTGCACCCTCATGGGAGACCTGGAGGAAGAACCTGGCTCCTGGCTTTGGATCGGCGCAGTGCCAGCCATGGCAGCCATTTGGGGGGTGAACCAACAGGAGGAAAACCTTTCTCTCTGCCCCTCTCTCTCTCACCATATAACTTTATTGGTCAAATAAAAAATTTTTTAAATTAAAAATAAAAAAAATTCAATTGCTCCATCATATAAAGCATCATGACTGGATGAAATACTAGAAGAAAATGCAATGAACATCGAATTATTTTGTGGTTCCCATTGTGTTCCTCTATTTTAAGTAGGGTAGTATATATATATATATATATATATATATGCCATAAGTTACAAAATCAAGATAGCTCTGTGGTAGAATTAACCAAATCAGATCCAGAACTTTTTACAGTCAGTGATGAGACACATTGATTTGTGCTACTTGGTGCAGGAGGGACTGGATATGTACATTTTTGAATAAAAGATATTTTCAGAAAAGTGACAGAATATGCCACCCCAAATTATGCCACTTTGGCATAAAAAAAATTTGAGCTATAGGCAATTGATAAACAGTCAATTCAAGAAGGGTTCTAATCTCTTTTTTTCTTTCCCAAAATAAGAGATAGAAACTCTTATGTGAAAGATGCCATCCTCATCCTAGGGAAAAATAAAACATTTTGTGATGGAGATGCATAGCTTAGAGAATTCTGTATAGGTAGGCTTTGTTAAAATAATGCTTCCTTTAGTCTCCCCACAAAGTTTAATTACTTTTCCAAAAATGCCTCTTATTCAACCTACTATAAAAGTGTTCAGTTTTTGACTGTTCTTTGAGCATTCTTTTCCTTATAAAGGCTCTTGTGCCAATAAAACTTATATAGATATGTACTTTTTGTTAATATGTTGA
Source organism: Lepus europaeus (assembly GCF_033115175.1). Classification (NCBI taxonomy): domain Eukaryota; kingdom Metazoa; phylum Chordata; class Mammalia; order Lagomorpha; family Leporidae; genus Lepus; species Lepus europaeus. The sequence goes on from NC_084842.1 coordinate 55,076,830, forward strand.
GACAATTTAACTCTTAGACTTGGGAAATAACCCTAAGCAGGTAGAGGTATTTTCTTTTACTTTCCTACATTGTTTATTGTTAATAGACCAAGATGCATTATTGAGAGTTTAAATATGATGGGAGTTATATGATGATATTAGGAAGGCAAGGAGTGGCTGCTTTGGTCACGTGTGTCCCCTCATCATTTTTAGACACCCTCCTCCTTATTTCTTTTTGGCATGTCTTAAGCCATATTTGCTACCTTTCCATGGTACAAACAACAAAATTTACTTTTTTTGGCCTTTCTTGCAAATTCAGCACGAACAAGCATCTGCACAAATCGAAAGGAGAACAGCAAGTGAATATATGAAAAATCCTTGGTTTAGCAGGTGTGATGGCTCTGGAAAGCAGCTTCAAACAGCTGAAAATGAGCTGCCACACTTCACCTGTGTAGATGGCAGTTGCGGTCCAACATCAAGTGTACAGGAGGGAGAATCTGCATAAACCACAGTGTTGGTGCCCATTAGGAACAGTTTTGTGGTTCTTGCTAGAGCATCCCCAAATGCATGTAGAGATTTTAGTTGTATAAAATGGAAGCCCAACTCCAGGTCCTTTCCCGAAATTTTGTAATCAAACTAATATCCTTTAATGCAATCTTATTTTCCTATGCAAATGGGGGCTTATTCTGTTGTTCCCAGATAAGAGTATCCATTGAAACATTGAGCAATAAATTGTAATAGTTTTGATACAAAGCACAAGCTACTTTAGCTTTTAACAAAAAAAGAAAAATAGAGGGGCAGAAGATTAATAACCAAAGCACCTTGATAACTGACTTTACTGTCTTACTCATCTAATATATTCTAGAACAGAAAAATAACAGATAGTAGAGGATTTTCTTAACTTTTATTAGTAAAGGCATGATAAAAATTACTTCAGGAAATAATATCCTGCCACTGAATACAGTAAACAGAGTAACTTTCACAAACAAGAAGAGTATGAACCTATAAAGAATAAATGCAGTGACACAGCAAAAGGTCAGTGAAAAAAAGAAATAAGATGTAATATAGGCAGAGAAAGCCCTTTCATAGTATAAATTATTGAGTGACTGAGCAAATAAAAAAGCAATGAAATGGTGCCCTCCGAGATCAAGTATTCATTTTTGATGCTGCAAAGATCTTATTTCACCCATAAGTGTAAAGATTTCAAAGGTTAGGACTTTTTATTTAGTTACAGTAGAGCTGATTATTTAGGATAGAAACAAGGGCCAACACTGTGACATAGGGGTAAACCCACAGCCTGTGGCTCTGACATCCTATATGGGTACCAGTTGTGTCTCAGCTGCAACGCTGAGGATCCAGCTCCCTGCTAATGTGCCTGGAGAAAGCAATGAAAGATAGCCCAAGTATTTGGGTCCTTACCACCATGTGATAGACCTGTATGAAGCCCTAGCTCCTGGCTTTGGCTGGCCTGCCCTGGCTGCTGTAGTTATCTAGGGAGTGAACCAGCAAATTGAAGTATCTGTCTCTCCTTCTCTCTGTGAATGACTTTAAAATAAATAAATAAATAAATATTTTAAACAAATAGGATAGGAGGGACCAGCCCTGTGGTATAGTGGGTAAAGCCTCTGCATGCAGTGCCAGCATCCCATATGGGCACTGCTTTAAGACCCAGCTACTCCACTTCTGATCCAGCTCTCTGCTATGGCTTGGGAAAGCAGTAGAAGATGGCCCAAGTCCTTGGGACCCTGTACTCACGTGGGAGATCTGGAAGAAGCTCTTGGCTCCTGGCTTCAGATCAACACAACTCCAATCATTGAGACCATTTGGGGAGTGAACCAGCAGATGGAAGATTCTCTCTCTCTCTGCCTCTGCCTCTTTGTAACTCTGCCTTCCAAACAAATGAATAAATTTTTTTTTTTTAAAAAGTAAAAAGTAAGATAGGAACAAAAAATTTAAGAAGAAATCCATTTTTTAAAATCAATGAGGTCAGCAGTAACAAGTAGAGTGGATGAGAACCAGAAGTGGCAGAAAGGTTTTGAAATATATAAGGAAAAACTGGATTGTTATTCCTTTATGTAACTTAGATGAAGTTCAACAACAATAAACATAAAAAGTTGGCTTCAGACACAGATATCGATTACTAATTCACTCAGGAAAATTTTATTCAATACTAAGTATTTCCCTGGCATAATGCAAATTTCTGAGACTCCAAAACAAATGAGTGTCTCTCCTGTTTTCCAATAGCTATAATTAGGAACATTTTTAATATTTTACATTTACATAAGGTGGACAAATTTCACCTATTTCATAGATACAGATTTAGGGGCATAGTGATACTTCCCATGCTGCCCTCTCTTCCGTTCATGTTCCCACCCTCCATCCTCCTTCCTTTCTTATTTTCTCTTTTAAGATTTACAATGGCATTCTTTCATCACCTTTCTGCAGTGTAGTGGTTATCACATTCGCCTCACACAATGGCATATTTCAGTTTATTTTATAATCACAAGCTTACTTTAAAAACTCCATTGGCAAACATAAAGAGGTGTGTGAAGTGCTATGGTATAAGGAAGTGCAGGATGACACCAAGTTTTGGGTCAGGGATGCAGAAGTCTGAAGGAGACCATCTGGGTGCTGATTGCCTTAGACAGGGGAGCTCCCAGGAGAATATCCCCGCAGGAGGAAGTGCTTCACCTGAACTTTGAAAGCCCACTAAATTTAATTGAACCAGGAATGACTAGTGTAAGATATTTTGTACATCTTCTAAGAACATTTGGGAAAGTAATGGTTTCACTTATAACTAGGAGTAGATAAAATATGCAACTGATTTGTCCCAACTATCTATCCATTCTTTCATTTTATACACTTGTTGAATAGCCAGTACATGCTAATGCCTTCTACAACTAGGGATTCAGCAGGGAACAATCTAGACGAATACTGAACCCTGCTGCAGTTCACATACTGATGTAGAAATACATCAAGTTCCAGTTTCTATATATAACACAAAATATATTTTCTCATACCTCTCCACCTTGAACTTCCCCTTCTCTACTCCTTAACTTTTCTTACATATCTCTTGTCTTACTCTACCAACACCTATGTTACAACTTCATTTTGGAGCTCTGTGCATTTCTTCTCTGTTACATTTAGTACATTGGACATTACCTGTGCATTCCCTCTCCTCTTCGCAGAATGTAAGTTGAGAGAAAAGAGATGCTGCTATCTTAACATCTCCTTATTCCAAACTACTTATATAAACCTTGGCATAAAATAGAAGCTTTATTACATTAATGAATTGAGTAATTATGTTTTCTGTTCAAATTCTAAATTTTAAATTTTAGACAAAATCTAGTAGTCTTTAGTGATTGTGTGACTGCATGAGCTGTAGCTTTTATACGGGCTCTTTTCTCTTTGACAAGTCCTTTTGTCCTTTGGATAGATGTGGAATACAGTGTTTAGCATATTTAGAATAAGTTTATCCTTAGATAGAAATTGATTTTCAATATTTAATTTATCTGAACAACATAATAACTACAGAAAAGATCTCCCTAGTTCTTAAGTTACTATATATATATATATATACATATATATATATATATATTTTTTTTTTTGACAGGCAGAGTGGACAGTGAGAGAGAGAGACAGAGAGAAAGGTCTTCCTTTGCCATTGGTTCACCCTCCAATGGCCGCCGCGGTAGGCGTGCTGCGGCCGGCGCACCGCGCTGATCCGATGGCAGGAGCCAGGTGCTTATCCTGGTCTCCCATGGGGTGCAGGGCCCAAACACTTGGGCCATCCTCCACTGCATTCCCTGGCCACAGCAGAGAGCTGGCCTGGAAGAGGGGCAACCGGGACAGGATCGGTGCCCCGACCGGGACTAGAAGCCGGTGTGCCGGCGCCGCAAGGCGGAGAATTAGCCTAGTGAGCCGCAGCGCCGGCCAAGTTACTATATTTGTAATTCAGTCTTGCTTCAAATTGTTCTCTAAAAAAATATTTGTACAGAATTTGGTGCATTTTCTCCTCTTTTGGTATCTATTTTTCTTTGTTTCCCTATTCAACTTATGTTAGCTAACAATTAATTAACAAAATGGAAAAAATGCTAAAAGAAATTTATCATCTGGAACCAGATCTAAGTGTTCAATGAAATTTAGAATATATAAATCTTACATAATTATTATTAGAATTAAAATATATAGTAGAGTTAGCATCTACAGTCAGAAGAGATATACAGCATTTTAGTAATTGTTTAACATTTGGGAGAAGCTTTAGTTGTATTTCTAAATCATGTCATCCACCAAATTGCATTATATGGATTAAATTAATCTGTAGTGAAACAGAGGGAATGGGTTGGGGGGAGGTGGAACAGTAAAGTCTTTTTTCTGATTTATCAGCATTGAGAGCATTGCAGTACACATTTTATTCTATGAGTTTATTTTTCCAATACTTCTTCAGCTTAACAGATCAAACAAGCTAACACTGCTCCAGTATAAGTTTTATTGTTATGAAAAATATGATTTTTTGAATCATTATTCTGCAAAGTGCTTGATTTCAGTAGAAATTATATTATTGTGGTGTGTCTTCAGTGTTGTAGCATGTCAGCTTGAAGATAATTTCCAACAGCTTTAGGTAGCAGATTATAAGATCTTAAAAGGAATAAAGGAACCCGTATTGGACCCTTAAGGAATGTCTACCTAAGCAAATCTGCTGCAACATTCATTACTAAACATAACTTTACTTTACATACATTTATTATTTCTCTAAGACAGATTGGCTACTTTGGGTTGAGGTAAAGAGCATCTTTGATTTGGCCATTGTGAGAAGGGATGTGAATGTCTAGAGAAAGTTGTGCTGTATTTATTCATGAGCTCCGCCAGTCTGTAAAATTGCCTGGATATAACGGCCAGTTCTCAATTTTCCACTTCCCAGGTTTCTTAGGAATACAGAAATCAGTTCTTTTGATAAGAATTTATAATTAATATGAGTGGTTGAGTCTATACTAAGAGCAAGAACAGAGACATATGATGGGTACACTTGTATTAAGGCAGAGGTTTTTATACTTTATTGTTTCTAGAATTTCTTAAACCTTTCTGAAAATTCCAAAAGTTTTTTTTCAAATGTGGAATACAAACATTGATATTTATTTTATTAGAAAATAAAACTGAGAAAGCTTTAAATCATTTGTGTTTGAGTCATGAGGAAGCAGGAATGATGTGTCAATACTCCATATACATAATACCAAGATGTTACATCATATATATATGTATATATTACATATGCAAAATCTTAGTATTATAATGAAAATAGTTTTAACCTTACTAATCAATTAAGGAAGAATCACTCTCTAACATTCAGTTTATTCTAGAATATAAAATAGCATAAAAGTAATAAAAATATAATTGGAATTTTATCTCCATGCATAGTACCTGAATCTGAAAGAACTATGAGATGTTTAAAAATTTTCAGTTTCCTCATTACTTGGGTCACCTTCCATTCCCTACACAAGCACATTGACAGTGAAGTAGGCAGGAATTGGAGCAGCCAAAATTCTGATAGTGAATGCCAGCATTGTAACCTGTGTCTTAACCTGCTACATCACAATGACTGTCCCTCAAACGTTTTATATTTACATGGGGTCTCAATTTCATAATCTTACCTTATAAAAAATGGATCCTTTTGTAGCCTTTAAAATAATAGTATAAAATATTTAATCTGCATAACAAAGGGAATAATTAACAATGTGTAGAGACAATATAGAGCTTGGGAGAAAATATTTGCAAGCCATATATCTGATGAGGGATTAATATCCAAACAACTCAACAAAAAGAAAACAAAAATCTGCTAAGAGATGTTCAGGGATCTGAGTAGGAATTTCTTAGAAGAAGGCATACCAGAAGCCAACAGAGATATGAAAACATGTTCAATGCTGCTACTCATTAAGGGAATGCAAATTAAGGCCCCAGTGAGATACCATCTCACATCTGTCAGAATGGCTTTTATCAAAAGAAGAACAATAAAAAGTGTTATCAAAATGTGCAAAGCACAAAAGCAATAGAATCCAGGAGATGGGATGTGCAGTGAGTAGCAAGACTCCAGCGCAGACCAACAGAGAGTTTCCTAAAGAAAGAGAATTATTTTCATTGACCTTGCTCTGCTACCAGTTTTTACAATTGAGTTTCCTCCTGTAATACTTATTTTTGTATGTATAGTTGGAAACAACCCAACTTACTAATAAAATGTAAAAGGGCTTATAGTTTGATATTTTTCTTTTCCTATATTTATCAATTTTCTATAGCAAAATATCTTGGTTTTGTAACATGAGAGGAAATATCTGTTTAAAAGCTAAACCACAGGAATTTGACTGAGGTAATTCTTTCCCTACTGAAAAAAATCTAGAATGATATACAATTCATGATATAGACATATTTAAACAAATCTTTTTTTTTTCTATTTTATGGAAACTTTCAGTCCATTTTTTCCCAGCAGTGTAAGGAAGCTACTTAAAAAATACCTCAAACTTTATTCCATTTTTTTATATCACAAATTTGAAAAATCAAAGCTGAGGTAATCAACTAATTGATACACCCAATTTAAAAATCCATAATCCTTACTGCCATTTTAGAATTATTCAAGAGCTCCACACATAAGTATCTATTTTTTTTTTTTTTTGACAGGCAGAGTGGACAGTGAGAGAGAGAGAGAGAGAGAGAAAGGTCTTCCTTTACCGTTGGTTCACCCTCCAATGGCCGCCGCAGCCAGCTCGCTGCGGCAGGCGCACCGCGCTGAACCGAAGCCAGGAGCCAGGTGCTTATCCTGGTCTCCCATGCAGGTGCAGGGCCCAAGCACTTGGGCCATCCTCCACTGCACTCCCGGGCCATAGCAGAGAGCTGGCCTGGAAGAGGAGCAACCGGGACAGAATCTGGCGCCCCGATCGGGACTAGAACCTGGGGTGCCAGCGCCGCAGGCGGAGGATTAGCCTATTGAGCCGCGGCGCTGGCCAGGTATCTATTTTTTAATCTGTGACAGCTTATTATATTAATGTTGACATGAGCTTCAAAAAATTGTCTAATAGTTTTTTGTTCCTCCCAAACCATGGGAAGGCAAATCACTTTAAAATAAAAATTAATGTTTTCAACAAATATATGCAATCTATGATTATTCTTAAAGCAAATAAGAGAAGTTATTTATAGTATCTTTCTTTTAAAATCTGATATTCTATATGTCCAAGTTGGTGTGAAAGTGTACACTAAAGCAGTTATTTTGTTGTCCTGTTACAGACCGCTAGTTATTAATGGGCAGCACACATGCTCCTCCCCAATCCAGGAATATTTTTCTCTTGTCCTTTAATTTTTGTTTTTACGTTTCTATACAGTTATTCAAAAGCCTGTATTTATGACACTATTAACTTGTCAAATTATAGGTATTACTAGTGGCATTTTTAGGCTTATCCAAAATGATTTTTAAAATATAACATTTGAAGAGCCTGAAATTCCGTAAACATCATTCAGATGAACTTAATTATTCAGTTAATTTTTGTTGCATATCTCTTGATGAAATGAACATCTGACTGATGTTAATCAATTGCAGTTTTAAATTAGGGAGCTTGTTAGTAAATTATATCTATTCATATTTTTTCACATAAATTCTTATACTGGTTATTTGAGACCTAAGGATGTTCGAGACCTAAGGATGTGCGTTTTCTAAGAGGTCCATATACAAGGAAGTTTTGTGTTATTTTAATCTTCCTGGAGACTAAAAGAAACAACACAAAAAATCATCACATAGGGAATGTGGATGCCAAATGCCTGTTCGGCTGGAAAGCCTGGAAAGAGTCATTCTAACGTCATTAGAGGGAGCCAGAACTTGTGGGGAAGAGTGCAGGACAAACCCCCAGGCAGGAGTCTCAGGTGGGTGCTGCAAGAATTGCTGATAAGCTCAACGGAGACCCTGCCTTCTCACCCTTACATGGATTCAATCGCCTGTGGTATGAGACTGGGCTGATGGTCAGTTGGTTTTATTTGGCAAGAAACAAAATTTTATGGGCCATATGGGAAACCTAGCAGAAAGAGAATTGATCTTTAGCTGAAAGTTGGAAACTGACAGACAAGAAATGGCTCCACAAATTGGAAGATCTGAAGAAACACCTCCCTTGGGATCCTCTTTGGGTAGAATCAGTGGTGGGGAAATTGCACAGTTGAGTTCTGGGAATAAAGATGAGTAAAATCAGAGAAAGAAAAAGAGATTGAGGAACATTAAAGCAGCACTGACGGGCACCAAAGAAAGTAACAGGGAGCTCTGAATTCAATGTGAGCTTTGCACTTTTTAAAAAACTTCTCTTCCTCGTTCAATAACAAGAATAGAGCAGACACTGAAATCTGAAATGAAAATTAAAGTGATTTAAACACAAGAATCAGACAGCTGACACAAATCCCTCTACCACAAAGATTTGTGCCTGAAAGATCACATGATATGAAAAATAAAGAACAAAATTTTCTACTTTATTTCTCCAATGACCTCAAAAAAAACTCTGATTGTTTAGAAAATTACTTTGGTCTTTCTAATCCGTTAATTGACTTTGAAGAATCAATAACTATACATTGGATATAGAGTGATATATATTATCTTTTGACTGGAATTGGAAATTAATTTTTCCAAAGGTATGGTTCTCCCAAACTGTCAATGGAAAATGATATTTATTTTAGGTTTTCAAAGATTTAAATAGTATTTATATTTTAGTGTGCATCACCCTTCTTCACATCCTTATTTAACCAAATGAATCTGTTCATTATTCAATTAATATTTTATTAATATGGCCATTAATGGATATACTCATTATTAATATTATGATGATTTAAAATATTAATTATATATCTAAAATGATTACATACCTAAGAATATACTGTTGTAGGTAGTGGGCTATACTTCAGAGAAAAAAGGAGATTTAATTGGTTTGCCTCCAATTATAAATTTCTAAGTTGTAAATACAATCATGCTGGCAGATTATGAGTTTTGAATTTAAACTGCAAAAGAACTGTGACCTTCTAGCTTTAGGAGGCTAAGCAACTCTGATGACAATTGTAAAAGCTATTTTAACAAATAATTATTTAATATCATCTGATGTTAAATTATCTGAAATTAACTTTAAAACAGCATTTATTTGTGAGCTCCCATTATCTATTAAGAGGGATCTTCAAAAATAATCAAATTTTCTTTTGGTTCACTAGAAGGATAATCCAATTAACTATCTAATTAACATGACATTTTATGGGCATTTTCTAGAGAATCTTCAGAAATAAAATTTTAATGTAGATTCTTTTTTCTTTTCTCCAAATTTTCAATGAACTTCTGAACTTGTATGTAGGTCTGTGTGTGCGCCTGTGTGGGAGGCATATTTGCATACATATGCTTTTATTCTCCATAAGTTTGGTCTGAAGAAAAGCTTTTGGAATCACTCTGGATGCTGCACTTTATGATAGATTTTTTTTCTCTTAAAATCAGCCTATCTTGCCTTTATTCTTTACATGGAATGAACTTTCAAACTCAAACTATTCTTAATTCTTCCTCCTACTCAAATCACAAAGCCATTGCAGAAACATAGTCTTTGGTTGAGGCAAAAGTGATCTCTCTAAAATATCATAAGGATTTAACACAAAATAAACTTCAGGAAAAAAAGTCATCTTAATTTAACTTCAACTTGAGTCTGTACCTAAACTAAAGAAAATTCTATATATAATATTTTGTGTGATCAACAGAGACTTTTCTTCTTTGTATTGTTTGTCTAATCAGAAACAGTCAAGGCAAATATTAAAAATCAAGCTCAATTTGGGCCTTTCTGTATCTCACGATCTATATTAAGCTTCTATTTTTGTGCTAAACAATAAGAAAATTGACAGCAATCTAAGCACACTCTCAAGAACTTTATGGTTGTACACCTTCAAGAGCTGACCTTAGGGATGTTATGACTTATTATTATTGTGTTATAAAGAAAATTGATATTAGGTATTATTGTTTTGCATATTTTATGTGTAAAGTTCATTGTTTCTCTTACAGCAAGTTAGGTGACAATTGTACTTGAATATCTTCCCATAAATCCAGTCTTGAAAATATTCAAACATGAGAAAATAATAAGCTAATGATATTATTATACCAGTTCACTGTAATTTTATTTATGTATTTAAATTAACATATACATATGGTATATTTTTATTGTATACAACATGTTTAGAAATACACATACATTTTGTAATGGTTAAATCAGGCTAATTAATTAATATCATATAAATTTTCTGTGATGAGAAAACTTATAATCTATTATCTTAGCAATATTTATGTGCACAGTATATTATCATTATCTGTTATCATTTTTGTAACAATGGATTTCTGCTACAGGAAATTAAACTTGTATTTCAAATAGAGATTTTGTCTGCATGTAGAAGATGAATTGGAAGAGTGGATACCATTCACAGAGAGACCAGTTGTACTCACAAGTCTTAGTGAAAGATGATGACAACAAAATCTACAGCAAGTGATGAAAGCAGAGAAGGAGGGGTTAGGTGAGATGTGTGAGGGAGTAGACTGTGAAGGACTTGTTCTTCTACTGTGAATTCCTAAATTATATCTCCGATAAAGAATTTATATAACTGGGTGAGTTATCTGGGAGAACAGAGTGCTGATGTGGGCGATTTATTATTTTTCATCCAGATTCTTGTGTCCTGTTGATACAGAAATATCAAGCAGAAACTGATATCATACACAAAGAGAGACAAAATGTATCTGGCAGTGTGGAAATAAACATACATTCATAAATAATATGGGCCACTCTACACAAAGAAATACACAAAATGAGTGGAACAAAGAGTTACCTATAAACTAGGGAGAGCAGACAAACTGAAAATGATATCTGTCATTGGGAAGGTCTAAGAACAGGAGGATGAAAGAGTGGAAAAGCCTTGAGAAGAGAGGCTCAGTACCTGAGAGTGAGGTCCTATGTGGAGCGTGATGGAAAAACTCCATTGGAGTGCTGAAAAGCTGGGTGCACTACATCTAAGCAGGGTCCAAGGTGGAAAAAAGGGGGGTGGTCTCATGTTTTCTACCTCCTTTTGTTTCCTATGCACCCAGGTCCTGGATGCAACCGTTGCATAATGGGAAAGCAGGCAGTTTGATTGACAAGTAAGAGTGCATGGGATGGGGCTTGTTAACTTCCTGCTCCACAGACCTAACAAGCTGCCTACCTTTTTATTCCACATCAGTGCTACACTTTTCTTCAAATATTTTGAGGTTGTCCATTACATCTATCCTCTATACCTTTATAGAGAAGTATAACTCAAAAAGTTCGTGAAAAAAATTGGACTTAATAGGTAAGAATTTGATGCCAAAGTTTGAGAATTCCATGCACAGGTTTTTGGTAATATGAAATTTCTATGAAGTTCTTGAAGACCTTTCATGTGCATGGCTTATAAAAAAAATTGGGTGAAAATAAACATGACTTTTAACTCTGCTTCCCATGAGGTTTTGAAGTAGTCCTGTCTATATGGGTCCAGAGTTTGGGGGAAAATTAATTTAACAAATATTTATTGATCTCCTATTGTGTAGGTAGTAGTTTAACAAATATTGTGTAGGTAGTAGTTTAACAAACATTTATTGATCTCTTATTGTTTAGGTAGTAGTTTAACAAACATTTATTGATCTCCTATTGTGTAGGTAGAAGTAGTGTGCAGGTGGAATAATTAATGAACCTTCCCTTAAGGAATAGCTAGTCCAATACAGTAGTTTAAATAGGGTAGTTACCAGCAGAAGTTGTGATCCTTGGGATAGTTGGCCATTTTGATAGGAAGTAAAAAAGCAAAGTAATAGAGGAGTAAGGAGGAAAGGAGAAAAAGAAAAGGTGAGCAGAGGAGAATTAACACATTGAATCTTAGTGAAAATCAACCATCAAAGGACAATATGAGCATAGCTCGGTAGACATTAGCCTATGTACGTAAGAGGGGCCAAAGAAAAATGGTGTTTTTTTCCTGCAGCAACTTTTCTGTTTTTCAGTGAGGGAAGACATTGAGAAGTGAGCCTCAGGAGCTGACCTGCATTTACACATCACCTCTCTTCCTTGTTCAATAATCTGGTTGGGTGGGTCCCAGCATGGAGGAACCATACCAAATCCATGAAAACCTCACTCTGGCTGCAGACTGGGCTCTCAGTTGTCTCCTGAGGTGCCCACCAGTCTAACAGATGTATTTCTTTTCATTAAACTTGGCTTCACCCACCCTCCTCTTTCCCTACCTTCATACTTTCATGAGACAGCAAATCCAAGGAGCTCTTATATTCGGAACAGCGCATTAACAGAAAGCACCAAAGTCTCAGGGTGGAATTATGGAGTCTTTATTTCTGAGAGCCAGCAGCTGCAAGGGGGCGTGTGCTCTCCAAATCATGCAGCCCTGATTGAGCTCAGGGGTAAGATTATAAAGGCAAAAACCACATCTTGTTGGAAGTTAATTATAAAGCCAAGCATTTGTTACAGAAGCTAGGACAAGCAAGGTTACACTTATCTCTTGGGGCATCTAATGTTTTCCAGCACTTAATGTAAATAAACCTTACAGATAGCATTCTTGCAAGATTAGTTTTTGAGTAGAGTAGTTGTGGGACTGGTTAGAAGAAAATAGGCCACGTGGGGGCAAAATGGAGTGACTGGTCAGGCCACAGCTCACAGGAATCTCAGAGCTAAGAAGGACCCACTCCTGCTTCAATTTCAAAATAGCCACAAAAGAAAACATTAATGTTTAGAAAAGTAAAAAAAAAAAATCATTTGAATTTTAAACTAAAAATCGGGATCTTAGATTCCAAAGAATAAGAAAAACCAAGACGATGATTGAAACATCTTAAATGTTAAGGAGATTCAAAAACAATCTCTTGTATCTTAGCAGGCCTTACTGGTAAATTTTTGTGACCAGGTACAGCAAAACATTAGAGGCAGATTTTTGATGGCAGAAAAGTAAGAAGTAACTCGAATGTGAGAGTTCCTATTTTGAAAGAAAGAGTAAACATTGACTTTTTAGCTAGAATTTCATAGTAGAAGAAACAAATTGCTGTACAAAGGATTTTTTTTTAAGTTAGCAAAATAAATACTTCATTGTATGTGAAAAAACAATGAGGAGGAAGAGAGAGAAGAGAATTTTTTTGTTTGTTTGTTTTTGGATAGGCAGAGTGGACAATGAGAGGGAGAGACAGAGAGAAAGGTCTTCCTTTGCCATTGGTTCACCCTCCAATGACAGCCGCAGCCGGCGCACCGCGCTGAACCGAAGGCAGGAGCCAGGTGCTTCTCCTGGTCTCCCATGGGGTGCAGGGCCCAAGGACTTGGGGCCATCCTCCACTGCACTCCTGGGCCACAGCAGAGAGCTGGCCTGGAAGAGGGACAAGCGGGACAGAATCCGGCGCCCCGACCGGGACTAGAACCCAGTGCGCCTGGACCAGGACTAGAACCCAGTGTGCCGGCGCCACAGGCGGAGGATTAGCCTAGTGAGCCGCGAAGCTCACTAGGGAAGAACTCCTGAACAGTGACTGATTTTAGGTATAACAGAGCAAATGTGAAGAGGTGGACTAACAAGCAGGTAGGTCAGGTCCCTGTTGGAAGGTGGAAAGGGAAAGTCACTTTAAGAGTGGAGAAGATGCTTGCCTCTCCCCAGTTCCACCCCACTTTGACCATTTTCTTGGACTTTCCTCTTTTGGGGCCCTTCTTTTGATGCCGAGGCAGGAGGTTTCTGATTCAAACAAATCTTGCTTTGCTCACTCACTGTCCTGTGTGCAGTTAAATTCTTCTGTGTCAAACAGGAACCAAGGTCACCTTTGCCTTCAGGTTTCCCCCATAATACAAAGATAGGATTTTTTTTTAAATGCACAAGAAGAGAAATTTGCTATTGATATGGGATAGGGTAGCTAGCTGAGCTGGAGGTCACAAACCAAAGGCCCTGCCCCAGGTCTTTCATTGCTTTTTGGCTGTCAGATCACCACATTTTCTAGGATGCATTATTTTAATTCAGGACCTGGGAAAAAGTTCCCATGTAAGCATGTATATCAATCTCCATGTGGAATTTTATGGATGTATCATAAATTTCCCAAGTGCTCACAGTACCCCATAAAAAGTGCTGCTGGGATGTGTTTGTTCTCTGTTCTGTTGGGGATCAACTAAAGGAGGTGCTGAGCTTCCCCCACTTCTAGCCTCCCCCATCCCTTTTCTCCCACTCCACTCCTCAGATACGTGTGTTTGCTTTCTTATTTTTAAATAAAATTTATCACTTTGTGCACTATCTGTGTGCCTGTACTTAAAATGCTTTTCAAGTGAAGGACTAAGACCTGGATTAAAATTAAACCCATTCCTCCCACCTCACTTTGATCATGAGGAAAAAAAAATTTTTGACTGGATGAAATTGGATAATAATAGATTAAATAATGAATGAGTGCATGATAGATAGATAGATAGATAGATAGACAGACAGACTATATTTAATGCCCAAAGTTGAACTCCATACTTTCAATTAATTATGTGGAGAGAAAAGGTAGATCTTGTTGCAACATTGAGAAAATATCTCCATTATTTTTACTAGTTAAAATTTGTTCTCTTCCTGAATGTATATTTGTTGTAAGATTCTTTTGATTGTTAATCAGATTAGCTGTTATAAAACTGTTAAGTTGGTTGACCTAGCCAACAGCACATTATATTAGTCAGTTACACATGACTACAAGGGTGACTGCATAATACAGCAGCATAATTGCAAATCTGATCTTAATAAATTAATACCAACAAATTTCCTTTTGAATTACTTCATGCCTATTAAAATCAAACAAGTTTTACAAGTAAGGTGACTCTCCTGTAATACTTGAAACACAGTGTCTTTTTTATTTTTCAGTGCAATTTATTTTCATCAGCATGGTATGGACCTTTATAATTCCATCTGGTTATCCAAAATGCATCTCAAACTTACATGTCTCGAACAAAACTACTGATATCCTCCATAACATGCTATTTATCACAGCGAATAGCATAACCATTAATTCTTTTGCTCAAGTCACAAAATAAACGTCTTAAAATAATCCTTGACACCTTTCTTTTCCCCATATCTGCCTAAATACATCAGCAAATCTTTTCTACAACTGTTATTAATGGAGGCCTTTCCCATAGACACACACAAAAACTTCATATTGACATCAATCCTCTTCCCAACTTTAGATTTTCCTCTAACCACTATCTCCATCTGACACTATTTGCACCCATTAGGTTATAAATGCCAGGAGGGCAGGGATCCTGTCAGTTTTGTTGGCTGTTATTTTGAGTATATGCAAATGGTACTTAATCAATATTTTTTGAATTAAAGAAGGGATCTCCTGCTCTGGGAATGCAAGTGCTGAATTGTTTTTCTGTCAAATTTGAGAAACGTTTGAAAGAAATGGCAGCATGTAGAGGGGAGTGGTATTTGGATAAATTGTTCATCCTCATCTGTGATTACTGATGGTTTCAAACCAATTTCATTATTGAAACTGGAAATGGCCTGCAAGCTACATGGTTTGCTTAAAGTGTGATTTAGTACTGTGGAAGCAAGGCAAGAAAGAGGTGATTGAAGGCACACAGAACTACAGCATGGGTAAACTACATTCTGGTTGTTCATCTTTTGTGTATTGATAAAAATGTCTTAAAGTCAACATAAACCTCAAGATCCATAAACTGACAATGTAATATATTTAAACTTATTTCTTATTATAATATAATATTGATATCATACTATAAGAGTTATAAATTGCTTCTTATTTATTGGTTTGATTGCTATTTTTTATTGTTGTTCATTTAAAACTTTCTTCAAAACCCAAAAGATTTGAGTTCTTAGTACACATAAATATATTGGTTGTCTTCTGGATTTTTAGATATAATTAAGTTGTCCAAATTTTGTAAGCAATTTTGTTAAGATTCATTAACGTAATCATGATAATGGCAATTTATGTTACATATTTGCTATGAACTTCACTTAATCACTGAGATCTGGAGAAGTTGAAATATGTGAGCTCTCAGGTCAGAGTGTTGCAGGTCTAATCCTGATATCAACAGAGTCCTGATGCTATTGAGTCCCAAAATCAATGCTAGCAAGGCTCTCCATTCATAACAGTCGATATGAAAGGAAAATTAAGTCCTGCTACTTAAACCACTGTGTGTCATGCATTCTGTTGCTTATAGGGGCAGTGCACCCGACAGATACACCATCAGTATGCTGGTGGTTTTCTAATTTACTTTCCTCAGCCCCTTGTGAGATGTCATATCTTTGGCGCCAGGTGAGTAATTGTTAAATAATTAATCAATAAAGTAAGTTGATCTCTTATCATAAACTCCCTCTGACATATGAAATTCGATGTTTCAAATCAAATATATCATGATTTAAATTGGACTAATATTTCCCCCCACTTTAAATTTTATTTCTTTTATTATAACCTTTTTTGCTATAAAGATGCATTTATTTATTTGAAAGGCAGAGCAAGTTAGTGACTGTGTGAAAGTGAGTGAGCAAGATGAAGTCTAGTCTTTTTGTAACCTGATGCAGAAAGTGACATTCTGTCATTACTGCCATATCCCTTTCCCAGGAAGAGCATCTGCAGGTGAAGCCCACTTGGTGGGAATTCATGAAAGAATAAATACTAGGAGGTGGAGATATTTCAGGCCATGTTAGAGGCTCCCTACACATAGCAGTACTTTAGAAATCTATGAGGGGACTGCTAGATTTTCATGGAAAAGTGAAATCAAAATATACTTTTATTTTGGTGTAGAAAAAATTTGAAATTCATTTGTAGTTCTTGTTTTCATAATATGAACTTTTTGAAGATCCCTCATACTTTAAGTTTTTATATGTCATCTGTATAATGCTTTTTTATCCTCCAGAATATAATGCACATGGACATTTAATCAAATATTTGGTTAAGACTATCTCTCAGGCTTCCTGATCATGACAAGACCATATCAGATACTTGTATTAGGTTAAATAATGTCCTGCTCTCAAAGATACCCACATCATGCAGCCCAGAACCTATGAATATTAGTTTACTCAATGAACAGAGATTTTGCAATTGTGATTATGTAAAGATTTTGAGATGTGAATTTATCCTGGATTATCTGGGTGGTGTGACTTAATCAAAAGGAGCCTTTTAAGAGGGAGGCAGGGTGATCAGAGTGACTAGGAAGAGCCTTGTTGATGAAACAAGAGGTGGAAATGATGGCAGGAAGAGCCATTACAAAGAATGCAGGTGGCCTCCAGATGCTGAAAAATTAAGAAAATAGATTCCCTTCTTAGGCTTTCAGGAGAAACTCCCTAAAAAGCCAAACAACCTAGACCTCTGTCCTCCAAAGAGGAGAATAAA
Organism: Lepus europaeus; assembly: GCF_033115175.1. Lineage (NCBI taxonomy): Eukaryota > Metazoa > Chordata > Mammalia > Lagomorpha > Leporidae > Lepus > Lepus europaeus. Next base: position 55,094,183 of record NC_084842.1, read on the forward strand.
GTTGTGATGTCTTAAGCTACTGGATTGTGGTGATTTGCCTCTACCTAAAAAACTAGTATAGCACTCAAGAAATACTTGCTGAAAGATTGAAAAGTTTCGTACACACGAGTTTTACAACTATCACTACCTATCCAACCTTGCAAATAAAACAACAGGTAAAATAATGAAATTGACAAAGAAAGAATGGAACAGTACAGTGAAAAATGAAGAAAGAAGAGAGGCATAAAAGAAGAAAGGACTGACAGATGCAGAGAGAGACAGAAGAGAAAAAAGGAAGGAAAGAAACTTCAGTAGCTATCTAATTTTTTTATTACCTAGATTATGAGAATAGTTCAAATATATTCCAAAGAGGTTATATCTCAGTTAATGTATAACTATAGTAATGAAATTTTAAGTGAAGTTTTTAAAACATTAAAGTACAGGGAACCAGCATTTTGGAACAGCAGATTAAACTATTGCCTGCAATGCCAGCATCTCATTGAGAGTGTTGGTTTGAGACCCAGTTGCTCTGCTTCCAATCCAGCTCCATGCTTATGCACATGAGAAGGCAGTCAAAGACAGCCCAAGTGCTTGGGCCCCTGCCACCCATGGTAGGAGGCAGGATGGAGTTCCTACCTTCTGTGACCTGGCCCAGCAGGGCTGTTGTGGCTATTGGAGTGGATGAACAGATGGAGGATCTCCCTGTCTCTCCTTCTTTCCTTCTCTCTCTGTTGTTTTCCCATTCAAATAAAATAAATGAGTATTTTTTAAAAAGAAAAAATAATAATGTATATATGGAGCTGTTTAACATGAGAGAAATCACATTTACGAAAGTATACATGCTGCTGTAATTAAAAATAATTAGTCTAGCGGGCAGCGCGGCTCACTAGGCTAATCCTCCGCCTGCGGCGCCGGCACACCGGGTTCTAGTCCCGGTCGGGGCACCGATCCTGTCCCGGTTGCCCCTCTTCCAGGCCAGCTCTCTGCTGTGGCCAGGGAGTGCAGTGGAGGATGGCCCAAGTCCTTGGGCCCTGCACCCCATGGGAGACCAGAAGAAGCACCTGGCTCCTGCCATCGGATCAGCACGGTGCGCCGGCCGCAGCGCGCCTACCGCAGTGGCCATTGGAGGGTGAACCAACGGCAAAGGGAAGACCTTTCTCTCTGTCTCTCTCTCTCACTGTCCACTCTGCCTGTCAAAAATAAAAAAAAATTAAAAAATTAAAAAAAATAATTAGCCTGAAAAAGAGAACAAAGAGAATTAGACACTATTTTTATTATGGATTTCTCAAAATATAAGTTAAAACATGAGAGGATGGGCGCTATGGCATAGCAGGTAAAGCTGCCACCTGTAGTGCTAACATTCCATTGGGCACCGGTTCGAGTCCTGGCTGCTCCACTTCCGCTCTAGCTCTCTGCTATGGCCTGGCAAAGCAGTGGAAGACGGCCCAAGTCTTTGGGCCCCCACTCCTGCACGGGAGGCCATTTGGGGAGTGAACTAATAAATGGAAGCCCTCTCTCTCCCTCTGCCGCTGCTTCTCTGTAACTCTGTCTTTCAAATAAATAAATAAATCTTTTAAAAAAAATATGAACTTTGAACTTTTCAATGATTGAAAGACAGTGGGTATTGAAATAAACAGAGTTGTAGATCCCTTCCAAATATCATTGCTTTATATCGTGATTATTGGATTAATTGAATTTTGTCTACATATATTATACCCTTTAAAAGCTATATATAGATGTCAGCTGAAAATGTATGTACATTAAAAGCACATGTATACATGGTAGTGAATTATATATTATAACCAAATTAATTCAATTAAGTACACTTAGGTAATCAAATTCTTCTGAGAGAAAAATAAAATATCCTATTTTTTTTAATTCACTAAGGATAAAGAGAGATTGAATGAAGTGTATGCTTAAATTGTATCAGTATGCAAATGTAATTTGATACACTTTAGAAAATCTGCTGAAAATACTTCTACAGGTTTATATAAATTCACTTCATGTATTATTCTTGTAATTTTATATTGAGGAACTGTGTTGATTATTTCAGTGTTTAGAATGACATTGTTTCTACTGCTTTTACACTAGAAAATTTTTTAATTGTTTAAATACTTATAATATGCACTATTACAGAGGTTTACATTATAAAAAGCATTTAGAAATTACTTGAACTTCAGTTTGAATATATTCCAAAGACTGTCATGAAATTACACATTTTTTTTTTAAAAGCTAAAGGTTCATCCAGAAGGAATTAGGAAAATACAATTGATCTGTCAAATTATAGTATCAGATTTTCCATCAAGAGTCAGCCATGAAATGTGTTTGTAAATTAAATATGGTTGTGGTAGCAATGTCATATTTGATTGTCACTTGTATTTAATAAATTTCTCTCTTTAATTTACACAGATAGATATAAAACTACCATTTCACAAGAAACCTTTCTTTAGAAGGCCATGGTTTTTGAGGGTGAACTGGTAACTTACAGTTAGAGTAAATATATTTACAATTTCATTGTGTTTAAAATATCACATAGAATACCAAAGGGCATTCTTTTCTCTCACTGCATTTTATTCCCTGCTTTAGATTTTCATGTGAGAGTAGTTGGCAGCCAGTAACCCTGTCTATACTCCTGAGAATTAGAGTGGTCTTTCTACTTACTTCTTGTTGAAGTATTTATTTAGTGGAGGATTAAGCCTGTGATCATAAAGTTATAAAGTTAAAAGCTATGTCATTGCAAAAATTAAAAAAAAAAAAAGGCGGGACAAGGGAGATGAAAGGGAAGGAAGGGACGTTGGAGGTATCATTATCTATAAAACTGTTTATATGAAATACTTGAAATATGTTCCTTTTATAAAATTTTAAAAATCCATCAAAGAAGAAACTAATTAACACACACATTGCACACACACACATGCACACACATACAAGTAAACCTTGAGAAAAATGTGAGTGTGAAAATTAGAGAGGATAACGATGAGTTTAGGCAAAGAGGATGGTTGTAGTTATAATCAGTTAAAATAGTTAACTTAGCTCTGTATGGCTCTTTCAGAATAATAGTGAGTCTATTCTTCAGTTTAAATCTATCCCTGTCTTGCACTTTCCTTTATTTATCCTTTCTTAATGGGAGTGACTACAAAGCAAGCATTCAAGAGTCAGAACACTTATTGTCCCCACCCACATTTGAATCTCAGATCCATCCCACTTAACTATGTGAAAATGGGCAACTTAACTATTAAACTCTCAGTTTAATCATCTCAAAATAGAATTAGTAGTGGAGAGTTATGAAAAAAGATCTCTGAAGATTTGTTAGATATGAGGATTTAAAATGAGAAATCAGAGCACACAAAATATTGATATGCCTGTGCAGAGTAACTGCTCAGTAAATAATAGATATGATTTTTTTATGGGGCAAATGCTGATCTACTTAGTTCTTAAAATTTTTTAGCTTATTTAATTACTCTCCTGACTCTGCCAATATTTTCTCATTTGGTTTTATAACTTAATACCCTAATTCTGTGTTTGCTCTCCCAAGTCTCTCTTCATGCTATTATTGGACTTGTGGATTTCCTTTATTTAATTTTATAATAAACATTTCCAAGACTCATTATTTCCACTAGACAACACCTGAATCTCAATCCTTTGTATTAATTCACAGAGAATGATTCTTAAAACAACATTTATTTAGCTTACATTTCCGGTTATTTGCACAAGGTTCACCTGGACCTGATTGAGTAGCATTGAGGGTGAGTCAGTTCGGGGGTCACTGGTGTGTGGTGACAGCCATGGTGACTGGTGCCTGCCTCCATGCATCATCCCTCACCAAATTAGCCTTAGCTTCTTTGTGTGGACACTACATGATTCCTAGTGCAGAAGATTTATCTTGCATGACTTCTTTGAGCCTGGATTTGGATTGTCATAAAATCGCTTCCAAAAAATTCAACTTGTCAAAGGAAGTCTCAGGCTACTAGATTTAAGGGAAAATAGATCCCACTTTCTAATGAGCAAATGGTAATGAACTATGATCATTTTCATCAGCAGACGCAGGCAGTAAACTAAATTTCTAGGTAAGCTACTAAGTACACACAAATCAACCAAACAGAATCTTTACCAGCTAAGAAGAGCAACCTATTTCCCATATTTGATTTTCACTCTAAATTAGTTAACATTTCTTTTTTTTCCAAATAAGTGGTATACACTGAATTATTTACTTATTAAGAAAATTTATATTTGTAAGCATAGCTCATTTACATGGTCGCACAACCAATAAGGGGAAGCCAAGATTGCATATTGTATGTCAAAAGAAAAATGTACATTTTGAAGAACACATACACAGTCTCTGTTACAGGATTACTCCATCATCACCTTCTTAAATATAATTGGCAAATAATTTTTGACCAATATTGTGAAGAAAGCATTACAATGGATATTTAAGCATGTAATTAAAAGACCTTAAAAACTTTAATTATTAAATGTTAGAAAATTTGTAAATGATTACATGAGCAATACTACATAGACATATATATATATATATATTATCAAAATAGTCACATATGTAGACATTTGTCTTTGGTGTCATTCAGTGTGAAAAACATAGTACAATGCATTTGTCTACTATTACTGAAAGGGATACTATATTAATTGAATTTACTGCTTTCAAATAATTTTATAATGATGTACGAAGTGAAAGATTGTGAGGGATGAACAGCTATCTAATTAATTAGCTAGCTGGATAAAGTTTTGAAGACAGAAATAGTTGGATTGGCTCTCATTCATTACTATCTGATCTTGTACAAGTTATATATTTCACAAGCATCTTGTACAAAAATCATGTCTTAGACTCTTCATCTGTAAAACAGAGACAATATTTTCCAACTATATTTTGTGATGATTCTATAAAAGACTTAATAGGTGCAGGAAGGCTCATTAATTATCATATAATTAGTTTCCTTATAGTTTTCATTTGTTTGATGTTGCCGTTGGACAGTGAATGGATGGATAGATAAATAGATAATTGATAATTATATATTTAATGGAATCTTGCCATTTCCAAAAACCCTTCCATCCCTTTGGAATGAAGTTTTTATTTTTTTACATATTACCCATTTTTCTACCTTCTTAAAAAGAAAGAGTGGGGGCCAGCATTGTGGCATAGGAGGTAGGACCACAGCTTGTGAAGCCAGCATCCCATGTGGGATGTGAATATTCTCTCTCTCTCTCTCTCTCTCTCTCTCTCTCACTTTCTCTCTCTCTCTCTCTCTCTCTCTCTCTCTATCTGTGTGTGTGTGTGTGTCTCCTCTATCTGTAACTCTGCCTTCCAAATAAATAAAACAATTTTTTTAAAAAATCACTTATTGATAACGTACATTTTTAAATAGTACAAAATCCCCTTAATGTTATAAAGTTCAGCCTATAAAAATACCAGATTGGGGCATTTTAAGAAACACTAATACAGTCAATAGGCATTAAGAAAAATATTCTTACAGCTGTAGACTAGGTTGATGATTAGAAAAATGGATGCTTTTTAAATATGGATTGGAACATATGAAATGCTTACTCATGGTTCCTTCCTATTTTTGTCAGTCATATTTGTTTGCCTCATGCTACTGATTGTCATGGTTCAGCAGGGAATAAAGAAGGAAAAATGACATAAAATCAATGTAAAATTGTTTAATGGTTGAAAATGTAAATGATTGATTAAAATAATGTTTGGCTATTTTAAATATTAAAAAAATGTAGAAAATTCCTAGACATTTTAGAGATTTGAAAAAAAGTTTAGTTTTGGTTATGTTTATATGTCTTAAATCTATGTTTAAACTACATATACGAAAATCACTTTAGAGCTGAGCAGCCACAAGTGCACACTTTTTCAGCATCTTTTAAGATTATCCAGGAGCTGGCATTGTTGCACAGTGGTCTAAGCTGCAACCTGCAACATCAAGATCCAGTATAAGTGCTATATTGAGTTCCAGCTCCTCCCCCTCTGATCTAGTTCCCTGTTAATGTGCGTGGGAAAGCATTGTTTATGTCCCAAGTGCTTGGGCCCATGAACCCACATGGGATACTCAGATGGAGTTCGTGACTCCTGACTTTAGCCTTGCCCAGCTTGGTCCTAGCAGCCATTTGGGGAATGAATTAGCTATGAGAAGGGCTCTCTCTCTCTGTCTCTCACCATCTCTCACTCTCACTCTGTGTAACTTTGCTTTTCAAGTGAACAATTAAATCTTTTTGAAAAAGTATTTTTCAGATTGCATTCTTCATTGTAATTTTTCTTAATTAATTTGATAAAAATTAATTTTATAAAAGCATTATTGGTGATCTTACGTATTTATTTACATTAATTGTCATTGTAAATGTAGGTGAAAAGCTTATGTTTATAAATGTTATCAGAAGCCAGTGTTGATATAAATTAATCTTTATCCATCTTGGTGGTTTCAACTGAGGGCAAGTGTGCTGCCATGATCATCACCATTTTTGACAATGTCTGGGGCTATTTTTGATTGTTGTGAATTGAGAGAGGGATGCTAGTGGCAAATAATGGAAATAAGCCAGGAATGTTACAGCATCCTATGACACACACTGATCTGCCTATACATTTTCAAAATTGTAACATACACAGCAATTAGTCATTTACTAGTAAATGCAGAAAAATCTATTATCCTCAGATATGAAAACTGGCCAAATTAAGTACGTTTTTAAAATTACAGTGGAAGGACATTGATCTATACATGCATTTCTTTTTTTTTTAAGATTTTTTTATTTATTTGAAAGTCAGAGTTACACAGAGAGAGAAGAGGCAGAGAGAGAGAAAGATAGGTCCTCCATCGAATGGTTCACTCCCTAACTGCCCGCAACAGCCAGAGCTGTGCCGATCCAAAGCCAAAAGCCAGGAGCTTCTTCCGTATCTCCCACGTGGCTGCAAGGGCCCAAGCACTTGGGGCATCCTCCACTGCCCTCCCAGGCCACAGCAGAGAGCTAGATCAGAAGTGGAGCACTGGGTCTTGAACCAGCGCCCATAAGGGATGGCGGTGCTTCAGGCCAGGGCTTTAACCTGGTGCACCACAGTTCTGGCCCCTATACATGCATTTCTATGTGTATGCATGTAAATATAAATTATGTTGATAGTATTATAGATGCACTTATTTCTTTAGAGTATTTATTATTGGTCATTGTCCATAGAGTTGAGTTCACTGTGTAAGCAATGATTTGTTCTACTGTGAGGCCTGCTTCTGCAGTGAAAGTATTGAAATGTTGTCATGTAGTACGATGATAGCTTGCTGAAGAAAGCACTAGGAAAAGTCACTGACTACTTCAGCTAGAAAGGAAGCAATGACACATTTGGGTCGGCAGTCATACATACATCAACCACCTAAGACATTGTTAAACTCCTTTAAGCAAGTGTCACAGTTTAAACTTCAGCAACACAGAGTTGTCATACAGCAGAATTAATTTGGGCTTTCAAAACAATCCTAAAACCATAAAATACCTAATTTCTCAGCTTAATTATATGTTCTCCTATTCTGTGCTCAATGTGGATGAAAAACAGCTGTTGCTCATCTTCTGGAAAAAATCTCTTCTCAGTTTCGAATTCTAGTATTAAAAATAGTTCAAACTTCTTTTATTTAAGATCATTCATTTTCTCAAGATCACATAAGAAGTTTTGTCCTACTTGTGAAGATTAGAGCTATATGTGAAATATAAGAAAGCCCTTCAAAACTCCAGTAATATAATTAAAACTACATTTTAATTAAACTAATTCTTTTGATTAAAAGCTTAACTTTCCAAAATAATTCCCCATGCCAAAAACCTTCTCTGTAGATGCTGTGTCTGCTGGACTTGAAATAACTTTTTCTATCCTGTTCTAGCATAGATAAGCCCAGGAGTATAAAGTATAAACAATTATCAATAATAGACTATCAATGTAATTTTCATAATATTAGATGTAACAAAGTTGTAACAAATTCAAATATATATATATATATATATGTAGATAGAGAGACAACTTAAATCAAATTGATTAGCACTTGGATATAATCAGTTGTGGGCATGAAATGCTGTTTAATCAGGTAATGACTTCATTAAACATGGTTAATCACATACCACCTTGAACTCATTTTCTAAACATAGAATTAATTATTCAAATTATTGCAATTAAGACACACCAGTCAATGGCTGGATTCGTTTTTTAAAACTACCTAAGAGAGCTTGCCGGAAAGTGTACTCATCACTTGCAGGAGTTGGAGTGTGAATTGAATATCTAATTCAAGAAAGAGAGACCTCTGAGTTAAACAGTACTATAGGAGCAAAGTAAGGCAACACTGTGTTGATATTTTTAGTCAAATAATACAGAAGAGAAGTAATTAGGACATAAGCAATGTACTTGAGACTTGGAAGCAATAACTCACCAGAGTTTATATATGTTCACCATTCATGCCTCAAAGAAGGTATACTTGTTTCTTTATCATGACAAAACTCAGGCAAAGTAAAAATATGTTTTCCTTACTCCAGGCAAAATCAGCAGATTTGTAAAAGATGCCTTTTCAATACATGCTACTATGATATGTGAAAAAATCATAAAAAGAATGATCTACCTGAGATAGTAAATCCAGCTTGTGATGCTAGATTCAAACTGATGGAAACTACAGATAAGATGCACTAATCATATTCAAAGAAGGAAGAGGTATACTTGGAAAACTTACCTTTTTTTTTTAGCTCATCTGAAAAAATTAGACTGAATTCTGTTTCAAAGCACTTTCTTTTCTTTTTTAAAATTTACTTGAGAGACATAGCTTCAGAGAGAAAGAGAGGGAGAGTGAGAGAAAGGTCTTCCATGCACTGATTCACTCCCCAAATGGTTCCAACCACCAGAGCTGTGCTGATCCGATGCCAGGAGCCAGGAGTTTCTTCCAGGTCTCCCACGCCGGTGCAGGGGTCCAAGGACTTGGGCCATCTTCTACTGCTTTCCCAGGCCATAGCAGAGAGCTGGATTGGAAGTGGAGCCGGGACTTGAACCAGAACGGATAAGAGATGCTCAGCCTACTAAGCCACAGCGCAGATTCCTCAAGGCACTTTTCTTTTCTTTTCTTTTTTTTTTTGACAGGCAGAGTGGACAGTGAGAGAGAGAGAGAGAGAGAGAGAGACAAAGGTCTTCCTTTACCGTTGGTTCACCCTCCACTGCACTCCCGGGCCAGAGCAGAGAGCTGGACTGGAAAAGGGGCAACCGGGACAGAATCCAGAGTGCCAGCACCGCAGGCAGAGGATTAGCCTATTGAGCCGCAGCGCCGGCTCCTCAAAGCACTTTATATGTGGTCATTTCTTGACCACTCTTGCAATAGCAGAGGAGTGTATTTATTTTTTTAAAGATTTATTTATTTATTTTGAAAGTCGGAGTTACACAGAGAGAGGAGAGGCAGAGAGAGAGAGAGAGAGAGAGAGAGAGCGATGTCTTAGAGAGAGAGAGCGATGTCTTCCATCCGACGGTTCACTCCCCAATTGGCTGCAATGGCTGGAGCTGTGCTGATCTGAAGCCAGGAGCCAGGAGCTTCTTTCGGATCTCCCACGTGGCTGCAGGGGCCCAATGACTTTGGTCATCTTCTCCTGCTTTCCCAGGCCATCATAGAGAGCTGGATCAGAAGTGGAGCAGCCAGGTCTCGAACTGGCGCCCATATGGGATGCCGGCACCGCATGCAGGGCGTTAACCCGCTGCGCCACAGCACGGGCCCCGAGGAGAGGAATGTATTTCAATTTAGAATACACTTTGCATGGTCTAAGAAACATTTAGAGAAAAAAAATATACTATATTGCCTTAAATTTACATTGTGTTTCAGAGTCATTACTAAGAGAAATTTTAAAATGGCATTTTTTAGAAGTCCTTTCCTTTTGAAAATTTGACCTATCACTTAATTATTTCACAATAAATTCAATATTCCATCTGCTAATATATATGATAATAATGCATATCTAGAATTGTAACAAAGACTTTTTCAAACATTAGTTAAAACTGCTAGAATACCTTCAGTGACTGGCTCTGTGGCGTAGCGGGTTAAGCTTCTATCTCCAGCACAGGAATCTGTCACAAAATGTGATTTAAAATGAACAGCTATTAATAAAGGAGTTATATTAAAATAATAATGACAATTTCAAATCCATTCTACTTTTAACCTGTATCCCAACACCAGCTATAAATTTTCTGAAAAATAATGTTACTGCTGTCACTCTGAACCTGTATTTACAGCATACTGAAATAATACTATTAACCTGGTAATTTAGTTTAATGGAAATTATGACTCATCATAAATTTATAAAATAACACTGAATAATTTTATGGGAAATTGTTTCTGAAATGATGGCATTATAACATTATAATAATTCAATAAATGGGAATGATATGAAAGGAAAGTTGCTTCTTGTTTCTCAGGTAAAATCGTATTTTAATAAAGGCTAACTAATAATATGGATGTTATTTCATTGAGGCTAGATATAGCAATTACAAAAAAAGAGGCATTATTATAATCTGTCCTGAAAAAATATGTTTCTATTCCTATTTTGTTATACATAATAAAGCTATATTTTATTATCTATCTAATAAATATGGTTTAACTGCACTGTCAGCATCAGGAACTGAGTATGCATTGGTGAGTGTATACAATTTGCTGCCAAATACATTATCGTCTGCATGTCCGTTTCAAAAGGAATAACTTGTTTGGTGACTACTCATGGAATAGAATACCACTATTTCAATGTTTATATATTTGTCAGGTCAATTTTAGGATAGTTCATGTTTCATGTTTTAAAATTCAACTTAAATACCGCCTCTTCCATGTAATTTCATTACCCCTTTGAGAATGATTCAAATATGGTCAATTTAGTTCAGAGTACTATGATTATTATTGGTCTTTGACACTGCCATAATAAAGCAAAGGAGAATTTAGACAATGATGTCCCATGGTTGCAAATGAATGTACAAAGTTAGAAAAAAAAGTGTGAGTGATGTTGAGAGACTAGGTGAGTTGCTTTGTTTATGTAGTACTCAATAACAAATTCTGTGAAATCACTGTACATTTTAAAAGGCTTTAAAATGTTGATTATTTTGTTATTTGCTGCCCATATATTATTTTACTTTTCTGTTTTTCTTTCTTGACATCTTAATTCACATTCTGATAGACTAGGCAAAAACAAATTAGCTGGGCCGACGCTGTGGTGTAGTAGGCTAAGCCTCTGCCTGCAGCGCTGGCATCCCATATAGGAGCCAGTTTCTGTCCTGGCTGCTCCACCTCTGGTCAGCTCTCTGCAATGGCCTGGGAAAGCAGACGGGCCAAGTGTTTGGGCCCTGCATCCACGTGGGAGACCCAGAGGAAGGTCATGGCTCCTTGCTTCGGATAGGATCAGCTCTGGCTGTTGCAGCCATTTGAGGAGTGAACCAGTGAATGGAAGACCTCTCTCTCTCTCTCCCTCTGTCTGTAACTCTGCCTATCAAATAAATAAATAAAATCTTCAAAACAAGTGGATCATCAAGGTTTATTAGACTATTATCTTACACTTTTGGGATAAAGTTGTTATTAATGCCTGAAATCACTTATTTAAAAAGTGCTTAAATTTTACAAGTGCTAATTATATCCAAGAAAGGGGAAAATATTTTCTATTTTATACTTAATTGGATTCTAAAATCTTACCAAATCAGGTCTGACACTTCCAAAGTCTTAAAAAGGATCACATCTGTATCTGGAACAAAGGAGTGATACAAAATATTTCAGAAAAATATAACCGATTAAAAATCAATAAAAGAGACAATAAAAGGTTGCTATTTAAAGCTGTGTCTTGGGGCTGGCACTATAGCATAGTGGGTAAAGCCACCACCTGAAGTGCTGGCATCCCATATGAGCACCAGTTCAAGTCCTGGCTGCTCCACTTCCAATCTAGCTCTGTGATATGGCCTGGGAAAACAGTGGAAGATGGCCTAAGTCCTTGGGTGCCTGCACCTGCATGGGAGACCTGGAAGAGGCCCTGGCTCCTGGCTTCAGATCAGCGCAGCTCCAGCCATAGTGGCCATCTGGGGAGTGAACCAGTGGAAGGAGGACCTCTCTCTCTCTCTCTCTCTCTCTCTGCCTCTGCCTCTCTGTAATTCTGCCTTTCAGATAATAAATAAATCTTTTTTCAAAACATTAAGCTGCATCTACATCCAAAATATTCTCAACGATGTTTTGAATAAATTTATGATGCAAATGATGTGAGAATAATGCAAGTCACTTCAACTTTGCTCTTATCACTTAATAATACTACAATATATTTAATTACATTTCATTCTTTTCCACTGAAAAGAGAAAATAATAGAATAAATGCATTAATATAAGTTAATTTATATATTATTTGAGGAGTAAAGAATCATTTTAAATCACATTGTTCAATATTTTATAACTTTTTGTTGTATATATTGTAAATAAGTTCCCTGATATTCAAAGAAAATTTAAATATTTTATTATAATCATTATGTTTTTAAATACTTAATTCTTTCATAATTTGATTGTACTATTAACATAATCTATTACCTAAGTTAACATTAACAAAATAGTAATACCCTGAAAATGTTTTAGGACATAAAACTTGATCATTAAATGTACTGAAAATAGGTCATTATAAAAATTAAGAGTGGAAATCTGAGAGGGAGGTAGAGGAAGGGTTGGAGTGTGCGTGGAGGGGAGAGTAGGGGGAAGTGCCACTATGTTCCTAAAATGGTATAAAGAAAATATATAAAATATATATATATATATATATATATATATATAAAATTTAAAAAGAACTTCATACACAAGAGTTTGTTTGAAGAAAATGTTGTGAAGCCAGACTTTAGTTTCTTATTTCATTGAATTGGAATCCGCTGGCATGTTTCTAGCTCTACCACTAGGGGTAAGTCCGGGTGAGCATGTGCCGAACTGTACATCTCTTCCCTCTCTTATTCCCACTCTTATGCTTAACAAGGATCACTTTTCAGTTAAATTTAAACGACTAAAATAATTGTGTGTTAATTAGAGAGTTCAACCAATGGCACTAAGTAGAACACAAAATACTTAAAGGAATAAAATAGTAAGTTGTTTCTCGACAGTCAGGACAAGGGCTGATCAAGTTATTGTTTCTCAGAGTGTCCATTTCACTTCAACAGGTTTCCTTTTAGGTGATCAGTTAGTCGTCACCGATCAGGGAGAACATATGATATTTGTCCCTTTTGGACTGGCTTATTTCACTCAGCATGATGTTTTCCAGATTCCTCCATTTTGTTGCAAATGATCGGATTTCATTTTTTTTTTTACTGCTGTATAGTATTCTATAGAGTACATATCCCATAACTTCTTTATCCAGTCTTCTGTTGATGTGCATTTAGGTTGATTCCAGGTCTTAGCTATTGTGAATTGAGATGCAATAAACACTGAAGTGCAGACAGCTCTTTTATTTGCCAATTTAATTTCCTTTGGGTAAATTCGAAGAAGTGGGATGGCTGGGTTGTAAGGTAGGGCTATATTCAGGTTTCTGAGGAATCTCCAGACTGACTTCCATAGTGGCTTTACCAGTTTGCATTCCCACCAACAGTGGGTTAGTGTCCCTTTTCCCCCACATCCTCTCCAGCAGTTGTCATTAGTTGTTTTCTGCATGTAAGCCATTCTAACCGGGGTGAGGTGAAACCTCATTGTGGTTTTGATTTGCATTTCTCTGATGGCTAGTGATCCTGAACATTTTTTCATGTGTCTGTTGGTCATTTGAATTTCCTCTTTGGAAAAATGCCTATTTAGGTCCTTGGCCCATCTCTCAAGTGGGTTGTTTTGTTGTTGTAGAGTTTCTTGATCTCTTTGTAGATTCAGGTTATTAATCCTTTATCAGTTGTATAATTTGCAATCATTTTTTCCCATTCTGTCGGTTGCCTCTTCACTTTCCTGACTGTTTCTTTTGCAGTACAGAAACTTCTCAATTTTATGTAATCCCAATTGTTAATTTTGGCTTTGACTGCCTGTGCCTCTGGAGTCTTTTCCAAGAAGTCTTTGCCTGTACCTATATCTTGCAGGGTTTCTCCAATGTTTTCTAATAATTTGATGGTGTCAGGTCATAGATTTAGGTCTTTAATCCATATTGAGTGGATTTTTGTGTAAGGTGTAAGGTAGGGGTCTTGCTTCATGATTCTGCATGTGGAAATCCAGTTTTCCCAGCACCATTTGTTGAACAGACTGTTCTTGCTCCAGGAACTGGTTTTAGATCCTTGATCAAATATAAGTTTGCTGTAGATACTTGGATTGATTTCTGGTGTTTCTATTCTGTTCCATTGGTTTATCCATCTGTTTCTGTACCAGTACCATGCTGTTTTGATTATAACTGCCCTGTAGTATGTCCTGAAATCTGGTATTGTGATGCCTCAGGCTTTGTTTTTATTGTACAAGATTGCTTAACACTCAATGTGACTCTTAGCAGAAGTAGGGCTTTTAGGAATTAATTAAGGTTAAATCAGATTAAAAATGTGGGTGTTTAATATCATAGGATCAGGGTCCTTACAAAGAGAAAAATAGAACTTTCTGCCTCTCTCTCTATAACTCTCTCTATATAACTCTCTCTCGCTATGTAACTCTCTCTCTCTCTCTCTCACTTTGTCTCTCTCTCTCTCTCTCTCTCTCCTTCTCTCTCTCTCTCTCTGAGTAGAGGAAAGATCTTGTGAGGGCACAGGGAAGAAGCATTCATTTGTGAAGCAGATGCACTCATCAGAAATACAATTTGCTGGCACGTTTATTACGGACTTTTAATCTCCAGAACTGTGAGAAAATTAACATCTGTTGTTTAAGTGCAGTCTGAAATATTTTATTATTGCATCCTGTGCAAATTAATAAAGCCCCTCTCTAATTTTGTGTGTGTATTTCAAATTTGAATATTCATTCTTCACATAGTCTTATCTCTATAAACCACATCCTTTCCCTCACCCTCTAATTAATCATTTTGACCTGTTCCATGTATCTTTCTGTATATCATTGCAAACTTGGAAAATGTAACCTAAAAAGCATATATTATAGTTAACATGGATGGTACTATTTTTGCATCTCCTCATGCATCTTATACATTTTTTTGCTTGTCACCTTGTCACTCTATCTATGTGGCTTTATATAAATCTAATGTCTTACTTCCAATTTCTGCATAATATTCCGTGGTCTGCATTCAACATGCTAATTTACTCATTTTCCATTGGTGACCTATAAGTCTCTGCCTCTATATAGTGGTATACTGTAGACTAAACTTTATGTAAATCTAATGTCTTCCAATTTCTCCAAAATATTCCATGGTCTGCATTCAACATGCTTAATTTACTCATTTTCCATTGGTGACTTGTAAGTCTCTGCTTCTATGGAGTTCTATACTATAGACTATGCAAGTCCTGCATTTTATATTGTCCCTAGTCATCCCTCATGTACTCTGAGCCCTTTATGTGTGATTCTCTCTTCAATTTTTTTTTAAGAATTATTTATTTTATTTGAAAGACAGAGTTACAAAGTTACAGAGAGGCAGGGGCAGAGAGAGAGAGAGGTTCTCCATCCTCTGGTTCATTGCTCAAATGACTGCATGGCCGGAGCTGAGCTGATAAGAAGCCAGGACTCAGGAGCTTCTTCTGGGACTCCTATGTGGGTGTCTTCCACTGCTTTCCCAGGCCATAGCAGAGAGCTGGGACAGATGTGGAGCAGCCAGGATTCGAACTTGTGCCCATATGGGATGCCGGCACTGCAGGCAGTGGCTTTACCCACTATACCACAGTGGCAGCCGTGATTCTCTTTTCTTTAAACCCCTAATCATATGTTCAATATCAATATTTCCAGAGTTCTTTTTGGATAATATCTGCGAAAATAAGCATTCCTCCAGAAAAATTCAGTCAAGGTCATCCACATTATAACCTGGGGCTTTGCCTCTAATGCTAAAGGAATCAATTACTGTAGGAATTAGGACAAACATTCAGGAAACTGCTGTTTAAACTGGTGTTTTTCTCATTATTTGAATAATTAAAGTTAAAATTTAAAAATTTAACTAACTGGGAACTTAAATAACAAAACTGGTTGCAGGCAAGATTAAGAATATATTCTATTTTTATGTTCTGCCCATTACCTTCTCCCCACCCACCCCCATGTCTCCCTCCATGAAGTACACGGTTTTGGCTGGATCCCACTGTGGATTAAAATAAAGCAATTTCTGAGCCCTATTTTATGTCTCAATCAAATAAGGCAGTGTCGTTTTAAGTGGGCATTGCAAATTCCAGACTTCACCTTCAATTAAAAGAACGCAAAGTGAGGCTCTTTTCTCCTCACAGTCCAAAGCAGAGACCTGCAGGCATTTGGATTTCCTCCTATACATCACTGGTGTTACCCATTATCTCCCAGCTACAGCTGGTGACACCCAGACACTGTGCCTTTAGGAAGACTTCCTTTCCCCCTTCCATCTGTTTCAGTCCATTTACTTCAGAAATAAAACACTGCTTTAGCTAGTCAGCTTACAACATCTTATCCACAATGAAATTTAAATCCCTTCAGTTAGAGGCAGGAGATTTTGCATTTAGAGGCTAGTTTTACTTTAAAAATCAGCTGAAGATGGACATTTTGACAACCTGATAATCATAGGGAAACTTTTTATAAGTAGAATAGAAAAATACATGTTGCCTATATCATCAAAAGAAAGAAGGCTCATCTGTAAATATGTGTAACTAAAATATACTGAGGGCAAGAGGTTAAATTTAGAACTAAGTGACTTTTCACTAGAGGCCAGGAAGTACTAGAGTTGTTTCTTTTACATTCTAAAGAACATGTGATTTTGATTTTTTCATTGCCATTTTTATTTCAAAGGCAGAAGGAGAGAGAGAGAGTTGGAGAGAGATCCTCCACCCACCGGTGCACTCCCCAAATACCCACCAATAGCTAGGATTGGGCTCGCTGAAGCATGGAGCTTGATCTGTACCTCCCACGTGGGTAGCCAGACACCCACGTACTTGAGACATCACCTGCTGCCTGTAAAGCTGACACTAGCAGGAAGCGTGACAGGAAACATTGTAACCAAGACTCGAGTGGGTCACACTGATACCTACTGTGTGCCTCGAGTAGCGATTTAGCTGCTGCACCAAGATGTCCCTTTTGTGTGTGTGCAGGGGACTAGACTATCTATCTCTTTTAGCTTCTGCTCTCAATTGGGAGGTAGTGATGGGCATCAGTGAAAGATAAAGCAACCATACCTTCTGTTCTGTGTTCACATCTTTAGATCTGACTTAAACATGTAGACTATATCTATAAGATTTTTCTTTTGTTTTTCTTTTTTAATTTATAAGTTTACCATTTTAACTTTGACATATAAGGATTTTTAACATTTGCCACATTCACTTCAAATATAGACAATATATAACTACACATATGCACTGTTTTTTCTTTCTTTTTTTTTTTTGAGATTTATTTATTTTGCTTGAAAGTCAGGGTTACACAGAGAGAGATGGAGAGGCAGAGAGAGAGGTCTTCCATCCACTGGTTCACTCCCCAATTAGCCGCAACAGTCAGAGCTATGCTGATCCGAAGCCAGGAACCAGGAGACTCCTCAGGGTCTCCCACATGGGTGCAGGGGTTCAAGGACTTGGACCATCTTCCATTGCTTTCTCAGGCCATAGCAGAGAGCTGGATCGGAAGTGGAGCAGCCAGGACTGCAAGTGGCAGCTTTACCTGCTAAGCCACAGTGCCAGCCCCCAGTAAAGCAATATTTTAATATATACCAAATGATATGACATCTACTCAATATTTATACTCTTTCTGTATTAACTGCCACAAATATGAGAAAAATGTGAAATTTGTCTTTCTGGGTCTGGCTTATTTTATTTAGCCTAATGATCTCCTGTTCCATCCATTTCATTTTAAATGTCAGGGTTTCATTCATTTTTATGGTTGAGTAACATTCCACCATGTATATATATATCGCATTTTCATTATGTAATCATTGTTGATGGGCTTCTAGATTGATTCTATATTTTGCTATTGTAAATTGAGCTGCTATAAACATGGGAGAGCAGGTAAGTCTTTCCCAGGCTGATTTCACTTGCTTTGGATATGTTCCCAGAAGTGAGAGGTGGTAGATCTACTTTTAGTTTGTTTTTCTCTTTTTAAGTCTCTGTGTGTGTGTGTGTGTGTGTGTGTGATCTCTTCCTTCATTTCAGAGAAACTTAGTTTCTGCAGTCAAACTGTGTGTGAAGCAAGACTACAGCCTTGGTGTGACTTGGGTAGGTTATGTAACATTTCTAAGTCTCAGTTTCATGCTCTCAGAAATGAGGTGCCTATTTCCTAGAGTTTCCGTGAGGATGAAGTGACATGTTTCATTTCCAGTTTTTAATACAGTGCCTGTTCTACTGTTGGGGATGAAAGGTATGCTAGTCTGAGTGTTCCCAAAATAACGACATGTTCGTCTTCCTGCTTTATGGTGATTCTCCCTCATTTTCAAACATGAAGAATTCCATCAGTCTTTTGAATTAGTCTCTTTGTTTTGGTTTGAGGAGATGAAAAAAATATCTTGTACTTAACATTGAGGCTTTAAGAATTACATTTTTTTTTCTTCCTAGATTCAGTTTTGCAATTAAGTTAATTTTGTTCAGCAGAGCATAAAGTTAATGTTTATATTTATGTTTTGTAATGTACAATTTTTTAATTTCTGATTTAGTGGAATTTTTTGAAGCAGTTTATTTTTTTAATGTGGTGAGTATATTCTTTTTCCTAGTGAACACTCTTCATCTTCAGTTTGGAAAAGTAAAGTACATGTTAACTTTATTCTTTTTGGCTGTTTCAAAGTTTGCATATTA
The DNA here is from genome assembly GCF_033115175.1 of Lepus europaeus. Lineage (NCBI taxonomy): Eukaryota > Metazoa > Chordata > Mammalia > Lagomorpha > Leporidae > Lepus > Lepus europaeus. The sequence continues at coordinate 55,112,994 of NC_084842.1, forward strand.
TTTTTCCCATAAAGCAATAAAATCTAGGAATCTCAAGCTATATTGTTACATTTTCTTATTTCCCACTCTTTTTTTTTTAAATCAGAATTAGTGGAATTTTATTTTTTACTCTGAGGTTTTCTTTTTTTATTTTTAATTTAAGTTCTACAAGTTTCATATACTTCATATATATATATATATATATATATATATATATATATATATATATATATATATATTTAGGAACAAAGTGGGGCTTCCCCTCCTTCTGCCCACATTCCAACACTCCCCAACCCCTTGGTCTCCCATTCTTAATTTTATAATTATCTATTATCAGTTTACTCAGTGATCTTATGGTTGATCCTACTCTAAGTAGAGGAATTCAGCAAATGGTATGAAGAGAAAGAAAACAAAACTAAACAAAACTAAAGATTGTTTCTCAGTGGAAGAGACAAACAATACAAATATAATTATTCATTTGAGAACATTACATTTCAGGTATTCTATTAGTTGCATTGTATCAGGGAAAACACATGATATTTGTCTTTTTTGGTACTGGCTTATTTCACTAAGTGTAATGGTTTTTAGTTGTGACTATCTTGTTGTAAAAACAGGATTTCATTTTTTTCACAGCTGAGTACTATTGCAACGTGTATATATACCATAATTTCTTTATCCAGTCAACAGTTGATTGACACCTGGGCTGATTCCATATCTTGTGAACTGTGATGTAAGAACATGGGTTTACAGATAACTCGTTCATATACTGTTCTCTTTTGGTTTGGGTAAATTCTCAGGAGTGGAAAGACTGGATTATATGTTAGGTCCATATTCAAGTTTCTGAGGTCTCTATACTATCTTCCACAGTGGCTGCACCAATTTACATTCCAACTAGCAGTAGATCAGAATACCTTTTTCCCCACATCCTCATCAGCATTTGAGCATGTAATGATGTATTTTTTAAAATCAATGTTTTAATAGATGTACAGTTTTCCTATTTTAGAATATTTTTAAAACTTTAAATGTATTTTTTTATTTGAGAGATGGGAAGATAAAAGAAGAGCAAGAGAGATATCCCACCAACTGGTTTACTCCTCAAATGCCCACAGCTAGGGCAGAACGAGGCCAAAGACAGGAGCCAGGAATTCAATCTGCTTCTATTATGTGGATGGCCGGGTCAGAACTACTTGAACCATTTCCTGTTGTCTCCCAGAGAGGTCAGTAAGCAGGAAGCTCGAATTGGAAGCAGAGTGGGAACTTACGCCCAGGCTCTGCTGCAGGATGTGGGCATCTTATGTGAGGCGTCACCTTGTGATGAAAAAAATAAATAAATCTCTCCCCCGCTCCAGCATATTAAACACTTGTATTTTTCATCCACATTTTAAACTTTCACTATTACCAATGTGATTATTATTCCCTAACAAACATTCTGGTCCTAATACCTCCAGGACTCCATTTCTGCAGTAAATGTGTTGCTTTGCCTGAGTATTCCATGTATTCAGAGCATTGCCACTGAACATATATTCACATATGTTCTCCTCCTCATGTTTTCTCCTCTTATTGTATATGAAATACACCACTGGCTATCCAGTCATTCAGAATTGAAACCTGGAATTCCTAATTTGTCTCTGTTTTCCTCCAATTTCCAATTGATAACAAAAACTTTCCAGCCTTTGTTTCCATCACTGCTTCTACAGCTTATTGCTGCTACATAGGGAGGGATCCGTTAGGCCAGGGACCTTCATCTGTCTTCTGTTTCATCTCTCCTTCATGTGTCACAAGGTGAAATATTGTTCTAAAGTGCAAAACAGATTAAGCAATGCGCTTAGTAGCTCACAATCCTCAGTGTAATAACTTTGAAATTCCTTACTATGGCCCTTCCTCATCTGTTCCCAGAGCACTTCACAAAGTTTTCTACCATAGCATGGCACCAGTCACTGTTGGTTTTGCCTATAGTAAGAGTAAGTCCTACGGGGGAAAAATGATCAAAAATTCTTGCACTCATGGAGTTATATTTTAATGGAGGAAAAAGAAAAATAACGGAGCTGGCACTATGACTTAGCATGTTAAACCTCTGCCTGCATCCCATATCAGTGCCGGTTTGAGTCCTGGCTGCTCTACTTCTAATCCAGCACCTGGGAATGCAATGGAAAATGACCCATATGCATGGGCCCCTTCTCCCACAGGGAGACCAGAAGAAGCTCCTGGCTCCTGGCTTTGGATTCATCCAGCTCCAGCTGTTGTGGCCATTTGGGGAGTGGACCAGCATTTGGAAGATCTCTCTCTGTATTTCTCCCTCTCTCTGTGTTTAAGTCTTCCTTTCAAAGAAGTAAATCTTTTTTTAGAAAGAATAACAACCAATAATATTAATAATTGCTGTGAATAATGTCAAACACATTTTCGTTATAGAAAATACCAATGCGTTATCAAAGTATGTTTCTGCCAAGACTTGAATTACATGTAAGTTGTAACTCTCATAATTTCCTCACCTTGCACTACTTTTCCATAGTATTTCTCACCTGCTAAAACAAATAGCAATTACTTATAATGATTGTATTCCCACAGCCAAATAATAAGCTTTGTAAAATGTGTATATTTGCCCCATTCTTTGATCTCTAATTCCAAAAATAAGCCCAGAACATAGTAGTTTCCCAATAAATATTTGTGTCTCTGTGTGTCACATTGAACTGAACTTCAGCCATATGTGTGAAAAAAAAAAGTTGTAGAAAGAAATATAAGAAGCATTCAGACTTCATATTGTGAAATTAAAACTTGCCACATAGGCCACTGTGAAAACATTCCAGCATCTTTTCCTCCTTGTATAGAGTCTCCTCAGTTAGCATCAGTGTGGAAAGCCTGCAGCAGTAACAGCTGGAGCAGCGTGTGCAGTTGTGCCCCCTGCCAGTTCAGTAGGACAGAAACAACAATGGGGTAGCAAACACGAGATGGAGATCGTCGCAACACCATTTAGTTGATGCTGACAACTTGTGTTATGGCTAGCATTCTAGCTATCAGATGTCTGAACAATTCTTTTTCTAATGTGAATGTAATTTGCTTTAATGTTAATACAGAATTTCAGGAACAAATATGTGACTTCTATCTATGTCTGTTCAGGCATACCCTGAAATACCTTTCCCTCTTTTAGTGACAGTTCAAGCTATTACTTGTTGACTACCATTACGTGCCTGCCATATTTTCTTATTAATCTTTGTGAAATTCCTACAAGGTAGATATTATTATCTCTATTTTATGGGTAGCAAATCAAGGAGGAAAAAGATTAAATAACTTGCCTCACAATCACATAGTAATGACATGGGGGGATTTGAAGTTACAAGTCCCAGAATTCAGTTTATACTGTTAACCACTATTTTATACTGCATTCTTCAAATTGTAGAAAAACGTGTCAAAAATTTATTATGTGGGATTGTTTCCTCCTTATTTTCTTATACAGAAATTAATGTGATTTAAAAGGCAACAAACTTGGCTTCTTGCATTATGCCCTATATTTTTCAAGAAATTAGGAGCAACTTAACCTCTTTATAAATTGGAAGAAAATGTACATTTAAATTTTAAGACTCTGAAATTTTTGCTTCTTTTTAATTTTTTAAGATTAATTATTTAATTGAAAGGTAGAGTTACAGAGAAAGAGGGAGAGACACAGAGAGAGAGAGGTCTTTAGTCTGTTGATTCACTCTCCAAATGGCCACAAGGGCCAGAGCTGATCCAATCTGAAGGGAGGAGCCAGTAACTTCTTCTAGGTCCCCCACATGGGTGTAGGGGCCCAAGGACTTGGGCCATCTTTTACTGCTTTCCCAGGCCATAGCAGAGAGATGGATTGGAAGTGGAGCTGCCGAGACTGAAACAGGTACACGTAGCGGGATGCTGACAGTGCAGGCTGCGATTTTACCTGCTAGGCGTTAGCGATGGCCCCTAATTTATTTTATTATACAGCAAAATGATGCATACTAATTATAAAATGTTTCAAAAGGTAAATTTTAGAGCAGAGAAGAAGAAAGCAAAATCACCAAGAATGTGCCCCACTCGAAGACAGCTACTATCACTGCTTGGAGGGAAATACTTCAAGTATGCAACAATGGCCACTTAGACACATTCATATAAGCACTTGTACTTGTGGACTCTGTAAACTAAAATTTTTCTTAATTTCGTTATTATCTTCTGTATTCATACAAACCATTTGCTCCACAGAGAAAAATTTCGAAAATCTAACCTTGATATTATTTTTCTTAAAAATTTATTTTCTCCTTGATGAATTGCCAACACTCTTCTGAAGTTGGTCCCTTTCTTAAGAGGTAAATCTGTAAAGCCACTGGTCAGAGAAGTCTCTTTACAGCCACTGAATATACAGAATACTCTTGAATATACCCGGGCTTGAATCCAATGCAGATGCTGGGAATTTGTATTGTCATAATGTGTTACATAATTGCTGATAGATAAGTCAATGGCATCAGTCTAAATGCAAAATATATATTTCACATTTTCAATGGCTAAGAAAAATTTCAATTGTGTGAATATCCTTTATCTACACTAGGAAGCATAACAGCTTGTCTGTTTGCTATTTAGAGATAATTATGTACATATTGATTGATCTAGCCAGGCCTTGCAGGGGAGAAGGCAGACTGTCCCTTCAAGTAAAATATTTTGTTTCTGTATTTTATCATGATTTGGAACATCCATTTTAATGAATGACTCTGCATGAGCATGCTGTGTGTTTTTTACTTTGTAACCTTTTAGATCAAGTCCTCTCCAAATCTTCATTTTACAGTTATCCTAAGAATAAACAAAAAGTGCTTGTTCTATATGAAAACTGGTATTTTGTTAAATACTTAATACTTGGTTCTGTAGGGAAAAATAGCCCCAGTTGGTAGTATTTGCCAATTTCTTTGTTTTAAATACTATCACGATGGCAAATGTCATGCTATGAAGTGACATTGCTGAATGCATGAATGGGAAGGGATGTGCAGTAACATACATTACACGGTGTTTCCACTCTGCAGAAATAGTTGGCATTAGCAATCTCAGATCAGAGGTAGTGCAATGTGATACAATGATCGGGAAGTAATGAGTCTGACTGCTTATTACCTTTATTTGTAGTAGCAGGTATTTAAGGTCACACAATTTAATTGTTCAGTATTGCCTTTCTTCTTTCCTGAAGACATAACAATTTTCTACACTGGCCAGTACAATATATGATCCTTCCTTGTGAGATGTGTTTTGAGGTAAAAGCTATTTTAAAAAACAAGGATTAAGAAAATGAGGGATTTGGCATCATGTTTTGCTGTTCTCATACGCTAGTCACAGTGTTGGAACTTTCACAGTTTTCCCCACCCCAGTTCTTCCCATATATTCCTGGCTGAGAAGTAGTCTCTGCTTTTCCCCTAAGTCTGATTCTTGTTATAATTTTCTATTTGGTGACTGTTTCTTCAGGCTGGCTTTCTTTTTTGCTGCTGAGTTCTCACTGGTACCCATGATCTAACAATCAAGTCTTCTTGCTAGCTACTCATTATCATTTATTTACCATTTTCTGTGTCAGGTACTCTGTTTGACAGTAATAGGATTTTGATGAGTAAAATAAGCCTTAGTATTTGCTGAACCCAGCTCAGGCATATTCCTTTTGTAATCAAGTTTAGTTCCATCAATAGTTATTTTTGTGAGTTAACTAGAAATTGTGAGTGGTTGCGTACACACACCAAAAATAACTAGGAAAAGGCCGGTGTTGAGGTACAGCAGATTAAGCCCCTGCCTGAAATGCTGGCATCCCATATGAGCTCTGGTTCTCTCCCAGCTATTCCACTTCCTATTCAGTGCTCAGCCAAGTTGCCTGGGAAAGCAGAGCATCTGCCACCCACATGTTTCCTGGCTTTTGTCTGGCCCAGCCCTAGCTGTTGTGACCATTGGTCGCATGGGCTAGTTGATGGAAAGATTGCTTTGTGTTTTTCACTCTCTGTCTTTCAAATAAATAAAAATATTACAAAAAATAACCAGCAAACTCCTGTACTATATTTGCATATTCTATTACGCATTGATTTGTAAAAACTTTTAAGATATTAGCTTAACTTATAAAATAATGTTAGTAGTTTGATAAACATTAATTACTTCAACTATAGTTGAATTCAGTATTATATTAATAGAATCATTGACTTGGTCATCATTTTTGCCAATGGCACCAACAATACTATGCAGTTTGGAATCTTCACTGCTGAATGTATTTGCTTATATTTCGTAAAATAATATCTTCAAAAAGATTTTAAGAACTTTTGCTATAAAATGTTAAAAGCCTTTTCATGTAAAACAAATTATTTATTATATAAATATATATTTGCCTCTGAATATAATGTGTTCTGAACCTTTCTGGAAAATAACAGCCTTCGGCACACTGGTTATAAATCAGACAAAAATTCATTTTTATATTTTTATGAACCTGTAAAATAAATCAAATAAGAATATGTGATTGAGACCTCAAATATCTACTATTTAGGTTTCTACAGAAAAGGTTGTTGATCCTTAATGGGTAGTTTGAATAAAGATTATTACTGAGGGGCTGGCACCATGGCGCAGTAGGTTAATCCTCTGCCTGCCACACCGGCATCCCATACGGGAGCCGGTTCTAGTCCAGGCTGCCCCTCTTCCAATCCAGCTCTCTACTATGGCCTGGGAAAGCAGTAGAAGTAGAGGATGGCCCAAGTGCTTGGGTCCTGCACCCCATGGGAGACCAGGAGAAGCGCCTGGCTCCTGCCATCGGATCAGCGCGGTGCGCCGGCCGCAGCACGCCTACCGCGGCGGCCATTGGAGGGTGAACCAACGGCAAAAGGAGGACCTTTCTCTCTGTCTCTCTCTCACTGTCCACTCTGCCTGTAAAAAAAAAAAAAAAAAGATGGCCAAAGTGCTTGGGCCCCTGCACACATGTGGGAGACCTGGAAGAAGCACCTGGCTCCTGGCTTCGGATTGGCGCAGCACCGGCCATAGCAGCCATTTGGAGAGTGAACCAACGGACGGAAGACCTTTCTCTCTGTCTCTCCCACTCACTGTCTGTAACTCTACCTCTCAAATAAATAAATAAAATCTTTTAAAAAATTACTACTAAACAATTTTGACATTTTATATATGCAAATGTTATTAGGATGTTTTAAATTTTCTATTAGATATATTAGTGCATTTCTGGAAGTTTATTAATGAAAATTTGTTAAAAGAAGTATGATAGTGGACATTTTTGTTGTGTTCCTTACTGATGTATTTGATATACAAAAATTTTTACTCTAACAAAAATGTACTTTTTTATATCCTCCTGAGCTATAGAACCATGGACAAAGATAGTAATATATCCTCTGAGTTCTTTAGGAATTAAAAAACCTATTATTGTTTACATGGAAAATTGGAATGTGACAACTCAATCCAAAGAGTCTACTCTTACCAGGTCAATTGTTTCATCTCCGTTTATATAATATTGATAGTTTAAATGTCTTAGTGAATATTTTATTTACTTCTGTGGCTCACAGAGTGTGGCCAAAGGCCTAGAGTATCATGAATAATGAAAGGGACTCCCTTGCTTTTGTTCAGCTGTCTACATCAACCTGGCAAAAGGAAAACACAACATATGTGTCTCACCACAGCGTTTAAATTCAACTTACTGTTCTCTGACACAGCCAGAAGTACCAGGCAATTCCAAACTTATACAGCCTTGGATGGAAAACATATTCTTTTTCGACTACTAAAACACAAATATCCACATTTATCACAAATGTACGTGAAGCCAAGTCCCTACACAGGACATTGGAAACATACAGTCACTAGGTATCATTAGATACTGATCTCCCACTGTCTTCCAGCTTCGCTTTCTCCTTAGCATTTTTTGCCTTGCTTTTATGAAAAGCAGCCTGTTATAAAAATTAGCTTACTGAGTTGACACAGTGATGCAGCCAGTCCAACAGGATCCATGGACACAAGATTCATGAGGTCATTTATGCCTTGTCCTTTTTTTTTTAGATTTATTTATTTGAAAGAATTACACAGAGAGAGAAGTAGAGGGAGAGAGAGAGAGAGAGAGAGAGAGAGAAAGGTGTTTCATCCTCTGGTTCACTCCACAACTGGCCACAATGCCCAGAGCTGTGCCAATCCGAAGCCAGGATCCAGGAGCTTCCTCTGGGTCTCTCATGCAGGTGCAGGGGCTTTCCCAGGCCATAGCAGAGAGATGGATTGGAAGTGGAGCAGCCGGGGCTCGAACTGATGTCCATATGGGATGCCAGCACTACAGGCAGCGGCTTTACTCACTATGCCACTCGCTAGCATCGGCCCCAAAGGTTCTGCCATGTCTTGAGGGATTTCTTTTCAAGGAATCCCAGAGCCTGACCAAAAGCACCATTGACACATATTCCCTATACTGACTGGAACTCACTTTGCCATCGTACAAATTTCCTAAAGAACACAATATCAGTGACCTGTCGACAGAGGGCCATTGGTAAGGCAGACCAACCAGGGACTTGGACGCACACTGAACATGCCGCTCAGTCTGTATGAATCTTTACCTTGGACTCTTCAAGGATTCTGGGAATTAAGCAATAGCTGTCTAGTTCCTTTCTCTGTACTTTGCAAAAAAATCTACTTTCTTCTACAGCCCAGTGTCCCTAATCGTCCTGTTGTGCATCAAGCACACAGACCCAGTTTTAGAGCTTCTATAGGAATTCCTCTAACCAGTTTTGGGAGATACTCTGTATATAACTAACCACTATCAATTGTGATTCAGTATGTTCTGGTGTAAAGAAAACAGAGTGGAGAAAATATTAAAGAATTATTTAATTCTAAAATTGATTGGAATCTGTGTAACATCTCTTGTCCCCAATCTTGTGGTTCCTATATTTGTAAGAAATAGCCTAACAGTAGCTTTTCTGTCTGGAGTTTTTGTGAAAAACATATCAGATTATGTCCTTATTTTAATAGTTATACTATGGTAATGAAATGAAAGAAAATGTGTATATGAGTATATACATAGAGAATGATTTTATCTTTATGAATACATACTGAAGTGTTTACAGGTAAAGGGTATGATGACTATAGATTACACTTAAACATTTCAGAAAGAAAATATGAATGTATATTCGTTGTACATATATGTGTGTGTTTTATATTTTGAACCCAAATGTGATAGCTTTTACCATCACAATGACCCCTATGTATAAATGCTGACCAATATGATTTTTGCAGTTCCTCAGTTTTACTGACCTTTTTAAAGGTTTCTTCTTAATTATCAGCTATGATTTCACTGTTGCTAGAAATCTTACTTTAGAAAATTTAACTATAAATACTTTCTTGCTGCTTAGGTATGTAAATCTTCTAGCTTCTTGCAAGTTTACAGTTCAGGAATGGCAAACTCAAGGGCAAGGCAATGATTCCTTTGAAATGTCAAAAAACATAGCAACTCTATCCCCAGTCTCTGTGTAAGTCTAGCATCCTTATTTAGATGAACAACCACAACAGTCACTTTGACCAACTTCTCAGGTAATGTCCTCCAGCATTAAAAATACTGTAGTGTTTTGTCTCAGGGAAGCTGAGTTGTCTCTCACTTTTGTTGCAACAGTGTTGCATAAAGTCTTCATTGTCACACACACACACACACACACATACGGCATATGAAAAGAATGGTTAAACAAATATAATAACTTTTGGGGAAAAGTAAAGATAAATTTACTTTTTTTTCCTTTTAATAATTTCAAAATAAAAACTGAAATAATCGTGCATAAACATATACAAAATGTTCTATACCATGTTAATCTTAATGATAATCACAATCATTTCAAAACCCACTATCTGCACCAACTTGAGATATATCTCTCCACATAATAAGTTGCTGAGAAAAGCATTGAGAAGCAATTATGATTTGGCATCACACATATATAAATAGTCTCAGGAGGCAAGAGGAAAATTTTGTTCTTTTGTACAAATATAAAATTTCTTTCATCTTGCAGGCCAATTAGCAACATAAACTATTCAAAATATGTTACATGAAATTCAAAGACAAAGATCAAAAGACCATGGAATCTTAGAATTAGAGCTATTCTTGGTGGTTTTGTGGTGTAGATTAACACTCAAAGAGTAATTTGTTCTATGTTCCTCCTGGGAAATGACCATTTCATTCCTGCATGATAACTCTGAGCAGCAAACACTTTGCCACTCTCAATTTTGGATTTCTATATGATAAAATAAACCTTGCCTTCTCATAATTTTTACCCATTAGTCTCTGCTCAATCATCTGAAGTAACATGAAATTAGCCTGCATGTGTGCCTTTTAAATATTTAAAATGTCTTTCTTCCATCTCCTTAATTAAATCTTTCAAACAGTCCTCCTTTAAGTATTCTGGTCTTTTCCTTGGTACTATTCCTTATTGAATACACTGTTGAAGTTTACTAAATATTAGAGCTATTGTTAGATAAATACTGAATATTGCAAATAGCTATGTTAGTTTACTACAAGGAAATACCTGAGGCAGGCTAGCTTTATAAAGAGGCTTAATTTAGCTCTCAGTTTTGGAGGTTGAAGCCCCAAATGGCGTGGCAAAGGATTTTGCAAGCGTCTGCCCTAGCTGTCCCCTTCATGGCAGATAGCTTTCCTCTGGTAGTCCCAAAGTGACTCGAGGCATCATATGGCAATTGACAGGGAGCATGCATGTCTAAGTCCGTGTCTATGTGATCTTTGTATCTCTCCTTATAAAACCACCAAGATTCAATCACAGAAGCCCCATCCCAATGCTCAAATCTAATCTGATCATGTTCCAAAGGCTCTATCTCTACATGCTGTAATTTGATTTAGATTCTCTAAACATTAGCCTAAGACTTTGGGTACTAAATTCTTGCATAAGTTCAACAGAAAAAAAATCATATCCAAACTGTAACAGTGGCTGAATGGGGGTAATCACATCCAGCTCCCAGGTACAAAACTGGGAGCAATGCTCCTGGTGGGGTCAGATGTTTGTATGGGTCATGGTTTAAGACAGCTAGGTAGATATTACCCTATGTGTGTAAGAGGGGCCAAAGAAAATGAGAAGAAAATAAATTTATGTTCAATAAATGAAGAAACAAGTCTTGAAAATAGGACTCAGCCTGTTGTCTGTCTCCCCTACCCCAAGGTGTCCTTGCTAATCTTTATCAAAAGGAATTCATGAACTGAGGGAGTGATACAGCTGGCCTTTCTGGACTGAATAAGTCATTAACTTCTCCCATAAACGAGAACTCTGATGGCCAGGACTGTCTGGGAGGGATTTGTTTAAGGGAATTCCACATAAAAAAAATCTGCCACTCAGACTTTCCCAGAAGAAGGAAGAGGGGAGAAGAAACAGGGAACCTATACTCATGTCCATAAAAATCCCATACTGAACACAGACTGGGCTCTCAACTCTTAACTGAGACACTCACCTGGTCTATAAGGTACAGCAATTTCTTTCTCTTCACATTTTCTAGTAAACTAAGCTCGAATTGCCTTCTTGCCAGCTCATTCATTGGCCACATACTTTGTCACTGACAGAGCAAGTTCCTGGGGTTTAAATCAGCAGCAACATAGTGATAATGTAAGCTATGAGATCTGTGGTTCAAAATAGCTGTGTAGTGTTTTCATCCAACACTTTCTTTGGAACAATTTGTTGGTCTACACTACCATCTCACCTGCCTTATTCCTATGCATTTTACAAGTTCCATTTCCCAAGTTCTTCAGCAAATTTTCAATATATTCCTAGCTTCTTGGATCAGCCAAATATAGCTTCTTTTGTTTAGTTCCAAAACCCTGATGCTGATGCTTCTTTTCAACTAATCATCTGATTGTGGAATATTATTCTATGAAAGCTATGATCTGTGAAAAATGTTCTAAATATCAAAGTGGCATGGCCCTGGACAAATTGTAATAGTCTCCCTTAAAGCCAATCATAAGATTGTTATTCATGGCTTTATTCAACTGTTTCTAATTTCATCTTGTATCATGGAAAATTAGGATTTGAATTGTTTTAAGCTACAACATCTGTGTACTATAGAAATCAGAGCTCAAGCTAGAAATATTGTATTCTTGTTGTAAAGTCAGTTTGATGGAAGTAGAAGTACGTTAACAATCCTAATGTGCATGGATGGGCTACAGAGAAAGAAACCAGGCCTAATAGCTGCTCAGGGTTTCTAAAAATTGATTTTATTTATTTATTTAAAAGTTGGAGCGATAGAAAAGAGATTGAGAAAGACAGAGAAGTGATCACCTATCCACTGGTTCACTCCTCAAAATGGCCAGGCTGAAGCCTAGAGCTGGAAACTCAGTCTGGGCCTCCTATGTGGGTTGTAGAGATCCAATGACTGGAGCAGTCACCTGCAGCCCCCTAGGGTATACATCAGCAAAAAACTGGACTTGGCATCAGAGTGGATCCTCAAGCCCCTGCACTCCAGCATAGGATGCAGGGGTTCTAAGTGATATCAACTGCTAGGCCAAAGGTCCCCCCACTGCTGGAATTTAAACAAGGAACAGGTTACCTGTGTATAGTCTGAGAGTCTACTAACAAGCTTAGATCAGAGCTAATGAGACAAATAATATTTAGTAGGGCAAATATCAAAAATGATTTTTGTAAATCCATGCCATTTTGTCACTCACTCAAAGTCTGTAGTTAACATTTTCATTTGTGAGATGACTCATATCTTAATGTCAACTTAAAAATAGTGCAACTCTGCTTTAATATCCCAGGCTTTTTGGGAAGTTTTGACTCTAATGAATGAGAGCTGCATTCTACCAACGGTGATCCTAAGGCAGACCTAATTTGAGTAGTCATAAATTAAGCTAAATCTTAATTCAAAGAGCATTTCCTAATTCTAGTATGCTGAAATGAGACCACCAGATGTAGATTTACCTTCTTTGGACTCTCTCTGATGTTCTGGAACTTTATCATGTTTTTATTCAATTATAGGCTAAAAAGAATAATTAAAAAATAAAAAAAAACTTCCTTTAGTTTTTAGAACATGGAAAACAAATAACCAGGTAAGTTTAAGCAATTAAAGAGACGGAAATTGTAGTACTGGTCCAGCAACAAAAACAACAAACATATTCATCCATTTGTATTTTAAATTAGTCTAACACAGATTTGAAATCAGGCTGAACTATCTCAATTACTTTCTAGCTGTTAAGACTTACAGAAAAATAACTGACTCTCTCCGGACTTCAGGATCTTTTAGTTGCTAATGGATATTATTTATGACAGCTTGTATTGGAGTTAAAGATAGTAGATGAAATAATGAAAGAATCAAAGCTCACACAGAAGCCACAGAGTAGGCAGATAATATTTATGGAGGAAGGTTATATTCCTTTCCTTTCTCTTTTGCCTTCATTTCTTTCCTCCTTTCAATCCCCATTTTCTTTTTTCAAGAGCTCTTCCTAGTTCAGGTCAACACTTATTAAGATTACTTTTTGAGGAATTCCATGAGAGTTAAAATACTTAATCCTTTCTGTGAAATAACAAGAGCTTTGCTGGTAAAATGCATGGTTGTGTGCAATCAAGCCCCTGCAAATAAAAAGTAATACATACGAGGTTTTCTTGAAGTCACATTTCTGACATTTCCATTAATATTATTTAGCTTTTTGGTTTTCGTTATTTATTTTATTTACTGATACAAAGCAGTAGTAGTTGTTGAAGGCTGAAAAGTATTGAGCAGGGAAACTTAAAATTGAGACATTCTATTAAAATTTGTTTTCATATTTCATGTACTGGTGAACAGAGAACTTGACATTATTTGACTTCTGGGTAAGTATGTGACTCTACATTTCCTAGATGCAGAACTTAAAATCTAATGGTCTGATTCTATAACACCTTTGTTTTCCACAGTCCTCCTACACTAAAATATCTTCCCATTTGTGAAGCATGGCTATAGACTCCAGGCGTTAGTTTTCATCTTTCCGTCTACATGTGGACAATCTATCACTATTAAGATTCCACACTTAACTTTAAATCTCTAAGTAAAAACACAGAGAGTATGTTCTCTTTTTTATAAAGTGAGAGAGGTAGAGAAGGAAGGAAGGAGGGAAAGAGAGAGAGAGAGAGAGAGAAAAAGAGAGAGAGAGAGAGAATCTCCCATTTGCTAGTTCACCTCCAAATGTTTGCCCCAGCTAGAGCTGGGACAGCCTACCATCAGGAGTCAGGAAAACCACCCAGGTTTTCTAAATGAGTAATGGGTCCTCAACTACTTGATCTATCATGTGCTGCTTTCCAGGAACATTGGCTGAGAGCTGGATAAGAAGCAGAGTAGCTGAGACACAATTCAGCACTTGGATAGTAGATTCCTGTGTCCCAAAGGGCAGCTTAACCTACTGTGCTACAATGCCTGCCCCGGGGTGTGTGTAATCTGAATGTGCAACTTTTTTTCTTGACAGGCAGAGTTAGACAGTGAGAGAAACAGAAAGAAAGATCTTCCTTCTGTTGGTTCACCCCCCAAATGGCTGCTATGGCTGGCACGCTGCACCAATCCGAAGCCAGGAGCCAGGTGCTTCCTCCTGGTCTCCCATGCGGGTGCAGGGCCCAAGCACTTGGGCCATCCTCCACTGCACTACCGGGCCACAGCAGAGAGCTGGACTGGAAGAGGAGCAACTGGTACAGAATCCGGTGCCCCAACCAGGACTAGGACCCGGGGTGCCGGTGCCGCAGGTGGAAGATTAGCCTAGTGAGCCGCGGCACCGACTTGAATGTGCAACCTTTAGTCTGGTTTCAAAGGCATTATAGTACCTCCAAAATCATCCTTATCTTCCCACATTGCTGTAGGATTTCATTGTTAAGCAGATCTTATCTCCATAGAAACATAGACACTTTGTTAATCAAAACACATCAATTTTTTGAAGGAGTGTCTTGTATCCTACCTTGTTTCCTAGTATTTGCTTTCTTTTTTTAAAAAAAATATTTACTTTATTTATTTGAAATTCAGAGTTACACAGAGAGAGGAGAGGCAGAGAGAGAGAGAGAGAGAGGTCTTCCATCCAATGGTTCACATCCAGATAGCTGCAATGGCCGGAGCTGTGCCGATACAAAGCCAGGAGCCAGGAGCTTCTTCCAGATCTCCCATGCGGGTGCAGGGGCCCAAGGACTTGGACCATCTTGTACTGCTTTCCCAGGCCACAGCAGAGAGCTGGACCAAAAGTGGAGCAGCAGGGTCTCTAACAGGCACCCATAAGGGATGCCGGCTCTTCAGGCCAGAGCATTAACCTGCTATGCCACAGCGCCAGCCCCCTACTATTTATTTTCTATCTGTAATGCTACTGCCTTAGTTCAAACTATATTAACCACCCTATTTGCTGTTACAAGATCTTCCTATTTCTTCTCACTTCAACAAGTCCCTAAGCCTCGACTCCTTTCTTCAGTGACTATTCATAGTCAAGGATTACTTCATGTAAAGCACTTGTATGATTTTGCAGACATTATTCTCTAAGTAATAATGGACATTAAAAAGAGGCAGATTGTTGATTTAATAAACCAAAGCATAGGATCATAATTTTGTCACAACTGCTTCAGCAGAAGATAAGAGATGTTAAGGTAAATATTACAAGATGTAGATATGTACTAAACAAAAATGTAGGAAGAGAATGAGAGGGAGCATCCTTTAAAGATCCATACCTGTTGTACCAATGCCATCTCACTAGTCCAAGTGATCAATTCCAGTTCACAATTGATCAAAATGATAGGACTAAGAGCCAAAGGGATCACATAAACAAGACTAGTGTCTGCTAATACTAACTGATAGAATTAAAAAGGAGAGAACAATCCAACATGGGAAGCAGGATACACAGCAGACTCATAGAATGGCAGATGTCCTAAATAGCACTCTGGCCTCAGAATCAGCCCTTAAGGCATTCGGATCTGGCTGAAGAGCCCATGAGAGTATTTTAGGCATGGAAAGCCAAGACACACTGGCAAAAACAAACAAACAAACAAAAACAAAAACAAAAACAAAAACAAAAACAAAAACACACACACAAAAAAAAAAACTAAAAACTTAAATGAAAGATCTCTGTGAGTGAGATCACAGTGGAAAGAACCAGGCCATCAGAGAAGGAGGCACCTTTCTCTGAAGTGAGGCGAGAACTTCCACTTTGACTATGACCTTGGCTAAATATGATCAGAGTTGGCAAACTCAAAAGGCTTCCATAGCCTTGGCAACTCATGACAAGAGCCTAGGGTGATTACTGACGCCATAAACAGGAGTGTCAATTTATTAAGTCAACTACAGGAGTCACTGTGCACTTACTCCCCATGTAGGATCTGTCCTTAATGTGTTGTTCAATGTGATTTAATGCTATAACTAGTACTGAAACAGTATTTTTCACTTTGTCTTTCTGTGTGGGTGCAAACTGTTGAAATCTTTACTTAATATATACTAAATTGATCTTCTGTATATAAAGACAATTGAAAATGAATCTTGATGTGAATGGAATGGGAGAGGGAGTGGGAGAGGGGAGGGTTGTGGGCAGGAGGGAATTTATGGGGTTTAAAAGCCACTGTAATCTAAAAGCTGTACTTTGGGAATTTATATTTATTAAATAAAAGTTTAAAAAAAAGATTCATGCCTGGCTGAGTGGATTTTGGCTTTGCTCATAGAAATAAGGGATTCAAGAGAAGAATCAAGCTTGATGCAAAGTGTTGTGCTTATTACAAACCAGGCTGAGTAGTAGTTCTCTAGGAAAAGATATATTAAAGCATCTGAAAGAAAATTTGACATATCTTTCTAGAGCTCAGGTATCAGTTTTATAGTGTAAATATGATGTAGAGAAGTGTAGATTAAAATGGTAATTAAGTGGTAATGTGAGATGTGAAGACATTTGGTTTATTTTCAAAGTAAGATGTTCAGCTGAAAATTTCTAACAGTTATCTAGCATAACAGCTTCCAGATGTATGGAAAGTCACAAGGAGCTAGCTAACATAACAACCAGGTTACAATCCACAAAGTATATGCATCTGAGAGTTCCTGAACTCAACAGAGTGTTAAGGAGATACAACATAAGAGGTAGTTAACTTAGCAAAAGTAAAACAAATGGGTATTAGGTGACATTTGGGAAGACTGTAACCCTATAGTACTCAGCCAGTGAGGAACTGGGGGAGGGACCTACGTACTTAGAAATAAATAGATTGCTACAAACCACCCTGGGTGTGCTGCCTACCAGACAACCAATCTGTAAGACCATTAATAAAGTCTTGCTTTGACTTCACTTCCTGGGACTGTGTCCATCTGGTGAGTGGACAGATGAGGATATTTCCCTCATTAGCTAATATACAGAGTATAAAAAATTTTTTGAAGTGGTCATTAAAAACATGAGAGAAAATCAGTGGGCTCAATAAGAGCATGTTGAGTAAAAACCCACTGTGAGGTCACCGTGGAAAACACCAACAATTGTGATTTGGACACAGGCCAAGAGCTAATGAAGAAGAATGAGAAGGAAGAGTTAGAGTGCTAATTAGAAGAACAAAGAGAAGATCTCAGAAGGCAACGGGATAAGATATTCAAGAAGGAATTGCCAACAATGAAGTTAGCATTCATTGAAAATTGCAGTAAGAAAATCATTAAAAATAATAAGAAAATTTTCTTGGGATTTGATCCAAATATCAAGTAGAGGGTTGAACTTTGGAAAAGGAAAGGCAGAATCTCCCCTGTGTGCAGAATAAGTCAAGGTACATGTAGACACAGATATGTATCGATCTGGGAGTAGACAGTTGATGGTGTTTTACAGGATTAATTTTCCTTTATGAATTAGGGCCAAAGTCTACTGCTAACAGGGATGAAAGTGATTTGAGAAGGTGTACAAGTCCTGGAATAAATCTAAGGATAGAATGAAAACTTAAAGCAAGAGTTCTCAAAATTCCATGGACTCTTGAAGCTCCTTCACTGTTATTACTCATCCTGTCCTTTTATGAACCTATACTACCTACACTGCATACATATTTTCTCACCACAAGGTCAGTTTGCAGTGTTATCTTGTCTAAAATTGCCACAGAGATTGTTTCCTTTTTTTTGCTTACTCAATATTGTATAATACAACTTAACTTTAAAATTTCTGCTTATTTTGTCTATACTAATAACCCCATTTACTGAGGATCTCTGAACTGTCTGGAATTACTCTAAAAATTTATATCTCAAAACAATAAAATGAATCACTGTCTATAGTTTTAATGTTTTACAAACAAGCAAATTGGGCAAAAAGAATTGACTAACACTTGTAAGAGGGATCACAAAGTAGTCATTTAGCCTAGCAGTTAAGACATCTGCATTCTACTTCAGAGTGGCTGGTTTCAATTCCTGGCTCTAACTTCTGACTTCAGCTTCCCATCATTATATTTTTAAAATATTTATTTATTTTTTGAAAGGCAGAGTTTAGAGAGAGAGAGGAAGAGACAGAGAGATCTGCTCTCTGCTGGCTCACTCTCCAAAAGGCCACGACTGGAGCTGGGACATTCCAGAGCCAGGATCCTGGAGTTTCTTACAGGTGTCCCAGTTGGGTATAGGGACTTAAGCACTAGGACCAAATTCTGCTGCTTTCCCAGGCACATTAGCAGGGAGCTGGACTGGAAGTGGAGCAGCCAAACCCAATATTGTGTTGCAGGTATGGCTTTACTCACTATGCCACAAAGCTGGCCACCTACCAGTGTTGAACATGGGAGGCAGTAGTGGTGGCATAAGTAATTATATTCCTTCCTCTGACATGAAAAACCTGAATTGTGTTCCCAGCTCCCAAACTGGCCCTAGGCCAGCATAGCCAATGTGGGCATTTTGAGAGTGATGGAAACTCTCTCTCTCTCTCTCTCTCTCTCTCTCTCTCTCTCTCTCATAACCCTCTGCTTCTTAAACAAATAAATTTGAAAAGGTTAAACAAAATAGAGGTAGAACAAATAATAACACACCATAAGCTATGCTTCTAAGCATTTCAATATAATGTTCTACTCCTTTTGTAATCTTTAAATTTATTAAATAGGGTGGAATGATCTTCACTTTAAATTATATTCCGTTGTCATGCCTGTTTTATTAGAGTACACAATAATAAATGTTGGTGGAAAGAATAATTTAGTAGATGGGAGAATACAATTGTTAGCATTAAGACTTAAGCTTGGGAGAGATGGACAAGGTCACCAGATGCACAGACAGAAATGAGGACAATAGTCCAGCCATTTGGTCAATAAGAAGATTTTGGCCACTGGCAATCTTAGTTTTATGACTGTTAATTAGACTTTTTGACACTTAATAAATGATGCATTTAGCAAATCATATACAAATGGTAGTAATTTCATAAATAAATAAATTTGACTTTGATAAGTTAAATTGGTTAATTTGCCTCATCTTTAGCTACAACTTAAAATCCAAACCAAAAACTTATTATGAGTGTTTCAAGGCTAGCCACAGATGTAAAGGTGAGGAATCTTCAAAATTTCATTGAAAACATGTATTATGAAAAAATCAAGCATAAATTTCAGATTATTTTTATACCAAAACAAACATCATTTTGCAAGATTGATTGATTTATTTTAAAGTAAGAATGACAAAGAGAGGAAGGGAAAGAGAAGGAGAGACAGACAGATCTTGCTTCTAATGGTTCACTCCCCAAATGGCCAGGTTGAAGCCAAAAGTCAGGAACTCTACCGTCGTGGAAGTCCACTAATGGGTGGCATGGGCCCAAGTACCTGGGGTATCTTCCACTGCCTTCCCAGGCACAATGGCAGGAAACAGAAACAAAAATGGTGTAGCTGGGACTTGAATCGTGATTAAACAGGGGATGCCACCATCAAAGGTGATGGCTTAACCCATGCCAGCTCCCAAATTTATCTTTGATTCCATTTTCCCATGAACTTTTTGAAATATCCCTGTATAATAAAATACATTTCATACATTATATCTATACTGTGTTTTAAACTAATATTTATCTCTTTTTAATGGTCATTGTTTATGGTATCTCCCCATTTGAATAGTTTAAGGAAAGAGTATTTTTCTAAACTGTAGTTTTTTCTAAACGAGAATATTTATTATCTTGGTACCTCGAAAGCTTCTAAGGAACAGTTTTAGGCGACAATGGGAAATAATGTTTACTTTTGAGCAGCCACAGCAATAAGAAACAGTTGACAGTATTTTAAGTTCACTGTACATGTAAGTCATGATGTACCAGAACTTTTCAGCACTAAAATATGTTAAGACATAGAGTGAAATCATCTAAACAGAAAAATTAAAAGGTTCTGATCTCATTCCTACTTTTAGTATCTAGTGCTGACATGCTTACACCCATAAATGGGTGAAATTGCCTTGGTTGGCAATTACCATGTCTGCATCTGAGGCTATAAAAAGATCAAATTAGTAATAGAGCAAACTTGTGAACCTCAAAAGTTACAGTAATAATTGAAGTGTTGCAGTAGATTTTGTTACTCTAAATAGTGGGAATTGTCATCTTTTAATTCAAGTATACACAGTGAAGTTTTTAGTCAGCTGGATTATTTTAGAGCTACTATGTGTTTCTGTATTCAAACAATATGAATGATTACCCTCAGTTATCATGCAATAATGTCATTGTCACATATTTTGGTGGTTTTTCTATGCCAGTAATATTTCGACAGCTTTCTAAGATTCCGTATCATAAATAATTTCTTTAACCATTGCCCTTTTGATAGATTATTTTTTGAACAGAAAATCCTGTTAAGAATAGAATATAATATAATGATAATACCCCTAAAGGAAGGGAGGGGGCGGGTGAAGGAGAGAGAGAGAGGGAGAGAGAAAAAGAGAGTGAGAGAGAGAATGACATGACTTTGTGCTGATAATCCAAACATTTCATCCCATTGATACAGTGTGAAGGAAATATCTGTTCAGAATATGTGTTAATCTTCTAAATCAGAGCTATCCAACATAAAATCAATTCACTTTGTAATCATTCTCTCAGAATAGATACTTATGATCACATGTCACCTTTCATCTTGTTACTAGCAAATGATTTTAAGTCATGTTGAGATCAACAGTGAAACCATTTACAAAGGAGAGTTTTTTATGCAGTTTCATTTCAGTGTGTTTAATTCTACTGCACTAGCCATTTCTTTAAAATAGATCAGACATAATAATTTGAGTGAATCCTGAAATTAAGTAACTATTATCTAAAGTGGACAAGAGGTGACTTAAATTGTGCAGGTTTTAAGACATTGATTTGGTTAAAGTGCTGCTGTGTGATTTTAAAGAATCGGAACATAATTCTCTTACATAACAAGAGTCTTTAATGAAGTAGAGTGACAAACAACACCTAACATCCTGTTCCTATAAAGTTGGTGGCTCCCCTTCTCCCATTCAACAGAGGCAATCTGACTACCGCTATAGTGTGACAAAACCCAAGTTGAGTGTGGTCTATCCCAGCTTCACGTTTGTCTTCGGGTTGTTTCATTTTTTGTCCTTTGATATTAATTAAGATAATATTTTACCACTTTGTAGTATAAGATCTGGGGATCCACTTTGGCTTTGAAATGAAGATATATTAAGCTGGAATGGAAAACATGTCAAAACTCTCTACAGGGTTCAGACTAATGAGAATTTTATTTTGGAGACTGGAGTTGAAGGCTATGCTGATTGTGAACTATCACATTACTTTGTTTTGTCGGTCAGACTCCTGTGTGTATTTCACTCAGTGTTGACATTGGAAATTGTAGCTCAGGAATAGCAGAACAGACTTTTTCCCGAGTCCCCTGGCTAAGAACTATGTAACCTACAATCATTCTCTACAACCACTCCAACGGTAAAGTTTTAGAAGTATGGCTAAGTGGTCCAGATATTCATAAATTTGTACCTTTTACATTACATCATGACAAATATACACATTTGGAACTATTATTCAAGGAGATTGTTCACTTTTTTCTTACTTTTGGACATCTGTATGATGTCAAGTACAACACAAGCCTTTTTCTTGATTTTATTCTACTTTATAATTGCTATTCTAGTTAGCCCCTTCCACATTACTCCTAGTTTAGAAAATGATGTGTTGAACATAAATTTTATGTTCTTTTTACCAGTAACATTTCTAGATTTTTATTTTTAAATTTACTTGTGACAAAATAATTGCATTGCTAGAATAATATAATTAACTCTTTTGAAGTAGTATTTTACAGATTTTGACAAAGGGTTATATAATCATCCTTACAATTACAATAGAAAATCATTATTTCCCATAAAAATTCCTTTGTTTTGCTCATTTGCATTCTGGTCCCCTATCTTTGGCAATTGTTGAATTGTTCCATGTCTCTATAGGTTTGGCATTTCAAGAATTCCATGTATATGGAAGATATATTACATAAGTTGTCAGTGTTTCACTTAGAAAAACACATATGAGATCCATCTATATCACTAAGTGTGTTGTTAATTTGTACATTTTTCTTGATAAATAGCTTGTCATTGTATCATTGTTTAAAATATGGATTCAATAGGCTTTTAACCTCTAGGTAAGAACACACAAATTACAAATATGTAATACTTCTAAACGGCTGTATTTTAAAGACCCATGATAGCCTTATGTTCTATAGCACTTCAGTAGTCCTAAGGTCACAAGGGCTAAGATAATTAAGTTTTCACCAAAATTATAGGACTTTTGCTAACCCTGGAACCATAGAAGATAAATAGGTTATGGGAAATGAGTGGACTTTCTTAGCACATGGATACATCAGCAAAGTGATAAAATGACAAACATCTCAAGGTGTTTTCACAACTGATATTCACTGGTATGGCAAGGTGAATTTCAAGTACCATTCAGGAATGAGCATTTATTGTGTCTAATGAACCAGTAATCATGCTCTGTTTTACAGATAAGAACATATCAAATTTACCCAGTTAGGTCAGATACCGTCACTCACTTCATACAAGTCAGAATTTTTTTTCACTATAGGAGCTGCTTACCCTTTGCCTCTACCACTTAGGAAAGTGATTTGAACCTAAATAAATATTGACCTTATAATCTGAGTAAATGAAGAGCCCCTGATCTTTTTAGGTCCTATTTTAATTATCTCAAGCATAGCTATTCATTTATACATGGAGTGAATAAATCCAGTGTCCACCATGAGGTCATGAACAGAGAAGCCTGTTAAGAACAGAAAACTGAATGAGGGTAGTTATGAAATGAAGGGTAAGGAATAAGGTCCCAGACACACTGAAATTTTGTTACAGGCCACGGTATTGAAAATGCTTTCATTACAAAGAATAAGTTAAGTTGTTGATACAGTTTGATTAGGGTTTTCCAATACAACTGGGAGCATATTAAAGAGTTCAGGTAATAACATGGGAAAAAGACCATGGAAAAAACATAAATTAAAAACAAATACATTTTGGGTAAAATTGGCACTTCCTTCCATTTTTAAGACAAAAATATTTTACTTCTTCCTGAATCTCAGCTGACTCATTATAAAACCGGAATAGCCTAATTGCAAAATTACAAAGCATTTAACATGGGAAGAATTGATGAACTAGGATCAGATGGGGGTAAAATTAATGTGTACCTGAGGAATTAAAATGTAATAGTCTGTTAAAATATCCTTAAAAGGGTTGTTGGCTGAAAGAAATGGTATTACTGGAGAGGTTAGCACATTTATTTTAACACAATTTTGTCGAAATAATTTAGGAAAGAAGCTTAAAATAACCTAAAGTGTGGAGATTAGTGTCTGTGTTAGGATATTGAGCACAGGTATAGAAATGGAAAGACTTGCTTGAGGAATATTTCAAAGGCCAGAAAAAAATAACTGATCCTCTAATTCAATAGAATAAAAAATATACTGGCTTCGTTGTAGCTAAAACTGACATTCTAAATGCCTATTATATGAGAAAATAACAGTTCAGTTCACAGTTCAGCAAAAAATTAATATTGAGTTAGACTTGGTAGGAAGTTTGTAAATCCTTGCTTTTCCATCTGGTTTGTTGTTCAGAGCTCAGTTAAAGACCTTGCTAAACATATGATGCTTTGCTGCACAGCTGAGAGCTGTAGAATAGAATAATATATAAAAGTGAAATACTAGATTTGTGTTTTATAGAACTGTGCAGTAGAAATGCATGGAAGTTGAGGTCAGATAGTGAGCAAAATAAATCAGACAGCAGTAATTTGAAAGGAAAATGAACCTAAAAATAGTTGTTGTTGTCATGTTCCTGCACACACAAAAAAGCAGTGCCTGAGAGTGTTACCTTTTCTCCAACTGGGAATTATGTTTAAAATGATCATGAAAACTGAGGAGTCAAAAAAGAACTACTATATGTTATGGAATAAAATCATTGGTTTTGGAAAACAGTGAGTTGAGAGAATGGCTGAATTCTCTAGAAAAATAATTCTCTGAGTCATATTGAGTTGGTCCTGTTTACTAGGTTCTAGTTAAATTTCTCCTCATCTAGAAATAGTTCTAATGTGGACCTAGAATGCGTTTGAATATTGAGTGCATTCCTGCTTTAAAGAAATGCAGATGTTTGCCTCCAGATAATCCTGTTTGATTTCTATGATGCTTCATTCCTTCTATAAAGGCAGGGCTCTGGTGGGGGGAGGAGGGGTAGATAATAATCCTAAAGTGATTTACAGGTTTGTTTTTTAGCAGCAACTAATAAAACACAGGCTCTAAGACATTTGGAAGATATAAAATTTGTGGCTAATGCATAATTATTTGTGCTGAAGATTCTGTACTGCAAAGATAACTTGAGTGTTCCAGGTGTTCATAACTGAACAAGGCTAATGACACCACAGCAGCTATAATTCATTTAAACAAATAAAGATCTCAGTTTTGCAAGGCTGCGTAGGAATGTAGCAAACATTATAGGACTTTATTCATTATTAACATATGCAGAGTAAATAGCCTGGGCCTCAAGCTAAGAATGCTATGGTACTTTAAAATGGATTGCAAATTTGTTATTTAGCTTTTGTTAGACTATCAGGAGAATCACACTATGATTTATGCTGAAGAACTTTTCATTGTAATTTTTCACCAGTATCTGTGAGAGTCAAATTGTCAAACCAAGTAGAAACAAGATAACTCAGTCACAATATGTCCCACTGCCTCTGTTCCTTCTTTTTTCAGATTTTTATGTTTGCTTTATTGATACAACCTCTATAATGTCTGTACTAACACAGTTCCTAGGCTAATCCTGAAATGTAGCTAGTTTTCTATCAGGCAGGCATAAATCAAGCCAGGCTCTCACTTTACAGCCTATGTGGTTGCTTTATTTAATATATAAGTTCCTCCTTTAATAGAGAGTCCATTTTGGAAAATTAATCTTTAGTAAGCATTTATTTCATTATGAAAACTGTTCCATAATCTCTCTTAATGTCAAATATAAAAATTGAGTTAATCATAAGCCACAGTACCTAGTTGTCACTGATTGCTCTAAGGCTCCTTGTAAGTTTAATTTCTTAATTATTTTGCTTATTCTTTTTATTCTCTCAAATGGTTTCCCAGCAATTAGGGGAGAAATGATTGGTGCTACACAGTTCAAGTAGGAAAGAGTACATGAAGTACAAAAATCTTTGTAGAGCATTTCTTTGTACTTCTGTGTCTTGGATCATCATTAGTGAAAACTACAAGACAGACAGGGGAGACTCAATGGTACAGATCCTTCAGAAATAAAATTTCAGGTCATCATGCCTTCCAAGAAACTGTAGTCATCTGTGGTGACAGGAATTATGAAATATGTAGTAGGGAATGGTGTTTATCAATACCAGCTATAACTAATCAGTAGCGGGAAGAAGGACTACCAGGTGTAGCTATTTGTGTTTGTGTGTCTGTGTATACATTGTGTGTGTACATATTTATAAATGAGATATTTGTATAGGTATATTGGCCAAGTGTTATTATTTTTATGTTTTTACTCAATTCTTCTATTATTAAACAGAAGATATAGTAGTTTTTAACCTTAACTTAGAAGATACCAAAGTTAAAGGACACCAAATGGGAAGTGTGACTCTGAAGAATGAACACCCTTTGAGTCTGTTGAGGGAGTATGCTAGGGTGTTTTTGTGTTCTATATGGGTCTTAGTATCCTGTGAGGTAGAAACAGATATTGCTATTGTGTTACTTAGAAGATAATTGGTTAAAATAACGTGTATAGATATTAAGTTGACAAAGTATTGATTGTGGTGGGCTATTATGACTTCATTATGCTTAAAAATACATTTCCAAAAGACCCTATCTTGTATGTTTCTGAATTAGCTGTGAGCAGAAAGAGAAATTTTTATAGGGTTTGGAATGCACAACAAAAGCAGTGGCCAAACCCTGTGAAGATCCTTGCTGGGTTCAGATGTTGTAAATAGCAGATTCAAAGCTGTGTGATGATTTCCTATTTATCTTTGCTATGTGCTGCTACATGGGTCACATGTTTTCCTAAATGCCTGCCCTGCTGAGCAACAGTGATCCTAGGCTCACGTTTACATACATGGCTATGAATCCACAGGACAGTTGCTACACGGAATCAAAAATATTCAGGTAGTTTTCCATGTCTTCTTTAATTGTATTCCACTTTAACAATTAAGTTTGGCTTCTCAAAACTAACAGCTTGGTGATATTCTGCCAAGATTTTTGCTAAAGAAATCTAGATTCATTTATCCAACTGTCTGCTATCTACTTTTGATTGATGTTTATTATAATTACAAACTCAAAATGGACAATGCTCAATGGTTGATCATACCACAAAAAGCTTGACCTCTTCCATGATCTTCAACATGTCTAAATGGCAGCTTTATCTTTCTATTGGATTGGTGATGCCTTTGACTCCCTCATCTCAGAGACTATAGATAATTCATCACAGATCCTGTAGGTCATTTTTTCAAACATTTAACCTTAACTCCCTGACTTAAATGAGTATTATTTTTACCCAGATTGTTACAAAGAATCTTGTAACTGGTCTTCCTTCTTCTACATTTGATATCCCTTTTGGGAATCTTCATCTCAACATTAAGAAAAAATATTTTCAAATACGTGTCAGCATACATGATGCTTTTCTCCAAAACTGTCATTTCCAAATAAAAGATAGCATCCTTATGGATCCATATAATATTTCACATTGGTAGTTCCAAATGGAAAGACCTTCCTTCATAGAAAACATTTAAAAGCTTTGAAATATTATTTTTTGTATTTAACAATGATTCAATAGACACTTATTGAGAAGGAATCAGTGATATTTAATCCTGCAGTTATTGAGACAATCTTAGGCACTGAAGTATTTGCTATTATGTATATCTTTTAGATATATCTTTTAGATAGCTATATCTTTAAATATATGCATACAAAACACACATATATTCATAACCTTCATTTTCAGAAAAAAAAAACCCACAAGTTTCTATGGATTTACTTAGTGCTATATTATAGAGGCGATCAGTCACTGTGGTATATAGTGATCTTTCTCTTTCTCAGTTGCATAGTATTCCATTGGTATGCTTTAGCTCTAGTTTTTAAGTATTATTTTTACCTAGTCATCATTTCAACTTCTTTCTAGCAAAATGGCAAGACAGTGCCTATCCATAGAATTATGATAGTCATATTTTTGCAAGTGCCTTTAGGTGATAAATTCATAGGAGTAGGGTTGCTTGAATCCACTCCTGATGTGCAGAATCCACTCCTGTAGCTGCAGAATTGCACTCTTCTGTGTATATGATAGCAATAGAAGAGAAATATGTCCATGAGAATATTCCTTTGTATAGGACTTATGACTTATGAATGATGTTGGAATTTTCCAAATGCTTTAAAATGCATTCAATACCCACTATAATTAAAAGGAACAAATCAGCTGGTGCCGCGGCTCACTAGGCTAATCCTCCGCCTTGCGGCACCGGCATACCGGGTTCTAGTCCTGGTCGGGGTGCCGGATTCTGTCCCGGTTGCCCCTCTTCCAGGCCAGCTCTCTGCTGTGGCCAGGGAGTGCAGTGGAGGATGGCCCAAGTGCTTGGGCCCTGCACCCCATGGGAGACCAGGATAAGCCCCTGGCTCCTGCCATCGGATCAACGCAGTGCGCCGGCCGCAGTGCACCAACCGCGGCGGCCATTGGAGGGTGAACCAACGGCAAAGGAAGACCTTTCTCTCTGTCTCTCTCTCACTGTCCACTCTGCCTGTCAAAAATAAAAAAAAATAATAATAATAAAAAATAAAAAGGAACAAATCAATAAAAATTGAATAAGAACTAAATATTAAGAAAGACTGAGGTTAACCTACATGAGAATTAGGAATTTTTATTTATCAGAAAACACTCATAGCATAAAAATAAACCTCCATGGCCGGCGCCGCGGCTCAATAGGCTAATCCTCCACCTGCGGCGCCGGCACCCTGGATTCTAGTCCCGGTCAGGGCACCGGATTCTGTCCTGGTTGCCCCTCTTCCAGGCCAGCTCTCTGCTGTGGCCCGGGAGTGCAGTGGAGGATGGCCCAAGTGCTTGGGCCCTGTGCCCGCATGGGAGACCAGGAGAAGCACCTGGCTCCTGGCTTCAGATCAGCGCGTTGTGCAGGCAGCAGCGTGACGGCCGCGGCGGGCATTGGAGGGTGAACCAACGGCAAAGGAAGACCTTTCTCTCTCTCTCTCTCTCTCTCACTGTCCACTCTGCCTGTAAAAAAAATAAATAAATAAAGCTCCAAAGTGGAACAAGTTATTCATAATACAAGGAGCAGGTGTCCAACATATATGAAGAATCCCTACATGTTGATACAGTCACTAAAGGTAACCTAGTGTCACTATGAGAAAATATACAAACAGGTACCTCAAAAATAGTTTAATTGAATGGTGTTTATCCTCATTAATGTCACCTCAAAAAGAAACACTCAGAGACAGGCTTCCCAGAGAAAGTTTATTCAGGAATAACAAGGAATGGAAATCCAGGATAAGAGTCCTTTGAAGGACCATTGGCATATACATAGGCTGGGAAAGTTAACACTTTTCAAGGCAAAAAGGAGAACATGCATGCTGCTTTGAAATACAGTTCTTTGAAGGCATCTGTTGCAGGAGGGAGTGTCTGTGGACTGGTGGTATTAGCTGTTACTGGGAAGGTGTTTTCAGGAATCAACTTATCTGGGATTTTTTTGCTGTTGAAGCCCTTGTAATAATTCTTATTGTGCATTAGAATATTCAGAGAGTTCTTGTAGTAGTTCTTATCAGAGTCATATATACCCGAAATCCTTCCTTCATGTCCCCTCAACCATATTTTGTTTGTGTTTGACATATGTGATTCCATTCTGGTATTGATAACTTCACATTAGCTATCATGGAAATATAACTAGCACTGGACTGTGGCACTGCTCTGTACATAATAAATGTGTAAAATTAGAATAAACAGATAACAGTAATAAAAATAAACAAAAAATGACCATAACACATATCACATAGAATGTGTAACAATTGAATTCTCATACAGCTAGGAGAAGTGCAAATTTGCACAACCATTTTGGACCATAGTTTTGCATTACCTACTATCCATCTGAATATATGAATAACTAATAATCCATCATGAATCCATACTTATAACTTCTGATTCAGCAGTATCACTCTTTGTTCTATATTCAAAAGGAAATGTCTAAAACTGCACCAAAAGCATGCACAAGAATGTTTTCATGGCCAATAACTAGAAATAACTTAAGTGTTCATTAAGAATGGATTAGGGGTAGGTATTTAGCCTAGCAGTTAAGATGCCCATATCCCAATATTAGAGCCACAGTGTTCAGTGCCTGGTTCCAGCTCTTGATTCTAACTACCTGCTAATGCAGCCCCTAGGAAGGAGCAGGTGGTGGTTCAAGTAACTGTGTTCCTGTCACCCATATGGGAGACCCATATTAAATTTCTGGCTCAAGGCCTTGGTCTAGCGAAGCCCTGATCATTGTTAGCATTTGGATAGAGATCCAGTAGATGGGAGTTCTATGTGTCTGCCTCTCAAATGAAAATGAATTTTAAAAAAGAGAGTAGATTGTTAAACTATTACTGTAGTGTTCACACAAGGGAATATACTGTGAGGGGAGGAATTCACTACAATTTTATAGAACACAAACAAAATAAGATAAAGAAGCTGGACACAGGTATACTCTGTTTATGTTTATACATGTATAACTTCAACTGTTAGCGAGATTACTCAAAGGTGATAAAAGTCAAGTATATAGTCAGAAGAAGAAACAGAAGAATTAGGGGTATAGGCAATGTTTCAATTCTTGAATCTTGTGATGACACAGATGTATCCATTTCATGAAAATGTATCAACGTGTGTATTATAATTTGTTCTTTTATATGGCAAAGAATATTTTTACTTAAAAATGTAGTTACTGAAATTGAACCATGAAATAATTTAAAATGAACTCAGTGAAAGGATTTGATAGCAAGGTGAATAAACCTAACACACTAGTTGGAAGGAAAATAAGACAAGAAAGTATCATAATAGGTTTAGTGAAAGAAAGCAGAGAGCCCAAGAGTGAAAGAAAACTTCAAAGACATGAACATTAAAATACAAAGATTTCCATCTACTTATTTAAGTCACAGAATAAACTGAAGGGAGTAAATACTGCCTAGGAATTTTTAAGTTTTAAAGACATGTAAAATTTTATATTTAAAATGATCACAGAGCACCAAGAGCAGCCATTTATTCAAACACTTTGGCCTCAACAGATGCTGCTTTCTGATGATGGAAGGCAGAAAGCAAATAAGCACATCAAACACACAGTTCATGGAAGGTGAAGATGATAATAAGGCAAGCCATTTACATGAATTGGTGAACATATTTCTAGGATGAGGGAACAGCATATGTGAAAGTTGGGAGAACACAAGATGGGTGATAAGATACAGCAGCAACAGGGAGCCCATTGTGGGAGGAGAGAGGGAAACAGAAGGAAAATAATACAAGATGAAGGAAGAAAGCCAGCAGGAGGACCAGTTAAAGTAGATAGACCTTGAATGTTTATTGCACCAAGCTCAATAACTCTATGCAATGGCAATTTTAGGCTTTACTTGTACTAGATGACCATGAGATCCGTATGTAATACACCTATACTTAGACTTTGAAAACTAACCATCAAGATGTCCAGTTTCATGTAAAGGAGAATAAAAAAGGAACTAATTTATAACATAACAATGTATACTTTCATATTAAATTTCTTGTACATAAGTATGCCTGAAGACATAATGATGGAGTCAAATGCTTGGATCTGCACGTAACATTACAATGCATGTGAGCAGTACAATAGCAAGTAACATTACTGTGCTGCTTTTTTGATTTAAATATTATACACACTATTGCCATAGATTATGTGACTTTTCAAATAGTGTAAATATTTCTTAGCAAAACAGGAAAAAAGTGTAAGCATCAAGGCCAGTGTTGTGGAATAGCAAGTAAAGCCACCTCCCTCAACTCTGGCATCCCATGTGTCTGGGCTGCTCCATATCCAATCCAGCTCTCTGCTAACAGACTGGGAAAAGCAGCAGAAGATGGCTCAACTTCTTAGGCCCCTGTCACCCACATAGGAGACCAGGATGAAGCACCTGTCTCCTGGCTTTGGCCTGACTTTGCCCTGGTCATGGCAGCCATCTAGGGAGTGAACTAGCAGATGGAAGATTCTGTGTGTGTGTGTATGTGTGTGTGTGTCTCTGTCTTTCTGTAACTGTGACCTTCAAATAAATAAATATTTTTCAAAAAAGTATAATTGTGTCTTTAAAAAATGCATAATTGTCTTTTGATTAATATGGTTGTTTCCGTCTTGTTATACTCAAGTGTGTAAAGCTGCACTAAAGTCTTTGTGTCATATGTAA
Source organism: Lepus europaeus (assembly GCF_033115175.1). Taxonomy (NCBI): domain Eukaryota; kingdom Metazoa; phylum Chordata; class Mammalia; order Lagomorpha; family Leporidae; genus Lepus; species Lepus europaeus. The sequence continues at coordinate 55,144,718 of NC_084842.1, forward strand.
AATGAATTCTAGCTTTGGCTAATTATAAAGACATTTTTAACCAAGAGTATTATCCAATAGGAGATATATCTAAGATATTGTATGCATATATCTAAAAGATAATCAATGAAATTGAAATAAAATTTGTGAAGTAAATGAAAAAAACATAGAACTTAGACTCCCCTGAATGTATCTTGCTTTGACATTTTGATATTAGTTTTAAAAGATACATAAAAAAGACACAAAAATAATATCTTTAAAAATCAAAAACAACATGAATAAAATGAATTATTATTAATTCTGTTATTTCAGTTGATTCTTGTCTCCTGGCATCTGACCGCATTTACTGTCTCCTGTCACATACTCAATACGATGCTGCTGACCTTGGGGCTCTGCTGCTGATTAGTTCATGCTGAGTTGAACTTCTGTCTTTAGCTAGACTTGTAGTTTTTCTCAAAATGTGGCTCCCAGGTTTATTGCAGCTCAAATCACAATAGCTAAGACATGGAATCAACCTAAATGCCCATCAACAGTAGACTGGATAAAGAAATTATGGGATATGTGCTCTATTGAATACCATACAGCAGTAAAAAAAATGAAATCCGGTCATTTGCAACAAGATGGAGGAATCTGGAAAACATCATGCTGAGTGAAATAAGCCAGTCCCAAAGGGACAAATCTCATATGTTCTCCCTGATCGGTGACAACTAACTGAGCACCAAAGGGGAAACCTGTTGAAGTGAAATGCACACTATGAGAAACAGTGACTTGATCAGCCCTTGTCCTGACTGTCAGTGAACAACTTAATACTTTATCCCTTTCAGTATTTTTTTGTTCTACTTAATACCATTGGTTGAACTCTTTAATTAACACAATTATTCTTAGGTGTTTAAATGTAACTGAAAAGTGATCCCTGTTAAACACAAGAGTGGGAATAAGAGAGGGAGGAGATGTACAATTTGGGACATGCTCAATTGGACTTGCCCCAAATGGTAGAGTTAGAAACGTGCCAGGGGATTCCAATTCAATCCCATCAAGGTGGCATAGGATCACAATTTTGTCACAACTGCTTCAGCAGAAGATAAGAGATGTTAAGGTAAATATTACAAGATGTAGATACGTACTAAACAAAAATGTAGGAAGAGAATGAGAGGGAGCATCCTCTAAAGATCCATACCTGTTGTACCAATGCCATCTCACTAGTCCAAGTGATCAATTCCAGTTCACAATTGATCATAATGATAGGACTAAGAGTCAAAGGGATCACATAAACAAGACTAGTGTCTGCTAATACTAACTGATAGAATTAAAAAGGAGAGAACAATCCAACAAGGGAAGCAGGATACACAGCAGACTCACAGAAGGGCAGATGTCCTAAACAGCACTCTGGCCTCAGAATCAGCCCTTAAGGCATTCAGATCTGGCTGAAGAGCCCATGAGAGTATTTTAGGCATGGAAAGCCAAGACACACTGGAAAGAAGAAGAAGAAGAAAAAAAAAAAAAACCTAAATGAAAGATCTCTGTGATTGAGATCCCAGTGGAAAGAATGGGCCATCAAAGAAGGAGGTACCTTTCTCCGAATGGAGGAGGGGAGGAGAGAACTTCCACTTTGACTATGAACTTTTCTAAATAAGATCAGAGTTGTCAAACTCAAAAGGCTTCCATAGCCTTGGCAACTCATGACAAGAGCCTAGGGTGATTACTGACGCCATAAATAAGAGTGTCAATTGTTAAGTCAACAATAGGTGTCACTGTGCACTTACTCCCTATGTAGGATCTCCGTCCTTAATGTGTTGTTCAGTGTGAATTAATGCTATAACTAGTATTCAAACAGTACTTTACACTTTGTATTTCTGTGTGGGTGCAAACTGTTGAAATCTTTACTTAATATATACTAAATTGATCTTCTGTATATAAAGACAATTGAAAATGAATCTTGATGTGAATGGAATGGGAGAGGGAGTGGGAGAGGGGAGGGTTGTGGGCAGGAGGGAATTTATGGGGTTTAAAAGCCACTGTAATCTAAAAGCTGTACTTTGGAAATTTATATTTATTAAATAGAAGTTAAAAAAATAAAAAATAAAAAAATGTGGCCCCCAGATCAGCAGCAACAGCATCACTCTGAAATGTGTTAGAAAAGCAGAGGTGTAGACCGTATTTTAGAACTACATTAGAAACTCTGGAGATGCAGCCTGGCAATCTGAATTGTCACAATCCTTCCAGGTGACTCTGATGCAGGAGTTTTAGAACTGCTGAACTAGCATATCCCATTACCTCTCCTTCCATGTCCATATGCAGCCATCAACATCATTCCTAGCCATCTGTGTTCCTGGAGGCCTGCTACCCTGTTGT